>NC_044982.1:34860963-35202263 GCF_008728515.1 Papio anubis
TTATTTTATTTTATTTTAATTTTATTTTATTTTATTTTATTTTATTTTATTTTATTTTATTTTATTTTGAGACAGAGTCTCACTCTGTTGCCCAGGCTGGGGTGCAATGGCACCATCTTGGCTCACTGCATCCTCTGCCTCCCAGGTACAAGTGATTCTCCTGCCTCAGCCTCCCGAATAGCTGGGACTATCGGCACATGCCACCATGCCTGGCTAATTTTTGTATTTTTAGGAGACAGGAGGTTTCATCATATTGGCCAGGCTGATCTCGAACTCCTGACCTCAGGTAATCTGGCTGCCTCAGCCACCCAAAGTGCTGGGATTACAGGTGTGAGCCACCATGCTTTGCCTGTTTTTGCCATTACTTTTGCACAGCCTAATATAAAGTACCCCTATAGACCTACCCATCAGAAATAATCATCAAGATATGTATCTTCCAGATTTTTCTATCTGTGCATATATGTCTTTTCTATAAGAATGGCTGGGCGTGGGTGGCTCATGCCTGCAATCCCAGCACTTTGGGAGGCTAATGTGGGTGGATCACTTGAGGTCAGGCGTTTGAGAATAGCCTGGCCAATACAATGAAACCCCATCTCCATTAAAAGCACAAAAATTAGCCGGGCATGGTGGTGGGGACCTGTAGTTCCAGCTATTCAGGAGGCTGAGACAGGAGGATCACTTGAACCCAGGAGGCAGAGGTTGCAGTGAGACGAGATCGCACCACTGCACTCCAGCTTGGGAAACAAAGCAAGGCTCCATGTCAAAAAAAAAAGAAAAAAAAAAGGATTACACATCTGTAACCTTTAGGTCTAGGTGTTGATAAATAGCTAATTTGAGGGGATAACTGAGGATTTCCTTTGAAATATACTGTAATTTATTTCAGCAATCCACCAAGTGTTGGACATGGGGTTATTTCAGCTATTTCTCTTTTGCCAAACATTTAGGGTGTTTCCAGTTTTTCATTACTATACACAGTGTAGAGACGGAATAATTGTTTGAAATGTAATTCCAAATTTAAAATATCAAAACAATAAGAGAAAATACTTACTGCATTGAAAAAGGTAGAGAGGGGAGACAAAAAGTGCCAAACACATGCATTAATGATTGCAAAACCTCCCTTGTGATCAGCCAAAATGATTAACAAATGAAAAATCCATGACTGAAAGACATTCAATTTTGACCAAAATTAACTCATTGGCCAACTTATATTTGACCAAGTTGCTTTTGCTCAAATTGCTTTCAGTAACATCACCTGGAGCTAAATTAAATGATCAAACTCTCTTGGAAGGTATTTAGGGCACCCAATTTGAACCTGCATCTTTTTCTTTAGAGAAGTGTTAGGGTAAATTTGTAAGATGTGCTCCTACCCTTTCAATCAGAAAGGAGAAGGTATACACTGAAGACCCATCTTTTCATTTTCTCAGACCTCAAGTTTTGCTCAAATAGGATTCCGAAAAGTTTGGAGCATCTCTTCAGAATATACAATCAGATTTTCTGACATACCTCAGATATAAAGAGAGGATGCCCAGAAGACCTACGCAGCCTTGAGTTCTTAGAAACAAGGAGGCTTTTATTCCGTTTGATTCCCATCCCAGAAACAGAGAATGAACTGTTCCTTTCCCTTGGCTTTTCTCAGGATTTCTCTGACGCTAAATTAATCACCATACTCATGGCTGCAGATTCATTTCTCCAAGAGTCACTTTCCTTGTGAGGCACTGAAATTATGTCTTAGGGAAATTGCCTGGCTCTTTTGTTTTTTTCTGCCTTTATCTCATTAACTCTAGCAACCAGGCCCTCTGCAAAGGTAATGAGGGAATCCTACTTTTTGTGGGGATAAAAAGACCAACCTGAGTGTTATCCATCAGGTAGGTGCAGCTGAGCTCAGGGGAAACACGTGGGCAATTCTAAGCCAAGCCAGCCTATCTACCCAGATTCCCTTAGGGACTAGGTTCTGCAGGAAAGCTGTGGAGATCTGAGAAGGCACCTTTTAAGCATCAATATTTTTATTTTATTTTACTCATATAAGATGGCAATCTTTTCTCTGTTTTTAATTTTTTTTATTATACTTTAAGTTCTAGGGTACATGTACACAACGTGCAGGTTTGTTACATATGTATACATGTGCCATGTTGGTGTGCCGCACCCATTAACTCGTCATTTACATTAGGTATATCTCCTAATGCTATCCCTCCCTGCTCCCCCCACCCCACGACAGGCCCTGGTGTGTGGTGTTCCCCTTCCTGTGTCCAAGTGTTCTCATTGTTTAATTCCCACCTATGAGTGAGAACATGCAGTGTTTGGTTTTCTGTCCTTGCGATAGTTTGCTCAGAATGTTGGTTTCCAGCTTCATCCATGTCCCTACAAAGGACATGAACTCATCCTTTTTTATGACTGCATAGTATTCCATGGTGTATATGTGCTACATTTTCTTTATCCAGTCTATCATTGATGGACATCTGGGTTGGTTCCAAGTCTTTGCTATTGTGAATAGTGCTGCAATAAACATATGTGTGCATGTGTCTTTATAGCAGCATGATTTATAATCCTTTGGGTATATACCCAGTAATGGGATGGCTGGATCAAAAGGTATTTCTAGTTCTAGATCCTTGAGGAACCAGCACACTGTCTTCCACAATGGTTGTACTAGTTTACAGTCTCACCAACAGTGTAAAAGTGTTCCTATTTCTCCACATCCTCTTCAGCACCTGTTGTTTCCTGACTTTTTAATGATCATAAGATGGCAATCTTTTCAAAATCCGTTTCATACTTTCTTGCTTTTCAACGGAATATATTGAATGCAATTAAGCCTTTTGTTGATGGAGATCACCTTATGGAACATCATTTTAAACATTTATTGGGATAAAAGTTTTGTTTCAGGCGCTATGCTAAAGGAATCAAATATGAATAAGTCACAGACCCCATGACAGAGAATTTGCAATCTAGCAGGAGAGACAGAGAATGAGTCAACTAGTTACAAAACTTTCTGATAATTAAATGAATTGTGAAAAGAATGGTTTGGGAACACAGAAAGTAACATCTAACTCTCCCTGACTTTCAGAAAGGGAGATCCTTAGAGAGAAATTGATGTCAAGAGTTAAAGAAGAAACGCTTCAGTTCAAAAATAGTGAAGATGATGGAAGAACATTCCAGGCAGAAAGAAACATATGCAAAAACCCAGACTTGTGAAGGACATGCTTAGAGGAACTTCCAATAGTTTGGGCTAGCCAGATGGTAGTGTGCACTGGTGAATGGAAAGAATTTGGACTAAGTCTCAGAGAGGCTGGTATGTCATACTGAAAGGTCTAAATATGACTCTTGAACTCCTTTTACAGAGAAGGAATACATAAGCTCGTGACACTCTTTGGGGATGTAAAAGAATCAAATGTCATTTATATGTGGTACATGATAAAGAAATAGTTTTGCATTAAAAATATTTTTAGATTAGTATTATTTCAGACTACATTACATTTCACTTTTTAATGCCATATTTAATAATTATATTAAAATATAAATATTTTGTTCCACTTAATAAGCAACACATGCTCCTTAATTTAACTTAATTAATTATGTAAGGAAAGGCATTATTTCTTGACCAATCCATTTAACATTAACATCTTGTGTTGTGGGTGTTTTGAGATTGGACACACTTAATATAGAATACTTTTGACTGCATTTTACAGTAGCAAAAATAGATTAAAATTGCTTTCATGACCTAACGTTGGAATGCTTGCCTTTGCCATTAAGAAAAAAAACTGAGTGGTTTATTTTTGAAATGTTCATGTTTGTTTCTAAATGATGAAATTAGAAAAGGGTTTCAGGCCGCTCTCTCCCAGTTCTCTCCAGTAAAGAACACACTACAGGTATTAATGGTCTTTATACCAAATAAACTAGAGACACAATTACATACAACAGCCACTAGCTTCTTGAAGTATCAGAGATATTTTTGTTGTTGTTGACATAGAAATATTTTGAAGTGCTATACGAGAAGTTTTATTATGTAACTGCAACTTCTAGATCTCATGAAGTCATCCTGAAGAGAATTTAGAGAATGTTTTTTCTGGTGTTTTTCATAGCTTGTTGTATTTCAACGTGGGAATCTTCATGTGTCCCATCTTTTGCCATGAATCCAGTCTGGGTATAAATTTTAAGATATATGGCCAAAAATAAAAACAACTTAAAATAGTATAACAGCTAATACCCCTACAGTGCCTATTAGTAGTCCCCTGATACCCCAGCTGAATAAGAGCTTTAAGGTAGTATTCCTGGTGAGGCACAGTGGCTTGTGCCTGTAATTCCAGCACTTTGGGAGGCTGAGGTGGGAGGATGGCTGGAGCCTGGAAAGTTTGATCTCAACCTGACCAAGGCCAGCCACATCTCTGCAGTGGACAGGCAATGTAAGAGGAGCTCCAGGCTCACAGAAGTGGGTCAGGGAAAAGACTGTTGGAATCCTATACTAACTCCAGTCTCTGCAAACCCATAGTAACCTAGCCTTTAGCCCCAACCATTGGATAGTCCCATCTCATCTGCTAGGCTGAAGGCTCCCACATTTGTCCTCAACTCAGGTAAGACCTAGTCAATACAGAGCCATGACCTGTAGTTCTTCCTGAAAGTTTCCAGGAAGAGAAGACACTTGAAAACAAAAGACAGTTTTGTTTAGAATAGTTAAGTTCATAGGAAGATTGAGAGGAAGGTACAGAGATTTTTCATATATCCCCTGCCCCTACACATGCATAGGCTCCCCCATTATCAACATTTTTCACTAGAGTGGTACATTTGTTACAACTGATGAACCTACACTGGCACATCATTATCACCCAGAGTCCACAGTGTTTACATGAGGGTTCACTCTTGGTGTCATACATTCTATGGATTTGGACAAATGTATGAGATGTATCTACCATTATAGTATCATACAGAGTGTTTCCACTGCCCTAAAAATCTCTCTGAGCACAGAAGACACTTTTTATTCTAGAATCTTGGCATGTTGGAGAGGGTCTTCCGGTCAGACTGACAATCTTCCTGATAAGGAATTTTTTTAATTTTTTAATTTTTCCATAGGTTATTGGGGTATAGATGGTATTTGATTACACAAGTAAGTTCTTTAGTGGTGATTTGTGAGATTTTGGTGCACTCATCACCCAAGCAGTATACACTGCACCCAATTTGTAGTCTTTTATCCCTTCCCCCTTCCACACTTTCCCCCAAGTTCCCAAAGTTCATTGTATCATTCTTATGCCTTTGTGTCCTCATAGCTTAGCTTCCGCATATCAGTGAGAACATATGATGTTTGGTTTTCCGTTCCTGAGTCACTTCACTTAGAATAATAGTCTCCAATCTCATCCAGGTCACTGCAAATGCCATTAATTCATTCTTTTTTATGGCTGAGTAGTATTCCATCATATCTATATACCACAGTTGCTTTATCTATTCATTGAGTGATGGGCATTTCAGTTGGTTCCACAATTTTGCAGTTGTGAATTGTGTTGCTATAAACATGTGTGTGCAAGTATCTTTTTCATATAATAACTTATTTTCCTCTGGGTAGATACCCAGTAGTGGGATTGCTGGATAAAATGGTAGTTTTACTTTTAGTTCTTTCAGGAATCTTCACACTGTTTTCTATAGGCTGTACTAGTTTACATTCCCACCAACAGTGTAAAAGTGTTCCCTGATCACTGCATCCATGCCAACATCTACTATTTTTTATTTTTTGATTATGGCCAATCTTGCAGAAGTAAGGTGGTATCACATTGTGGTTTGGATTTGCATTTCCCTGATCATTAGTGATGTTGAGCATTTTTTCATATGTTTGTTGGCCATTTGTATATCTTCTTTTGAGAACTGTCTATTCATGTCCTTAGCCCACTTTTTGATGGGATTGTTTGGTTTTTTCTTACTGGTTTGTTTGAGTTTGTTATAGATTCTGGATATTAGTCCTTTGTCAGATGTATAGATTGTGAAGATTTTCTCCCACTATGTGGGTTGTCTGTTTGATGACTGTTCCTTTTGCTGTGCAAAAGCTGTTTAGTTTAATTAAGTCCCAACTATTTATCTTTGTTTTTATTGCATTTGCTTTTGGGTTCTTGATCATAAAATCCTTGCCTAAGCCATGTCTAGAAGGTTCCTTCCAATGTTATCTTCTAGCATTTTTATAGCTTCAGGTCTTAGATTTAAGTGCTTAGTCCATCTTGAGTTGATTTTTGTATAAGGTGAGAGATGAAGATCCAGTTTCATTCTCCCACACGTGGCTAGCCAATTATCCTAGCACCATTTGTTGAAAAAGGTGTCCTTTCCCGACTTTTATGTTTTTGTTTGCTTTGTCAAAGATCAGTTGGCTGTAAGTGTTTGGGTTTATTTCTAGGTTCCCAATTCTGTTCCATTGTTCTATGTGCCTATTTTTATACCAGTACCATGCTGTTTTGGTGACTATGACCTTATAGTACAGTTTGAAATCAGGTAGCGTGATGCCTCCAGATTTGTTCCTTTTGCTTAGTCTTTCTTCGGCTATGCGGGCTCTTTTTAAGTTCCATATGAAATTTAGGATTGTTTTTTCTACTTCTGAGATGAATGATGGTGGTATTTTGATGGGGATTGCATTTAATATGTAGATTGCTTTTTGGCAGTATAGTCATTTTCACAATATTGATTCTACCCATCCATGAGCATGGAATGGGTCATCTGTGATTTCTTTCAGCAGTGTTTTGTAGTTTTCCTTGTAGAGGACTTTCGTCTCCTTTGTTAGGTATATTCCTAAGTATTATCTGTTTATTTATTTATTTATTTATTTTGCAGCTATTGTAAAAGGAGTTGAGTTCTTGATTTGAGTCTCTGCTTGGTCGCTCTTAATGTATAGAAGAGCTTCTAATTTGTGCACATTAATCTTATATCCCTAAAGCTTGCTGAATCTTTCATCAGTTCTAGGAGCTTTCTGGAGGAATCTTTAGGATTTTCGAGGTAAAGTATCTTATCGTCAGCAAACAGTGACAGTTTGACTTCCTCTTTGTTGATTTTGATGCTCTTTATTTCTTTCTCTTGTCTGATTGCTCTGGCTAGGACTTCCAGTACTATGCTGAAAAGGAGTGGTGAGAGTGGGCATCTTTGTCTTGTTCCAGTTCTCAGAGGGAATGCTTTCAACTTTTCCCCATTCGGTATGATGTTGGCTGTGGGTTTGTCATAGACGGCTTTTATTACATTGAGGTATGTCCCTTGTATGTTGATTTTGCTGAAAGTTTTAATCATAAAAGGATGCTGGATTTGGTTGAATGCTTTTTCTGCATGTATTTAGATGATCATGTAATTCTGGTTTTTAATTCTGTTTATGTGGTCTATCACATTTACTGACTTGTGTATGTTCAACCATCCCTGCATCCCTGGTATGAAACCCACTTGATCATGGTGGATTGTCTTTTTGATATGCTGTTGGATTTGGTTAGCTAGTATTTTGTTAAGAATTTTAGCATCTCTATCCATCAAGGATATTGGTCCATAGTTTTCCTTTTTGGTTATGTCTTTTCCTGGTTTTGGTATTAGGGTGATGCTGGCTTCATAGAATGAATTAGAAAGGGTTCCCTCTTTCTCTATCTTGTAGAATAGAGTCAAAAGAATTGGTACCAATTCTTCTTGGAATGTCTGGTAGAATTCTGCTCTGAATCCATCTGGTCCTGGACATTTTTTGTTGTTGGTAATTTTTTAATTACCATTTCAATCTTGCTGCTTGTTATCAGTCTGTTCAGGGTATCTAATTCTTCCTGATTTAAGCTAGGAGGGTTGTATTTTTCCAGGAATTTATCTATCTCTTCTAGGTTTTCTAGTTTATCTGCATAAAGGTGTTCATAGTAGCCTTGAATTATCTTTTGTATTTCACTGGTGTCAGTTGTAATATCTCCTGTTTTGTTTCTTAATGAGGTTATTTGGATTTTCTCTCTTATTTTCTTGGTTAATCTTGCTAATGGTCTATCAATTTTATCAAACTTTTCGAAGAACTTGCTGTTTGTTGTATCTTTTGTATTTTTTTGTTTCAATTTGATTTAGTTCTGCTCTGCTCTTGGTTATTTCCTTTCTTCTGCTGAGTTTGGATTTGGTTTGTTCTTGTTTCTCTAGTTCCTTTAGGTGTGACCTTAGAATATCAGTTTGTGCTCTTTCAATCTTTTTGATGTAGGCATTTAGGGCTATGAACTTTTCCTCTTAGCACCACCTTTGCTGTACCCTGGAGCTTTTGACAGGTTGTGTCATTATTGTCATTCAGTTTGAATAATTTTTTAATTTCCATCTGGATTTTGGTTTTGACCTAATGCTCATTCAGGAACAGATTATTTAATTTCCATGTATTTGCATGGTTTTGAAGGTTCGTTTTGGAGTTGGTTTCCAGTTTTATTCCACTGTGGTCTGAGAGAGTGCTTGATATAATTTCAACTTTCTTAAATCTATTGAGACTTATTTTATGCCCTATCATATGGTCTATCTCGGAAAAATTTCCAGGCACTGTTGAATAGAATGTGTATTCTGCAGTTGTTGGATGAAATGTTCTGTTTATATCTGTTAAGTTGATTTGTTCCAATGTACAGTTTAAATCCATTGTTTCTTTGTTGACTTTCTGTCTCAACAACCTGTCTAGTGCTGTCAGTGGAGTACTGAAGTCCCCCAGTATTATTGTGTTACTGTCTATCTCATTTCTTAGGTCTATTAGTAATTGTTTTATAAATTTGGGAGCTCCAATGTTAGGTGTACCTACGTTGAGGATTATGATATTTTCCTGCTGGACAAGGCCATTTACCATTATATAATGTCCCTCTTTGTCTCCTTTAACTGCCGTTGCTTTAGAGTTTGTTTTGTCTGATACAAGAATAGCTTCCCCTGCTCACTTTTGGTGTCCATTTGCATGAAATACCTTTTTCCACCCCTTTAAGTTTATGTGAGTCTGTATGTGTTAGGTGAGTCTCCTGTAGGCAGCAGATAGTTGGTGAGTTCTTATCCATTCTGCAGTTCTGTATCTTTTAAGTGGAACATTTAGGCCATTTACATTCAATGTTAGTATTGAGATGTGAGGTACCTTTGAATTCATTGTGCTAGTTGTTGCTTGTGTACCTTGTTTTTTTGTTTGTTTGTTTTTGCTTTTTAACTTGCATTTTTGTTTTATAGGTCCTGTGTGATTCATGCTTTAAAGAGTTTCTGTTTTTATGTGTTTCTAGGATTTGTTTGAATATTTAGAGCTCCTTTTAGCAGTTCTTATAGTAGTGGCTTGGTAGTGGCGAATTCTCTCAGCATTTGTTTGTCTGAAAAAGACTGTATCTTTCCTTCATATATGGTGCTTAGTTTTGCTGGATACAAAATTCTTGGCTGATAATTGTTTTGTTTGAGGAGGCTAAAGATAGGGCCCCAATCCCTTCTAGCTTTGTAGGGTTTCTGCTGAGAAATCTACTGTTAATCTGATAGGTTTCCTTTATAGGTTACCTGAGTGCTTTTGTCTCACAGCTCTTAAAATTATTTCCTTTGTCTTAACTTTAGATAACCTGATGACAACGTGCCTAGATGATGATCTTTTTGTGACGAATTTCACAGGTGTTCTTTGTGCTTCTTGTATTTGCATGTCTAGGTCTCTAGCAAGGCCAGGGAAGCTTTCCTTGATTATTCCTCCAAATACGTTTTCAAAACTTTTAGATTTCTCTTCTTCCTCTGGAACACTGATTATTCTTAGGTTTGTTCCCTTAACATAATCCCAGACTTCTTGAAGGCTTTGTTCATATTTTCTTATTGTTTTTCTTTGTCTTTGTCGGATGTGTTAATTCGAAGACCTTTTCTTCGAGCTCTGAATTTCTTCTTCTACTTAATCAATTCTATTGCTGAGACTTTCCAGAGCATTTTGCATTTCTATAGGTGTGTCCGATGTTTCCTGAAGTTTCCGTTGTTTTTCTTTATGCTATCTATTTCCTTGAATATTTCTCCCTTCAATTCTTGCATCGTTTTTTTTGTATTTCCTTGCATTGGGCTTTGCATTTCTCTGGTGTGTCCCTGATTAGCTTGATAACTAACCTCTTGAATTCTTTTTCAGGTAGATCAGGGATTTCTTCTTGGTTTGGGTCCACCGCTGGTGAGCAAGAGTGATTTTTGGGGGGTGTTAAAGAGCCTTGTTTTGTCATATTACCAGAGGTGGTTTTCTGGTTCCTTCTCATTTGGGTAGGCTCTGTAAGAGGGAAAGTTTAGGGCTGAGGGCTGTTGTTCAGATTCTTTTGTCCTATGGGATGTTCCCTTGATGTAGTACTCTTCCTCTTTTCCTATGGATGTGGCTTCCTGTGAGCCAAGCTGCAGTGATTATTTTCTCTCTTCTGGGTCTAGCCACCTAGCAAGTCTACCCGGCTCCAGGCTGGTACTGGCGATTGTCTGCACATAGTCCTGTGATGTGAACCATTTATGGGTCTCTCAGTGTGGATACAAGTACCTGTTCCCGTGGAGGTGGCAGGGTGTTGAAATGGGCTCTATGAGGGTTTTTAGCTTTGGTGGCTTAATGTTCTATGTTTGTGCTGGTTGACCTACAGCCAGAAGGTGGCGCTTTCCAGAGAACATCAGCTGTGGTAGTACTGAGAGAAAATGGCAGTAGGTGGGGCCCTAGAACTCCTAAGAGTATATGCCCTTTGTCTTCAGCTACCAGGGTGGATAGGAAAGGCCCATCAGGTCAGGGCAAGGCTAAGCATGTCTGAGCTCAGACTCTCCTTGAGCAGGTCTTGCTGTGGCTGCTGTGGGGGATGCAGGTGATGTTGCAAGGTCAATGGAGTTGTGGACCTAGCAGGATTATGGCTGCCTCTGCTGAGTCATGCAGGTTGTCAGGGAAGCAGGGGAAAGCCAGCAGTCACAGGCTTCACCCAGGTCCCATGCAAACTGAAGGGCCAGTCTCACTCCCACCATGCCCCTTCTAACAGCATTGTTTCTCTGCTCAGTTACACTACTATTGGCTGTTCTGGAAATCAGCAAACCAGTCAAATATGTTGTGTCCAATAGTTCCCTGGGGTTAGCAGACGTGGGCATACCTTAAAAAACACAGTCAAGGTTGTCTTCAGCAACCTGCAACAGTCCTTTCTCTCTTCTGGTCCATCTGAAGTAGTTATTTTGTTTACAAATACTTCACCAGCACCACACTCAGGAAATCTAAGATTAAATAAAAACAAAAAAGATAGTATTTCTGAAACATATTTCCCATAACATGTCCATCAAACAGAGAATGAAGAAATTAGAAGGATGAAAATGGAAGGAGGGATGGGGCATCAGTTGAGACAGAATAAGGGGTGGTACATTCTATGAATTCTCATTCCTACAAAATGAACCACAAAGGCAGAGGCTTCTGTGTCTCTTGTATCTCCCCACATGCCCATCATGCTTTTTAAAAATCAGGCATTAAGAATTTGAGAATAGAAGGGGCATTAATTTATTAAACATCATCTAAAATCAAGAGTCTAGTCTAAAAACCTTCTTCAGTGGAGAGAACTCACAGCCCTCTGTCATGGTGGGAAGCTTATCCTTAGGCACACAAAATGGCAGGGGCCAGCAGGGGGCAGCAGCGCAGCAGGAATATTGAGGCAAGCATGGGGTATTGGGATGCAGCCAAAGAAAAGTTGACCAACAGGAAATCATTGTCCTCTGCCCTTCGAAGAGCTTGATTAGAACCTGGAGCTTCACATAATAATCAAGATAAGAAATTTGGTGGAGGTCAATTTTCTTTCAAATTTTTGTCATGAAAATTTTCAAACACACACACACACACAGAATTAAAGAGAAAACTATAGTGAACCAGTATGTCCATTCCCCAGATTCATCATTTATCAACATTCTGCCATACTTCCTCACCTGAACCTATTTTCTTTCTTTCTTATTTTAGAGACAATTGGAGTTTTAAATTTTAAAGTGTGTGTTCTTTAAATGTGAGATTTGGTGAGTAGTCAAGCTCTAGTATAGTCCCACACTGCCATCAAGGACAGAGGCTCCTTTTATCCTTCTGCTCTGACACCCTTAGGTTACCTCATGGTGGCAAGATGGCAGCTGCACTTCTGGGAATCACATCCACATCTCAGGCAGAAAGCTGGGTGTAGTGGCTCACGCCTATAATCTCAGCACTTTGGGAGAGCAAGGTAGGCAGATCACTTGAGATCAGGAGTTCAAGATCAGCCTGGCCAACATGGTGAAATCCTATCTCTACCACAAATTCAAAAATTAGCTGGGCCTGGTGGTGGGCGCCTATAATCCCAGCTACTTGGGAGTCTGAGGAGGGAAAATCACTTGAACCCGGGAGGCAGAGGTTGCAGTGGGACTCCATCTCAAAAACAAACACACAAAAAAAACAACCATTCCAGGCAAAAAGAAGGAAGATCCAGGTTAAAAGGCAATGTTAAAAGGCCACTTTCAGCATGAGAGACAAAGACAGGGTGCTGGGGGAGCAGTAAAATTCAGGGACAACCACATGGAAATTCTAATTCAGCACCAAACTAATGTCTAGCTCAGAGGAAAGATAAGCTTAAAAAGCCACCTATGAAATAGGAGAGAATACTAAGAAGTTCAGCTCAGAAAAATGCAACTGACATTTATGTATCACTTCTTACAGCTTGCGATGAGATCAAGACTATACATGCTATCTCATTAAATGGTCATAGCAACCCAATCGAGTAGGTTAAATAATTTTACAGATGATGAAATGAGACCTCAAGAGACCTTGTAACTTTCTCAAGGCTACAGAACTAGTAAATAGTGGGTCCAGAATGACCTGCTCTTCATTGTCCTAATTTCCTTATTACTGATTCTTTCAGAGATGCAATATGTGTTCCTCAAGAAAAAAACTCTGTAATCCTCACCATCAAAGGCCACTACTGCATATACTTGATTCCAACCCAGGAGCACAAACATGCGCGCTCCTCTTATGTCCATTGCAGTACATTGTTCAGCAAGCTGCAGACATAGCTGCACCTTTACTACGGTGGAAGCGGGGGCCCTGGGTGAGGGTCTGTGCTGGGATGAGAGGCCCTCATCCCCCAGCTCAGACACATCTGCTTTAAGAAATGGCTCACGCCTGTAATCCCAGCACTTCGGAAGGCTGAGGCTGGCAGATCATGAGGTCAAGAGATCGAGACCATCCTGGCCTACATGGTGATGCCTTGTCTCTACTAAAAATACAAAAAAAAAAATTAACTGGGCATGGTGGCGCATGCCTGTAGCCCCAGCTACTCGGAAGGCTAAGGCAGGAGAATTGGTTGAACCCGGGAGGCAGAGATTGCAGTGAGCGGAGATCGCGCCACTGCACTCCAGCCTGGCAACAGAGCAAGACTCGGTCTCAAAACAAAAAAAAAAAAAAGAAAGAAAAAAAGAAATGGAGTAAAACCTCCATGATGCCACTGCTTTTCTGCTCATTCCAATAAAAGGAAATGTACGTAGATCCACTGGGCTCAGAGTGACCTCCTGTCAAGGACTTCTAAATCGTCTTCAAAGATGGAAAATACTGCTTTGTACACAGCTCTTGGGATGGATTAATCATGAGCTGAATTTCACATAAAAGCAGAGATAAGAGACTTGATGCAGTCCAACATTCTTCTATAACTTTTTTATTAAGAAAGTTTTCAGAAGTACACAAAAGAAGAGAGGATAGTATAAAGAACTCAATACACCCATCCTTGGATTCAACGATTATTCACTTTTTGCTCCTGTTGCTTCATGTCTTCCTTTTTGTCAGCCTTCTTTTTTGGGGGATATTTCTTCAAGCAGGTCCCTGTCATCAGGCCATTTCACCCCAAAGTCCTTCCATATATCTCTGATAGACTTTTTATGTATAAACAAAAAACCTTTATCACAATCAGTGGTATTAACACTCTCTCTATATTCAAATTTTTGGCTGGGCATGGTGGCTCATGCCTGTTATCCCAGCACTTTGGGAGGCCGAGGCGGGTGGATCACTTGAGGTCAGGAGTTCGAGACCAGCCTGGCCAACATGGTGAAACTCTGTCTCTACTAAAAATACAAAAATTAGCCGGGCATGGTGGCGGAAGCTAGTAGTCCCAGCTACTTGGGAGGCTGCAGCAGGAAAATCACTTGAACCTGGGAGCCGGAGGTTGCAGTGAGCCAAGATCATGCTATTGCACTCCAGCCTGGATGACAGAGTAAGACTCTGTCTAAAAAAATTTAAAAAAAAAAAATTCAATTGTTTCAAAAATGTCTTTTTATAATTGGTTTCTTCAAAACAGGATCTAAACAAAATCAGGTCACTGCATTTGACTGTTATGTTGCTTAAATTTCTTCTAACCTAGAGTAGTGTTGCCATCTTACTGCCAGCGAGGTTCCCCAGTTTCTTGAGTTCTTCAACTGCATTCTTTCTCACCTCCACATCTCTGTGCTTGCTGTGCTTTCTGCCTAAAAGACGTCCCCTGGCCCATACATTACCCCAAAATCTTCTGCTTGTTCTTCAGCTTTCAAATGGGATATTCTTCCTTGTATAACATAGCCCTCTATCAGAGCTTCTTTTGTTAAGCCCTTTGATTGTGATCCTAGTTTGCATATTGATTACTATATTTGTCAAGAATTTTTGCATCATATGGAAAACGGCTACCAATGGGACTGGGCAAAAAAATTCAGAGTCTGTTCAATGCAGACTGTGATTCCACAGTTCTGGGATGAGGTGTGAGGATCTGCATTCCTCACAGGCTCCCTGGTGATGCCAGTGCAGCTTCTCTGAAGACTGCACATTGAGTGGTGACAGGCTAGATCATTCCCCACTTCCTCTATCGTAACACTTACCACACTGTATTGCAATGGTTTCTTTGAATATCTGTCTTCCCTCTAGAACAGGGGTTTGTAAACTACTGGAACAAAGCCATTCCCATTTGTTAATGTCTTGTATGTGACTGCTTTTGAGCTATAACATCAGAGTTGAGCAGTTGCAAGAGAGACCATATGGCCCACGAAGTCTGAAATATTTACCATCTGGCTCTTAATGGAAAAAGTTTGCCAACCCTTCCTTTAGACTGTAATGCAGGGAGACAGTTTTTTCTTTTTCTTTTTCTTTCTTTTTTTTTTTTTTTTTTTTTTGAGACAGTGTCTTGCTCTGTGGCCCAGGATGGAGTGCAGTGGTGCAATCCTGGCTCGCCGCAACCTCCGTCTCCTGGGTTCAGGTGATTTTTTCCTGCCTTAGTCTCCTGAATAGCTGAGATTATAGGTGCCTGCCATCCCACTCAGCTAATTTTTGTGTTTTTAGTAGAGATGGGGTTTCACCATGTTGGCCAGGATGCTCTCGAACTCCTGACCTCTGGTAATCCGCCCCGGCCTCCCAAAGCGCTGGTATTACAGGTGTGAGCCACTGTGCTCGGCTGGGAGACAGTTTTTTCATTCGAATATCTCAGACCCAAGTCAAAGACCCTGCACATAGTAGGGACTGAATAAGTAAGTTACTGAGTGATAAATAATGAGAATAACTGACAATAAGTGAGCCCTTACTACATGCCAGGAATTATGCTAAATGCTTTCTATGCAGCATCTCATTTAATTTCCTTGCTAACTCTATGCAGGGGAAGATGTTTCTCATGTTTCAGATAAAGAAACAGAGGCTTAGAGGTTCCTTTCCCACTCGTGTTGAAAGGACTCACAAGCCCATGTAGTCTGACTCTAGCATACTTTAACAGTTGAAAAGTTGCCCATGGAAAGGTAAGCAAAACCTGTTTATCCTGGGCCCATTTGAGGCAGACTGAGTCACTGTCTCTGTGAAAATTACTACCAATGGAACCAGGCAAAAAAATTAAAACATTCTTACAGTTTAAATCAAAAGATGTCAGGTTAATCGAACATACACACACATCAAAGCACCTTCTCTGTAGTAAATACTATGCAATTGCAGTGGGCCCAGCCATTCTTTGAAGAGTCCAAAGCATGACCTATACTTAAGAGAATTATAAGATTATAAACTACCTAGGGACTTCTTTCCCTTGGAAGCTCTTTCTTCACCCTGCATACTCCGAAAACTGTCTCCCAGTATAGCACCTTGCTCAGCCTTAAGCCACTGTAGGCACTTGATAAGAGACAGCCTACGTGGAAGAACGAAGCAGGTGAAACCTGTTAAACTTGAGAAAACTTCTCGTATATGCTACTTCATTTTCTAGTACCACAGCTCCCAGAAGATAGGGAGAAGGATGGCAACTAGTTTAACCCTTTATTATTAGTAGTACTATTATTATCATCGTTATTTTGAGACACATCTCATTCTGTTGAGCAGTGGTGTGATCTCAGCTCACAGCAGCCTCAACCTCCTGGGCTCAATCAATCCTCTAGCATCAGGCTCCCAAGTAGCTGGGACTACAGGTGTGACCCACCACACCTAGCTAATTTTTTTATTTTTGATAGAGATGGGGTTTAGCCATGTTACCCAGGCTGGTCTTGAATTCCTGGGCTTCAGCAATCCTCCTGCCTCGGCCTCCCAAAGTGCTGGGATTATAGGTATGAGCCCCTGTGCCCAGTCTTACTATTATTTTATTGAAAGTCAAAGGCTAAAGTGACTCAGCCAGTGTTTCATGGAATAGTTATAATTCTAGGAGTGAAATGCACGTGTCTTATGTTCCAATATAGTGAGAAAGAGAAGTTCAAAGAGAGAGAGAAATAATGAAAGAGAAAGAGAAACACAGGGAATGGTGAAAAAGAGAAAAACACATACAAGGCAGATACTAACCTGCCAGAGCAGCTGAGCAGGCCCAGAAGCAGTGGTGAGAAACTAGTCTGGAACACAAAACTCTTTGATTATGATCCTAATCTGCATATTGATTACTTTTTTTGTTAAGAGCTTTGGGATCTTATGGAAAAAAGAAACTGGGATATACATTTCAGAAACTCTCATAGTGATTATCATCATTGAAGGGGCTTCCATGGGGAAAAAAGAGTTACCCCTCTTCTTAATCTGGAGAATAACACTGACATCTAGTGTCAAAAATCCCCTTTGAACAGACCATTTCCCTGCCCTTGTGGAGAATTCTGTTTGTGGCTCTAAATGTTCATCTCATTCGGAAATTCAAGGTTTGATAATAAAGGAGTTGAAGTCTTGAGGAGCCTCCTTTTGATCAAACTTGACTGCAACCAGTCTGTTCTCTAGAAATTCAGAGAGAATGTAAGCATGATTACCTAACTTTACAGTTTAAAAAAGAACTCTGTAGACTCCGCTTTCATACAAGACTAAGTAACAGGGACTGGCTTAACTCTCTGGCCTAAATCAATCAAAAAAGTAGACATTATATGAAATCATCATATTCAAGTCACTGTGTATCAGAAAATGAAGCATAGTAATCCCAAAGAGACTGTGAGCCCACAGCTGCCCTCAGCTTATTGTTCTGAAAGAGCTTCCAAGGCATGATGCAGGAAGCAGGGACCTAAGCAGAGCTCAGCAGACACCTGATTTAAAGAGACTGACCTGAGAGTCTGAGGGAGACCAAGGCAGTTAGAACTGTTAAGACATAGGACCAGAAAGTAAAAAACTGCACGAGAGAACATGGAAGTCAGCAGAGGGTCTGCCTTGAGAATTGGGGAATGTACTGATCATCACATTTACGTAAGGAAACTCCCCAAGGCCAGGGAAGGAACCAAATGAAAGAATTCTTGGCAAAGTGGAAACCTCAGAATTGACAGGGCACTGGATAGATGACTCAGAAGGGTCTTGGGACAAGGTCCTACCTAAAGAATCTCAAAAGAGTTTGAACGGATCAAACTGCTTCAAGTCACCTAGTCATATCCCAAAACTAAGCTCAATAATATTGTTAAGAAGACATAAATGTCCTATACCTAATGAACAATGTAAAATTCACAATGTCTGGCATTCATTCAAAAATTACCAGGCATCCAAAGAAGTAGGAAAATATGACCCATAATGAGAAGAATAATCAATCAATCAAAACCAACCAAGAAAAGATTCATATTATAATTAGCCAACAAGGGCATTAAAAATAGTAATTATAACTATATTTCTTACGTTCAAAAGCTTAGGTAGACAGACGAAAGAAATAAGAATGACCCACGTTAAACTTGGATATATAAAAACTGCAGTGTCTGAGGTGAATAAAAATTGGATGGAATTAATGGCAGGTTAGATATTTCAGAAGAAAAGATTAGGGAACTTTAAAGACATAATAGTAGAAACTACCAAATGAAACAGAAAAAATAATACATTTTAAAAAGCTATAAAACAACTTTAAGCATCCTAATAAACATGTAATTTGGAGTCAAAGGCAGAGATTGTCAGATTAATGCAAAAGTGAGATATGGCTATATGCTATCTATAAGAAATACATACTCATTTTAAAGACACAAATAGGTTAAAAGAATGGGAAAAGATATATCATGCTATACTAATCAAAAGAAAGCTGGAGGCTGGGAGCAGTGGCTCGTGCCTATAATCTCAGCACTTTGGGAGGCCAAGGCAGGTGGATCACCTGAGGTCAGTAATTCGAGACCAGCCTGGCCAACACAGCAAAACTCCGTCTCTACTAATAATACAAAAATTAGTTGGGTGTGGTGGCGCACGCCCCAATCCCAGCTACCCGAGAGGCTAAGGCAAGAGAATCACTTGAGCCCAGGAGGTGGAGGTTGCAGTGAGCTGAGATTACGCCATTGCACTCCAGCCTGGGTGACAAGAGAAAACTCCACCTTCAAAAAAAAAAGAGAAAGAAACTGGAGTGACTAGATTAGTATCAATAATATTCACAGCAAAGTATATTACCAGTGGTAAAGAAAGTCATTTCATAATGATGAAGGGATCAATTCATCAAGAGGACATAACAATAATAAAGGTTTATGCATCTAATAACAGAGCTTTAAAATACATGCAATAAAAGCTGATAGACTGGGCAAATGGTTCACATCTGTAATCCCAACAATTTGGAAGGCTGAGGCAGGAAGATCACTTGAGCCCAGGAGTTTGAGGCCAGCATGGGCAACATAGTAAGATCCTGTCTCTACAAAAAATCTTTTAAAATTATTTTTAAATACTTTGGGTGTGGTGGCAAATGCCTGTAGTACCAGCTACTTGAGAGGCTGAGGTGAAAGGATAACTTGAACCCAAATAGAGGCAGCAGTGAGCCATGATCATGTCACTGCACTCCAGCCTAAGCAAAAGAGTGAGACCTTGTCTCAAAACAAAACAAAACAAAACAAAACAAAACAAACTGATAGAACTGCAAGGAAAGGCAAATCCATAACTATAATCAGAGATTTTAATAGCCTCTCTCAGTAACTAATAGAACAAACGGAGATAAAATTAGTAAAATTAGAAAAGACTTGAACACCACAAATAACCACCTTGACCTAATTGACACTCCATCCAACAACAGCAGAATTTACCTTTTTTTTCAAGTGCGCAGGAAAAGTTACCATGATAGACCATATTCTAGGCCATAAAATAAAAGGATTCAAATCATGTAAAATATATGATCTCTGACCACAGTAGAATTCAATTAACAAGATCTATGGAAAATTTCTCATTATCTGAAAATTAAGTAACACACTTCTAAATAATCCATGAGTCAGAGAAGAAATCAAATGGAAAATTAGAAAGTATTTTAAACTGAACAAAAATTAAAAGACAACATATCAAAATTTGGGGGATGCTACAAAAGCATTATGTAGGGAGAAATTTACAGCTTTAAATGCTTACATCAGAAAATGAAAAAAGTATTATAACAATGACCTAAATTTTTACCTTAAGAAGCTAGAAAAAGAGGAGCATATTAACCCAAAATAAACAGAAGAAATGAAATAATAACAAAGAAAAATCAGTGAAGAGATAGAAGACCAACAGAGAAAATCAGTAAAACTAAAAGCTAGTTTTATGCAAAGATCAATAAAATTTATAGACATCTAGCCAGATTGATCAGGAAAAAAAAAAAAAAGTAAAAATTGCCAATATCAGGAATGAGAAGAGGAGGTGGGGCAAGATGGCCAAACAGAAGCCTCCAACAATCACCCCTGAAATAGGAACACCAAACTGAACCACTATCCACACAAAAAACACCTTCATAAAATTAGGTGAGTAGTCACGGTACCTGGTTTTAGTATGTCAAAGAAAGAGGCACTGAAGTAGGTAGGAAAGACGGTCTTGATTCACCTGACTCCCCACTCCAGCTGGTGAGACACCAGCTGGGGAAGTCAAGGGCGTGCTTGTGCCACTCCTTCCCCCACCCCCAGGCAACTCAGCTCGCAGCACTGGGAGAAACTCCTTCCTCAAGCTTGGGGAGAAGGGGATATAGAAAGGACTTTGTCTTGCAACTTGGGTAACAGCTCAGCCACAGTAGAATAGGGCACCAAGTAGAGTCGTAGGGTCCGCATTTCAGACCGTATCTCCCAGAAAACATTTTTAGACATACCCTGGGCCAGAAGAGAACCCACTGCCGTGAAGGAAAGGGCCCAGTCCTAGCAGGATTCATAACCTGCTGGCTAAAGAGCCCTTGGGCCCTGAATAACCAGCAGTGGTAGCCAGGCAGTACTTACCACAGGTCACGGGTGACACTCACAGCCATGCTAAAGTCTCAGGTGTGATGCAGCACATCCTTCTGCTCGAGGAAAAGAGAGGAAAGAATAAAGGGGACTCTGTTCTACAGCTTGGGTACCAGGTCAGCCACAGTGGGGTAGAATACCAGGTAGGCTTCTAGAGTCCTCAGTTCCAGGCCTTGGTTCCTGGATAGTGTTTCTAGACCCACCCTGGGCCACAGGGGAGCCCACTGCCCTGAAGGGAGAGACTCAAGGCTGGCAGCATTCCCCACAAACTGACTAAAGAGCCCTTGGGCCTTGAGGCAGCCAGGCAGTAGTTACTGCGGACCTTGGGAGAAACCTAGGGTTATGCTGGCCTTGTGTCTGACCCAGCACAGTCCTAGCAGTGGTGACCACAGGGGTGCTTGTGTCCCTCGTTCCCCCAGGTCCAGGCAGCTCAGTACAAAGAGAGAGAGGCTCTTTTTGTTTGGGGGAAGTAAGGGAAGAGAACAGGAGTTTCTGCCTGGTAATTCAGCTAATTCTCCCAGGTCTCACCCGAGACCATCAAGGTAGTACTTCTGCAAGTCTGCAAGAGCCACAGCATTACCGGGCTTCGAGTGGCCCCTAAGGCAGCTATGACTGCAGTGACCAAAGTCTTAAATCACAACACCAAAGTCCCTTTAAATACTGGAAAGCCTTCCCAAGAAGGATCAGAACAAATAAATTCATACTGGAAATACTACAATAAATATCTAACTCTTCAATGCCCATTTACCGAAAAACATTCACAAGCATCAAGACTATGCAGTAAAACATGACTTCACCAAATGAGCTAAATAAGGTACCAGTGACCAATCCTGGAGAGACAGAAGTATGTGACCTCTCAGACAGAGAATTTAAAATAGCTGTTTGGAGGAAACTCAGTGAAATTCAAGGCAATACAGAGAAGGAATTCAAAATCCTATCAGACAAATTTGACAAAGATATTGAAATAATTCAAAAGAAGTAAGCAGAAATTCTGGAGCGAAAAAATGTGCAATCAACATACTGAAGAATGCATCACAGTCCTTTAATAGCAGAATTGATCAAGCGGAAGAAAGAACTAGTGAGCTTAAAGACAGGCTACTTGAAAAGACTAGTCAGAGGAGACAAAAGAAAAAATAATAAAAAGCAGGATCTAGAAAATAGCCTCAAAAGGCCAAATCTGGCTGGGCACAGTGGCTCATGCCTGTAATCACAACACTCTGGGAGTCCGAGGTGGGTGAATCAGTTGAGGTCAGGAGTTCAAGACCAGACTGGCCAACATGATGAAACCCCATCTCTACTAAAAATACAAAAATTAGCTGGGTGTGGTGGCAGACGCCTGTAATCCCAGCTGCTTGGGAGGCTGAGGCAGGAGAATCACTTGAGCGCGGAAGGCAGAGGTTGCAGTGAGCTGAGATCGCACCACTGCACTCCAGCCTAGGCGACAAGAGCAAGACTCTGCCTCAAAAAAAAAACAACAACAACAACAACAAAAAACGGGGAAAATCTAAGAGTCACTGGCCTTAAAGAAGAGGTAGAGAAAGAGATAGAGGTAGAAAGTTTATCCAAAGGGATAATAACAGAACTTCCCAAACCTAGAGAAAAATATCAGTATCCAAGTAGGAGAAGGTTATAGAACACTAAGTAGATTTAACCCAAAGGAGACATTTAATAATCAAACTCCCAAAGGTTAAGGATAAAGAAAGGATCCTAAAAGCAGCAAGAGATTAAAAAAAACAAGTAAAATACAATGGAACTCCAATACATCTGGCGGCAAACTTTTCAGTGGACACCTTACAGGCCAGGAGAGAGTGGCATGGTACATCTAAAGTCATTTCTGACTGAAACAACTGAAGGAAAAAAATTTGAAGGGAAAAAAAAAAGGTTATTCTAGAATAGTATATCCAGCAAAAATACCCTTCAAACACGAAGGAGAAATACTTTCCTAAACAAACAAAAACTGAGCAATTTCATCAGCACCAGACCTGTCTTACAAGAAATGCTAAAGGAAGTTCTTCAGTCTGAAAGAAAAGGATGTTAATTAGCAATAAGAATGAGAGTGGCTAGTTCCTTATACAATCTACAGATGTTAAAAAAATAATAAGGAAATATTATGAACAACTTTATGACAATAAATGTGATAATTTAGATTGAATGGACTAATACTAAACCTTACTTAGGAAGAAGTAGGTTAACTAAATAGATCAGAGACTTTGATTTTGTAGTTAAAAACCTTCCCACAAAGAAACTTCAGCCCCAAATAGATACACGATGAGCTCTACTAAATATTTAAGGAAAAAATAATACCCATTGTACACAAAGTCTTTCAGAAAAGTGAAGAAATACGTTTCAACTCATTATATGAGGTCATCATTACCCTGATACTAAAACCAGACATATTATAAAGAAAGAAAAATTCAGACCAATCTACCTAATGAACATAAATGCAAACATTCTAAACAAAATTTTAACAAAATGAATCCAACAATATATGAAAAGTATAATACATCATGACCAAATAGGATTTATCCTAGGAATGAAAGTTTGATTAAACAGTGAAAAATCAACCAATGTAATTCACCCTATTAGCAAACATTTTTAAAAGTTTGCTAAAAAGTAAAAACCATGTGATCATTTTAATAGCTGCAGAAAATGCACTGACAAAATCTAACATCCATTTCTAATAAAAACCCTCAACAAACTGGGAAAGGAAGGGAACTTTCTCAGCTAGATAAAAAGGTCACCTAGAAAAACCTACAGCTTACATCATACTTAATGGTGAAAGACTGAATGTCTTTCCCTAAGATCTGGAATAAGACAAGGATGTCTGCTTTCATCACTTCTATTAATTTTGTATTTGAAGGTCTAGTCAGTGCAAAAAGGGAAGAATAAGAAATAAAAGAATCCAGATTGGAAAGAAATAAACTTATCTTTATTTATAAACAACACTCGGTATGATTGTCAATGTAGGTAATCTGCTGGAATCTATTAAAAAGCTACTAATATTAGTAAATATATTTAGCAAGATTTCAGTCTATAAGATCAATATTTAAACATATTATCAGGCCAGGTGCAGTGGCTGAAGCCTATAGTCCCAGCACTTTGGGAGACTGAGGTGGGCAGATTGCTTGAGCCCAGCCTGGGCAACATGGTGAAACCCGGTCTCTACCAAAAGTACAAAAATTAGCCAGGCATGGTGGCAGATGCCTGTGGTCCCAACTACTTGGGAGATTGAGGTGGGAGGATCAGTGAAGCACCTCTACACTCCAGCCATGATTGCACCTTTGCACTCCAGCCTGGGTGACCCAGTGAGACTGTCTCAAAAAATAAAAATAAAATTATTTCTACTTACTAGCAATAAACCAAAAATTTCACATTTTAAAAAAAGATTATTTATAATAATGCCAAACATATGGAATATCTAGGAATACATCTGAAAAACTTGTTTATGAGTTGAAAGACTAAAAATGTTTAAGATGTCAGGTCTCACCAAATTGTTCTATAGATTCAATGCAATTCCTATCCAAATTCCTACAGGGTTTTGTGTTTTTTTTCCCTTGTAGAAATTCACAAGCTGATTTTAAACTTCGTATGGAAATGCAAAGGACCTAGAATAGTCAAAACAACTTGAAAAAGACACAGTTGAAAGGCTTACACTATCTAATTCCAAGACTTATCATAAAGCTACAGTAATCAAGACAATATGGTATTGGCATAAAGATAAACCAACAGACTAATGGCACAGAATAGAGGGTCCAGATATAGGCCAACACATATGTGGACAACTATGTTTGGATAGTTGCAAAGGCAATTCAGTGGAAAAAACACAGTCTTTTCAGCAAATGGTGCTGGAACAATTGGATCTCCATAAGCCAAAATAATAAACTTAGATCCAATCCTCACACCATATGCAAAAATTAACTCAAAATGGATCAGACACTTGCACACAAAACTTAAAACTATAAAATTTTTAGAGGTAAACACAGCAGAGTATCTTCATAAATTTGAATTAGACAAAGATTTCTTAACCATTATATCAAAATCATAGTCAATAAAAGAAAACATTGATAAATTGCACTTCATCAAAGTTTAAAACTTCTGCTTTTTGAAAGACATTGTTAAGAGAACAAAAAGCCTACTGAAATACTGAGGAAAAATATTTGCAAAGCATATATTTGATAAAGGATATATCAAGAAAAAAATTAAGAACTCTCACAACTCAAAAATAAGAAAACAATCCAATTATCCAATTTTTTAAAATGGGCAAAGTATTTGAATAGGCACTTTACCAAAGAAGGTATACAAAGGCAAACAAGCACATGAAAAAAAGTGCTCAACATCATCAGTAATTAGAGAGAAATGCAAGTTAAAACAACAAGGAGATACCACTATATACTTATTAGAATGGCTAACGTTTAAAAGTGTGGCCTTACTAAGCATTGGCAAAGATGTAGAGAAACTGGAACTCTCATACACTCCTGGGAATGTAAAATGGTACAATCACTTCTAAAAATGATTTCTCAGGAAGTTAAAATACACCTACCATATGACCCAACCATTCTAGTTGTTGGTTTTTACCCAAAAGAACTAAAAACATAGTCCACACAGAACTAAAAACATATGTCCATACATGAATGTGCGTAGCATCTTTATTTGTAATAGCCAAAAACTGGAAACAATCCAAATGTCCATTAACAGATGAATGAATAAGCAAATGATGGCATATTCACACCATGGAATACTACTCAACAATGAAAAAGTAATGAACTGTAAATACATGTTAATATAATAATACAAAACAATATTGCCAAGTGGAAAAAAAATATCTAAATATATGATTTTATTCATATAAATGTTTAGAAAATACAAATTAAACTATAGTGACAGCAACAAAATTAGTAGTTGCCGAGGGGGAGAGGATGGGAAGGGGCAGAAGAAAGGATTGACACAAAGGCCAAAGGAACTTTTGCAGGTGACAGATATGTTCGTTATCTTGATGGTGGTGATCATCTCACAGGTATCTAACTTATTCACTTGTATACTTTAAATATCTGCGGTTTGCTATATGCACATTCTATTTCAACAAAGCTGTCTTTTAAAAAAAAATCTCTTATTTCAAATCAATAGGATAGGTTAAGGTAGGACAGAGGTGCGGGTCATCAAGCATAGCTACATGGAAAGAAAAGGCAAGCCTGTCCCTGGAAGTATTGTAAACAAGATGCAATTTCTTTATGAAGCTTTCCTTCCTGCCTACAGGAGACCCCCTTCCTCCCTCCCTGGCATTCCATGGTGTTTCCTGCTTACCTGGTAGTCAGGGTTTGGCCTCTTATTCCCAACGTGAATCATCCTGGCAGTGACTTCTTCTCTTCTCTTTTTCTCTCTTTTCTTCTTCATGGAATCCATTCTTAACTGATCTGTCAGTTTGAAAAAGATATGATTTATGAATTCACAGAAATTTTTAAACCATGCACACACACAAATGACCACTGAAAGCAACTCATCATGTTATCTCTTTTAGCACTGTCCCCTTCAACTCTGGTGAGATTTGCATTTTGAAAGACACAACTGCTTTTATCCAAAATAAATGTTATAGGTGGAATTTTAGGCAGCACCAAGGAAGTACTTTGGGGCGTAGGGAATTTGCTGGCATCTCCTTCATACTTTAAATCAATCTTTGTTTAAATAATAGTCCGTGTGTCCTCTTCCCATTGGTTAAAATAAATTTATTCAGCATCTGAAAAAGGAGAATTTAACAGCTTTGGCTACTTTTTTTTCCTCATAAATATACATGACTTTGCATTTTTAGTTTCCAGATGGGACTGGAATCCACAAGGTCAAAATACCAGAAGAAATGCCTCTCCAGCTTTTACAAAGCAAAAAGTTCTGAAAATCTCATCTCCTGCGGGTTGGTCCCAGGAGAATGCTAACCTAATTTTCAGACAGTGAATTAAGTCCTGGATATGAGTTCTATAAAGTATCTGAAGTGTTTCTAAGACACCCCAAATTCTCAGAGGCCATGGGCCCAGAGAGAGGGATATAGTTCAAAGATGCCAATTTTACTTCTAGGACTTAAGCAATCAGTTTAAGGTTTTTTGTGTTTTGTTTTTGGTTTTTTGTTTTTGGGTTTTGTTTTTTGTTCATTTTTTGGTTTAGTTTTTTGTTTTTGTTTTTGGTTTGTTTTTGTTTTTGTTTTTTTTTTGTTTTTTTTTTGTTTTGAGACAGGGTCTCTCTCTGATGCCCAGACTGGAATGCAGTGGTGTGAACATAGCTTACTGCAGCCTCAACCTCCCAGGCTCAAGTGATCCTCCTACCTTAGCCTCCTGAGTAGCTGGGACCACAGGTGTATGCCACCCTTCCTGGCTAATTATTGTTATTATTATTGTTGTTATTATTTTGTAGGGACAGGGCCTCGCTGTGTTGCCCAGGCTAGAGTGCAATAGCACTATCATAGCTCACTGCAGCCTCAACCTTCTTAGGCTCAAGCAATCCTCCCACCTCAGCCTCCCGAGTAGCTGGGACTACAGGTACACACCACCAAGCCCAGTTAAGTTGTGGGGGTTTTCTTAGAGATGGGTTCTCTCCCTGTTGCCCAAGCTGGTCTCAAACTCCTAGGTTCAAGCTATCCTCTCGCCTTGACCTTCCAAAGTGTTGGAATTACAGACATGAGCCATGGCACCTGGCCAACAAACAGTTTAAATATATTTACCATAGGGCTGTTATGTGCCAAGCCCTTTGTTAGGCGATGGGAACACAGCCGTGAATGACTGTCACCCTCCCTGGCCTTAGTAAGTTTAGAGTTGGACGAGAAGACACACCTACAACAGCAGTCTCAAGTTGTGTTAGAGATTGTCATGACCATCTAGGTGTGGGTACCTAACCCAGGCGGGAGCATCAGAGAAGGCTTCCTGGAGGAGATAATATTTGAGACTTAAAAGATGACCAAGCAAAGAGAAAGCAGAAGAGGGTTTCAAGCTTAGGGAGAAGGAGAACCCATGTTATATTTGAAAATCTTAGAGATGAACAGTACAAATGAGATAGACCAAGAAGAGAGAAACTAATTCAACATGAGGCTGAGGAGGTGAGCAGGAGCTAAATTTTGCAGGGTTTTATAAAACTGGTAAAGAATTTTGGCTTTTAACCTAGGAACCATGACAAGATTGCAAAGATTTGAGTAACAAAGCATGGTGATCAGATGTGCATTTCAGATTCAGAATCCAGCAGTTTACTTGAAGTCACTGCATCATCATTTCGCTGTGGTGTTTCAGAGTGGGGATCCTGAGCTATGTCGCCTCGGCTCACACTCTGCCTCTCTTCTCTATTAGCTCTGCAAGTAAGCGAACCTCTCTGAGCCTCAGTTTCTCATCTAGAAAAGACAGCAATGATGGTACCCTCCTCATAGGGCTGTTACAAGCATTAAGTCTGTTAGCAATTTGCAATTGTAAAGTATTTGCAATTGTCCTTGTCATATAGAAAAGGCTCAAAAATTTATCTCCATTTGTACTTAGGTAGCTCTTAAAAATCTCAAACATAGCATGTCTATGACTGAGTTATTTTTTAGCTGACTCCATGTCACCTAATATTTATGGGAGCCAGAATCCCAAATAATCACATTATTGAAATAATTTCAAAGGCAATAGTACAAAGAAAATAAAGATAAACCAGAAACTGATGAAATTGTGTATAGAATTAAAACCAGAAGCTGATTTCTTAATGGCTCATAAAATTGAAAAATCTCTAGAAAGATTCCTAGGAAAGGCCGGGCGCGGTGGCTCAAGCCTGTAATCCCAGCACTTTGGGAGGCCGAGACGGGCGGATCACGAGGTCAGGAGATCGAGACCATCCTGGCTAACAAGGTGAAACCCCGTCTCTACTAAAAAATACAAAAAACTAGCCGGGCGAAGTGGCGGGCGCCTGTGGTCCCAGCTACTCGGGAGGCTGAGGCAGGAGAATGGCGTGAACCCGGGAGGCGGAGCTTGCAGTGAGCTGAGATCCGGCCACCGCACTCCAGCCTGGGCGACAGAGCCAGACTCAGTCTCAAAAAAAAAAAAAAAAAAAAAAAAAAAAAAGAAAAAAGAAAGATTCCTAGGAAAAGAAAATGCAAAATAAACAACATTAGGAATAAAAAGGGAAATATTAATCTAGATGATGCAATCATTTAAAAAATAAAGAGAATATTATGAACGACTTTGTACCAATACACTTGAAAATTTAGATGAGATGAGTAAATACTTAGAAAAATATAACACCAAAACTGACTCAGGAAGAAATAAAAAATATGAATGTCCTAAAACAATTAAGGAAATTTAATCCATCTTTTAAATCCCACAAAGAAAACTTGAGCTCCATATGGCTTCCTAGCTTTTAATATTTATTTATTCTACCAAATAAATTTAAATACAAATTGAAAAACTGGCCAGGCACATTGGCTCACATCTGTAATCCCAGCACTTTGGGAGGCCGAGGCAGGCAGATGATTTTAGGTCAGGAGTTCGAGACCAGCCCAGCCAACATGGTAAAACCCCATCTCTACTAAAAATACAAAAATTAGTCAGGCATGGTGGTGCACACCTATAATCCCAACTTCTAGGGAGGCTGAGGCAGGAGAATTGCTTGAACTCAGGAAGCAGTGGTTGCAGTGAGCCAAGATCGTGCCACTGCCTTCCAGCCTGGGTGACAGAGCGAGACTCCATCTCAAAAAAAAAAAGAAAAAAGAAACACAATCTTATGCAAGCTATAGCCAAATGTAGAAAAAACAGAACACTACCCTATGTGTAATATAAGGCTAATATAATCTTAATATCAATACCAGACAGGGAAAATACAAGAAAATAAAATTATAAGGGAATCTCTCTCATGAACAAAGATTTAAAAAAAAATAAACAAAATATTAGAAAAATCAAATCCAGAAAAGTAGAAAAATAAGGCTACCACATAAACAAGTTTGGTTTTATCCCAAAAATGCAATTCTGGGTTGACACTTGTTTTCTTTCAGCACGTTAACAATGTTGTGCCACTTCTTCCTTGCGCCTATGCTCTCTAATGAAAAATCCATAGCCATCTGAGTTATTTCCCACTATCAGTAATGTGCTGTTTTTCTTGACGCTTTTAAGATTTTTATCCCTTGTCTTCAGTTCTCAGCAGTTTGACTATGACGTATTCAGACATAGGTTTCTTTGGTTAATTTTGTTTGAGGTTAACTGAGCTTTTTGAATCTGAAGTTTATGTCTTTGGACAAATTTAAGAAGTTTTCAGACATTATTTTTTCAAATATTTTTTTCTGCATTCTTATACTGTAGAACTCTGACACCACAAATGTTAGACTTTTTGGTGTTGTCCCACAGGACTATGAGGCTCTGTCAATTTTTTTCTCTATATAGTTTATATTAGATAACGTCTATTTCTCTATCTGCAAGTTCACTGATTCTTTCTTTTGTCATCTTGAGTCTACTATTAAATCTACCCAGTGAAGTTTTCATTTTACTTATAATATTTTTTAGTTCTAAAACATCAATTAAAAAAATATATTTTTTATTTATTTGTGGAGACATTCTATCTTTCCATTTGTTAAAAAAAATGTTTTCCTTGAGTTCTTGGAGCATATAATATGATCCAATAAGTAATAGCTACTTTAAAGTTCTTGTCAGATAATTTCAACATCTGTGTCATTTTTGAATTAGTGTCTGTTGATTGTCTTTTGTGATAGAAATTGAGATTTGTCTGATTGGTTTTGTTTGTTTGTTTTGAAACAGTCTCTTGCTCTGTCCCCCAGGCTGAGTGAAGTGGCACCATCACAGTTCACTGCAGCCTCGACCTCCTGGGCTCCAGTGATCCTCCCACCTCAGCCTCCCGAGTAGCGGGGACCACAGGCATGAGCCAACATGCCTAGCTAATTTTTATATATTGCCTGATGGTTAGTATGCCAAATAATTTTTTATTGTATTCTGGACATTTTGCTTATTATGTTATCAGTCTCCAAGTCTTGTTTAAATCCCATGGAAAAAAATTTATATTTTTGTTTTGCCAGTCAATAGACCTCATTGCCTTTAGGCCTCAAGTTCTGACTATCTTTCCGTGGGATGTAATTCCAGTGTCAGTTCTATTTTCAAATCCTTTCCTGCACTGTTCATATCTGTCTGACATGTGTGCCAGTGACCAGTCTGAGACTTGGGTAGTGGCCTATCCAGTGGTTCACTTCTCAAGGTTCACTTCTCAAGTCTGTGGTATGCTGTTTAGGGTCAGGTCCACGTACGTACAACTTGAGGGTGAACCCAGGGGCTTTAGGCAGTTTCTTTCCCAAGCAGGAGCTCTCATGGTATCTCTGATATTTTTGATTCCCTGGAGTTCCCCTTTATGGTCTTCTGGCCAGAAAACTGGGGCTTTTTATTCCACTCTGCTGAATATTTCCCACAACTAATCCTATGACAGAGATCAAGTTGTGGAAAGATGGAGAGAAAAAGCAAAATAGAGGTTTACCTTACACTTTTGGGACCACCCCCCCCCCCCCAGTCTGAGAGGAAAGTTCCCCTCCCTCAGAGTTTTAGGTGTTTGCATGTCTCTGCTACCCTATTGCCGCTGTTACCATTGCAGGATTGTCTTGGGGTCAAGGTGCAACAAAATGGAGAAAACAAAGAGAAATAGGGGGTGAGTTTCAATACTTTAGGAGTCCCCATTCTTACTCTTCAAGCCAATACTAGAATGCTTCTCCTAAAGCTTGTTTTCATATATGGCTGCCCACTTATAGTTTGGGCTGCCTTGAGTAGTCTAGGCTGGGGGATAAGAGAGGTAAAAGAGGGGTGTAAAGTCATCAGTGATTATGTGATGCTTTGAATGTCTTATCTTTTTCCCTAATCTGCCTGCTATCACTCACTTTTCAGAGTCCTCATATCAGTTTCAACTATTCTGTGAAAGTCTTCAAGTAGCATTCAGTGGGAGAGACAAAGTACAATGTGTCTACTCCATCTTACCTAGAACTGGAACTCTGGCTGCTTTCACTTGCTCTTCACCATTCTCAGTGGTCCAAAATCATTTTCAACATTCTAGTTAGGTCTGTATTTCAGCCAACAAGGAGGAGGAAGGGATAAAGAAAGCATCCTTTCCATTTAAAAACACTTCCTAGAAATCTCACATAATGTTCCCACTTATTTCTTATCAGTCAGAATTTCATCAAAAGCTCTCAACAAACTGCAGAGCAAGCTTTATTCCAGCTAATGATTTGCCCAGTTAAGAAATGTTGGCTGCATTCACAATTGCTTCAAAGAAAATAAAATACCTAGGAATCCAACTTACAAGGGATGTGAAGGACCTCTTCAAGGAGAACTACAAACCACTGCTCAGTGAAATAAAAGAGGACACAAACAAATGGAAGAACATACCATGCTCATGGATAGGAAGAATCAATCTCGTGAAAATGGCCATACTGCCCAAGGTAATTTATAGATTCAATGCCATCCCCATCAAGCTACCAATGACTTTCTTCACAGAATTGGAAAAAACTACCTTAAAGTTCATATGGAACCAAAAAAGAGCACGCATTGCCAAGACAATCCTAAGTCAAAAGAACAAAGCTGGAGGCATCACGCTACCTGACTTCAAACTATACTACAAGGCTACAGTAACCAAAACAGCATGGTACTGGTACCAAAACAGAGATATAGACCAATGGAATAGAACAGAGTCCTCAGAAATAATACCACACATCTACAGCCATCTGATCTTTGAAAAACCTGACAAAAACAAGAAATGGGGAAAGGATTCCCTATTTAATAAATGGTGCTGGGAAAATTGGCTAGCCATAAGTAGAAAGCTGAAACTGGATCCTTTCCTTACTCCTTGTACGAAAATTAATTCAAGATGGATTAGAGACTTAAATGTTAGACCTAATACCATAAAACCCTAGAAGAAAACCTAGGTAATACCATTCAGGACATAGGCATGGGCAAGGACTTCATGTCTAAAACACCAGAAGCAATGGCAACAAAAGCCAAAATTGACAAATGGGATCTAATTAAACTAAAGAGCTTCTGCACAGCAAAAGAAACTACCATCAGAGTGAACAGGCAAACTACAGAATGGGAGAAAATTTTTGCAATCTACTCATCTGACAAAGGGCTAATATCCAGAACCTACAAAGAACTCAAACAAATTTACAAGAAAAAAACAAACAACCCCATCAAAAAGTGGGCAAGGGATATGAACAGACATTTCTCAAAAGAAGACATGCATACAGCCAACAGACACATGAAAAAATGCTCGTCATCACTGGCCATCAGAGAAATGCAAATCAAAACCACAATGAGATACCATCTCACACCAGTTAGAATGGCAATCATTAAAAAGTCAGAAAACAACAGGTGCTAGAGAGGATGTGGAGAAATAGGAACACTTTTACACTGTTGGTGGGACTGTAAACTAGTTCAACCATTATGGAAAACAGTATGGCGATTCCTCAAGGATCTACAACTAGAAGTACCATATGACCCAGCCATCCCATTACTGGGTATATACCCAAAGGATTATAAATCATGCTGCTATAAAGACACATGCACACGTATGTTCACTGCGGCACTATTTACAATAGCAAAGACTTGGAATCAACCCAAATGTCCATCAGTGACAGACTGGATTAAGAAAATGTGGCACATATATACCATGGAATACTATGCAGCCATAAAAAAGGATGAGTTTGTGTCCTTTGTAGGGACCTGGATGCAGCTGGAAACCATCATTCTCAGCAAACTATCACAAGAACAGAAAACCAAACACAGCATGTTCTCACTCATAGGTGGGAACTGAACAATGAGATCACTTGGACTCGGGAAGGGGAACATCACACACCGGGGCCTATTATGGGGGGGAGGAGGGGGAGGGATTGCATTGGGAGTTATACCTGATGTAAAGGACGAGTTGATGGGTGCTGATGAGTTGATGGGTGCAGTACACCAACATGGCACAAGTATGTAACAAACCTGCATGTTATGCACATGTACCCTAGAACTTAAAGTATAATAATAATAAAAAAAGCAAACAAACAAACAAACAAACAAAAAAAGAAATGTTGGCTGCATTAAGGAAGAAGAGGATTAATAAATAGGGGAATAAGTAGTAGCCTCTGTCACAGGTTTCTGGGGGCTTTTGGTTTATTTATTTTTGAGATAGTCTCATTCTGTTGCCCAGGCTGGAGTGCGGTGGTACGATCTTGGCTCACTGCAACCTCTGCCTCCCCGGTTCAAGCGATTGTCCTGCCTCAGTCGCCTGAGCAGCTTGGACTACAGGTGTGTGACACCACACCCGGCAATTTTTGTATTTTTAGTAGAGATGAGGTTTCACCATGTTGGCCAGGCTGGTCTCGAACTCCTGACCTCAGGTGATCCACCCGCCTCAGCCTCACAAAGTGCTGGGATTACAGGGTTTGTGGTTTTAGATCTTTCCAATTTCTTGCTCTAACCCTCACCCCTTAAAATGCCCAAAGTTTATCTAGAACTGAAATCAACCTAAATATATTATAGAAGATAGAGAATGATTATAGAACAATCCAGGCTGCTTTGCATTTTCCACTGATCTCCCTGCAGTATCCTGTGATGGACTTCAAGGCAGATGAGATTTGTGAAGCAGAGAATAGGAAAATTTCTACCACCCTCTCAACTATCCCTCATAGGCTTTAATCTATCGGTAGATATCTTTGAATTATATCCGAGTTTGATTAGAAGAGCATGGCATATACTGACTCTTTAACAACTCTCTTTCCTTTATATCTCCTTGCAGCCTCTCTCTCTGGTTTTCTACCTTTCTGAGACCCTCAATCTGGGATAATTGGCCAGATTTTTGGCATTCAGCTGGCTCTGAGGAGACTTGGGAAGAAATAGCCGTTACTCTTTTTTCAATGAGTAAGAGGCCATTAAGATCAGAGAAAGGAATTGATAGGAAGAAATACAGTGTACAAGAAGAATAATTGAAAAACACAGGAGAAAAAAATAAGAGACTGTTTATGAGAGAGATTAAACTACCTATTTAGGCAGAGATTCCCTCTAAAAGATCGATACTTCTGCCTCTAGGATCCATGAATGGGGTTATATGTGTGTGTGTGTAATTTTTTCAGGAAAATAAAAAATGACTCAGTATGTAGGTAGTGCAATGTGTGTTATTAATTGTTAGAAGTACAATCATGTTAAGTTTGGCACTGGTCTAGTTCTGGCCTCCTTCAATGAGATCTTTGATGGTCTACTATTGCCAACCTGTACTTAACTTGGTGCCTGTGACAAACCTATCCTCACGCTTTCCACCTTTTCCTGTAATCTGGACCTGAGTTTTGTTAAGTTCTACGTTATTCATCACATTTCACTTATGTCAATCTTCTCTCCTTGCCTCAGAAAGCTGGAAACTTTTTGAAGGCAGGGTGTATGCATGTCCCTATTCAAAACTGGGCTGGCTGCACGTCAGAGGATAAAGCTTCCGCATAGCCACCTGTGCCTGGGAAGGAGATCAGTATCTCCTGTGAAGCCAGTCTTAGTCCAATTATCTAACCTAGAATTTCTAGACTTCAGTTTTGAAAAATCCCTGGAGCACTAGTTCTCAGCCTTGGCTGCACATTAAAATCACTGAGGCTGATGTAATTGTTACATCAGGAACTTTGGGGGTTGGATCCAGATATGAATGATTTGTAAAGTTCCTAGGTAGTAGTGGTGCAGTGATAATGTTTAATAGCTAGCTCTCCAAAAGAAAAAAATCTGTATGCTCATACATATATAAGTTTATTATAAATTTTTGAGATATAAAAGATGTGTTGCACACAATTTGCCTATAAAAGTAAAATAGGCCGGGCGCGTTGGCTCACATCTGTAATCCCAGCATTTTGGGAGGCCAAGGCAGGCGGATCATGAGGTCAAGAGATCAAGACCATCCTGGCCAACATGGTGAAACCCTGTCTCTACTAAAAATACAAAAAAAAAAATTAGCCAGGCATGGTGGCGCACACCTGTAGTCCCAGCTACTTGGGAGGCTGAGGAAGGAGAATCACCTGAACCCAGAGGTGGAGGTTGCAGTGAGCTGAAATTGTACCACTGTACCCCAGCTTGTGTGACACAGCGAGACTCCATCTCAAAAAAAAGTAAAATATATAATACTCTTTATTATAGATGCCATTTAGCCAAAGATTCTCACAGAATGCCATCACTGATTTTTACTAAACTCTTACACCCATAAAGCACATCTGCAAATAAGTGAGTGTAGTTCAGACATAACTGTTGGCTGATATTTTCATTTGCATTAATGAGGAAAATGAAAGTGAAACATGTAAAACTATGTTAGAATTTTTTATCATTAATAACAGGAGTAACTCTTTGCTGAAGCAAATAATGATTTTGAATACTAGAGGACTATTTTCTCAACTTTTTGTGCTTTTCACAAGGTAATGGTTACAGGCAAGGCATACTTTTAGTTTAATCTGCATTATTTATATTTTTTCATAACTTTCTTAAGCCCAGACAATCAACGAGATGATAAATCTGGCCTTAGTTGTAGTATTTGCCCATTTCCATGGTGTAAATACTCCCACCATGGTCAATTTTAAGTTAACGATGTGACATCACTGAGCACAGGAAATGGAAACAGATGAGCAGTTGCGTACCATTAGATAGTGTTTCTACCACACACATACAGTAGATATAAGTACATAATCTCAAGAGCATAGATAAGCATAAAATAATCAGGAAGTAATGAGTTTTGAGTATGTATTACTTGTTTTTAAAATAATTTAATCATACATGTATATACTTTTTTTTTTTTTTTTGAGACGGAGTCTCGCTCTGCCGCCCAGGCTGGAGTGCAGTGGCCGGATCTCAGCTCACTGCAAGCTCCGCCTCCCGGGTTCACGCCATTCTCCGGCCTCAGCCTCCCGAGTAGCTGGGACTACAGGCGCTGCCACCTCGCCCGGCTATTTTTTGTATTTCTTAGTAGAGACGGGGTTTCACCGGGTTAGCCAGGATGGTCTCGATCTCCTGACCTCGTGATCCGCCCATCTCGGCCTCCCAAAGTGCTGGGATTACAGGCTTGAGCCACCGTGCCCGGCCACATGTATATACTTTTTAATAATGGTGAGTTCAACCATTGGTTCACAAAATTTCTGAAAATTTCAGAATGGTTTTCATGAGCTAATATGAACCAGCTCTAAAATATCACTTCTTCCAGATGAGTCCAGTGGGCCACTAGGACTTGAAACCCTACCACAGAAGAAAACAGGATGAGATTCTGTCGCTTTGAGGCCTGAAACCACAGGACGATATCCGTGACTTCCTCACTTCAGGGATGGTTCAGTTTTACTCCCCTGCTCTTTCTATTTGGTCTTAAGATAGAAAAGTCAAGTTTGAGCCTCTGTGAGTATCCAAAGGGACAAGTACCACAATGGGGGTATCTGCTATAAGAATTACCTTTATTTTGGTCATCCAGGAACAGTGGTGAGAGTGTTCAGTGTCTTTTGCCCAGAGCTGTCTGCTCCCCACAGTGGGAGGAAAGGGGAGGCTCACCAGGAGCTACAGAAACTATTCTGCTAGCTGAGCAAGCCACTCTATCCCAAGGGGCCCTCTCCCTATCAACTTAAACAATGATTCCTTGAGCTTGTCCCTTCTCCAGAGGAAGGTGACACTCTTTCCACAGATGCCTATTTTCCCAATACTGGTGTCGTGAAGGGCACTGGGCAGAGTCCCCAAAGCTGCATTCTAAGCCTCTGTCATTTCTCACCATTATAGTGGACAACTCCTTGTCTATGTATAGGATGGAATAATACCTGCTCTGCCTGCTTCTCAGAGTTGCTGAAAGGCTACAAATCAATAGTATATTTGCAAATGATCAAGAAATACAAAGTTTTACATCTCTTTATAAGGTGCCATGACTATCACTGGCTCTCCCCATCATTTTTGAGAGGGGGGCTCATCCAGTAATTAAATGTGGGCTTTGTAATTTTTTTTTTTTCATTTTATGTTTTACTATGACTTATTTAAAAGAAGTCCCCAACTGAAGATCATTTGGGTTGCTTCTAGTCCTTTGCTCTTACAAACAACACTAAAATGAGTGTCTTCAGAGATGTACTTTTCCATATATATACACACATACACACACATATATATGTGTGTGTATATATATACATAAGCATAAAATTTCTGGGCCAAATAGAATGGGCATTTAAAATTCTCATAGATATTGCCAAGATGAGTTTCAAAGAGGATACACTAGCTTACATATCCCTCAACAAATACGCCATTGCTTGTTTCTTGCATTCCTTTTACTGTGATGGCTTTAAAATTTTACACCCCATTCATCATATTAATTTTTTTGTGTGAACTCCCTATGCATGCCATTTGCCAATGTCTTTTGAATTACTGGAATTTTTCTTACAGGTTTGTAATGGCATATTAGTTCATATTAAAGTTAATCCTTTGTTAAAAAGAAAGGGCATGCACTTTAGAGTTAGGTAAAGATTCAAATCTAAGGTCTTTCACTTGTTAGCCCCTAGGAAATACTCAATGAGCATTTATTAAGGGAATAACTATGTTTTGGGTGGCAAGTTATACAATCTCTCAGAGCCTCTGTTTCTTCAATAGACAATGGGGGATGATTAAATCCTTCTTTCAGGATTTTTATGAGAATTAAATAACATATAAGGGATTTAATAAATATTCAGAAACAATAATAATGACTACCCCTACCTTTCTGAACCCCCCTCAGGCCTGTCTAGAGCGAGTTTCTAGAATCAGCCTCCAATTCTATAGCAGCCTCCAATGAGATCCAGAAACAAATTAGACCTTTTGCATCTGACTTGCCACCTGGAGGTCAGAAGCCGCCACAAGCTTCCCTCCGCCTTCAAAGCTGCTGGGGGAATTACTGACTACAGATGAAATCTGCTCTGGCCAGTTCATCTCCTGCAGCCCTGAGACCTCTGCTTCACAGTCCATTTCCTCATAATTTTTTACTTGCAAACGCAAGATGATTCTGCATGCTAATTGCTAAGGCCCTTGCGCTTTAAGTTAATCAAGTTAATAACAGAGACTGCAGTTCACTTCATCAATCTTGTTGTTTATCCCATGGTGTAAGTATATTAAAAATGTGATTTCCTCTGCTCTTCAAGACCTTCGAGGGTTTAATTTTTTTTTAACATGCTTCACAGTAAATTATGAGGGTTTAATTACATCCACTATTTTGTTTCCCTTTTCCCCAGCGTTCCCCTATTTTTATGTATGTGTGGTTTTTGTGTTTTGTTTACTCATTGTTTGCTACCTTTTCCCACTCTCGCAATAACTGCTATCCCCAAGCATTTGAAAGACTTTGCACTTCCTTGAACTCAAGATTTCAGCCATTTAAGCATGAATCTCATTCACTTACTATAGGATTAGCTCCTGGAAGGTTGAAGGGCTCTCCTGGAATCCAGGCGGGAGGCAGCCTCATCCACTTGGTGGCCCTTCTAGTTTGAAACAATTCTCCTTCTGTCGAATCCAAGCCTGCCTCCCTATAATTTGAGCCCATGTGTCCTAGTTTTTCCCACAGTGACAACACTGCCTCTTACAAAATAGCATTTCTCACCATTTTCTTAAAAAAGAACTACCTGGCTGCTTGTTTAAAAAACAGAACAAACAAAATATTCTCTAGTCCTACTTTATGCCCAACAAATCAAATACAGGGAAAGGCCTGGGATTCCTTTTCCTTCTTCTTCTTCTTTTTTTTTTTTTTTTTTTTTTTTGAGATAGAGTCTCACTCTGTCACCCACGCTGGAGTGCAGTGGTGCAATCTCGGCTCACTGCAACCTCTGCCTCCAGGCTTCAAGTGATCCGCCTGCCTCAGCCTCCCAAGTAGCTGGGATTACAACAGCCCACCACCATGCCTAATTTTTTTTTTTGTATTTTTAGTAGAGATACGGTTTCACCATGTTGGCCAACCTGGTCTCAAACTCCCCACTTCAGGTGATCCACCCACCTTGGCCTCCCAAAGTGCTGGGATTACAGGCATGAGCCACGCGCCTGGCCAGGATTCCCTATTTTTAACAAGCTCCTTAGATGATTCTTGTGGTGAAAATGCTTTTCCACAAGATTAATCTTCCTACATTTGAAGGCTATTACTATTCATCCCCAAACTTTTCCTTTTTCAAAATAAAATATTTCTTGTTCCTATATCCAACCCTTCTAAGAAATGGTCTCCAGATTCTTTTCCAACCTATATTTGTTCTCCACTGTAAACAACAGACCCTATCAAGTTCCCCGTTAAAATATGACTCCCATGTGTGAAAACAATCTTCATTTATTCATTCAATAATATGCTCATTGTTTTAACACACATCTCTTAGTACCTATTATGAACAGGCATTGTGTTAGGTATTGAAGTTAAAGGAAGAACAACATAATTACTGTTCCTGCACTGTACTTCTAAAACATAAAAAGAAAGAAAGAAAAGAGAAGAAGGAGGGAGGAAGGAAGGAAGAAAGGAAGGAAGGAAGAAGGGAAGGAAGGAGGGAGGGAAGGAGGGAAGGAAAAAAGAAGGGAAGGAAGGAGGGAGGGAGGGAGTAACAAGGAAAGAAAAGAGGAAATGTAGGAAAGGGGGAGAGAAGGAGGGAAGAAGAGAAAGAGAAAGATAAATAAATTTTAAGTGCTGTGAAAGAAGCAAGCAAGGGTCCAGGAGAGAGTAGGCAGGGAAGGCATCTCAGAAAATATGTTATTTACAGGTGCTGCAGAGGATGTGGAGAAATAGGAACACTTTTACACTGTTGGTGGGACTGTAAACTAGTTCAACCATTGTGGAGGACAGTGTGGCAATTCCTCAAGGATCTAGAACTAGAAATACCATTTGACTCAGCCATCCCATTACTGGGTATATACACAAAGGATTATAAATCATGCTGCTATAAAGACACATGCACACATATGTTTATTGCAGCACTATTCACAATAGCAAAGACTTGGAACCAACCCAAATGTCCATCAGTGGCAGACTGGATAAAGAAAATGTGGCACATATACACCATGGAATACTATGCAGCCATAAAAAAGGATGAGTTCATGTCCTTTGTAGGGACATGGATGCAGCTAGAAACCATCATTCTCAGCAAACTATTGCAAGAACAGAAAACCAAACACCGCATGTTCTCACTCATAGGTGGGAATTGAACAATGAGAACACTTGGACACAGGAAGGGGAACATGACACACTGGGGCCTGTTGTGGGGTTGGGCGCAGGGGAGGGATAGCATTAGGAGATATACCTAATGTAAATGATGAGTTAATAGGTGCAGCACACCAACATGGCACATGTATACATATGTAACAAACCTGCATGTTGTGCACATGTACCCTAGAACTTAAAGTATAATAATAAAAAAAAATGACCTCCAACTGAAAGTGAAAATAAATAAATAAATAAATAAAGTATCGCTTGTAAAAAAAAAAAAAAAGAAAAGAAAATGTGTTATTTAAGCTCAGTACTATAGAATGAGACAGACCTAACAATGTAAAGAATTCTGGGACCACAGCAGGCAGGACAAAAGTAATGTTTAATGGACAAAGACCCTAAAGTGGGCAGGAACCTGGAATATTCTAAAGGCCCCAAGAAAGCCAGTGTGGCTGCAGCATGTTGTACATGAGATAGATTTAAGGTGAGGTTGGAGAGATAAACAGAGACTAGACCATCACATGAGACTTATTAGTACTGGGAAGAAATTTAGATTTTATTCTATATTAAGTATGAAGTTACCAAAGGATTTTAAGCTGGGAATGACATGATCTGGTTTTTATTTTAAGAAGGTCATTCTTCAGAATGTCTGATATAAACACTGTTATGCAAATCAGCATCTTTTTCCTTCTCCTGAAAATTATACAGAAGCAATAAAAAGAATTTTTTAAAAAACCACAAACTCAAATTTCAGCTATACTAGGAGATAAATACAGTTCACAGGCTTCAAAATAAGCTAAAAGGGTCAGGTATACTGGCTCACGCCTGTAATCCCAGCACTTTGGTAGGCTGAGGTGGGCGGATCACCTGAGGTCAGAAGTTTGAGACCAACCTGGCCAATATGGTGAAACCCCGTCTCTACTAAAAATACAAAAATTAGCCGGGTGTGGTGGTAAGTGCCTGTAATCCCAGTTACTTGGGAGGCTAAGGCAGGAGAATCACCTTAACCAGGGAGGCAGAGGTTGTAGTGAGCCAAGATCACATCACTGCACTCCAACCTGGGCAACAGAGTGAGACTCCATCTCAAAAAAAAAAAAAAGCTAAAAAAGTGTGTATATATAATCTACACATATATATAAATATACATATATGTATATATACACATATATATGTGAATATATATACATATATACATATGCTAAAAGGTGCCACAAAGCAGTTAACAACAGACAGAAAGTAAAGACAAGAAATACAGAGATTTGCAAGAGAGTTCAATGGTGTCAGATCTAAGTGCCATAAAATGCTCTTCTTGCAAGGAAGGGGCTAAAAACTCTATCTCTTGTTTACAATAATGATTGTAATTTTACAACAATAGTTGCTAATTTTTGTACAGAAACTGGGATAAGCAAGGCTAGAGATGACCTCCCAGGTCTGGTTTGGTCAGAGAAACAGTGGAAATGGATGACACAAAGAATCACCCAGATGAGCCATATTTGCAGATAGCAAAGAGCCTTTGGTTTATAAAGCCTGAAAGTTCCTGCTGTTCTGTCCCAGAGGAATCTCCTGCAAACAGCTTCCACAAAAATGCATATCATTCAAAGGTAAGTAATAATAAGGAAACTAGCCAGGTGCAGTGGCTCACACCTGTAATCCCAGCACTTTGGGAGACCAAGGTAGGGAGATCACCTGAAGTCAGGAGTTTGAGACCAGCAACATGGTGAAACCCCATCTCTACTAAAAAACACAAAAAATTAGCCAGCGTGGTGGCACACACCTGTAGTCCCAGCTACTTGAGAGGCTGAGGCAGGAGAATCACTTGAACCTGGGAGGCGGAGGTTGTAGTGAGCAGAGATTGCTCCATTGTCCTGCAGCTTGGGCGACACAGCCAGACTCTGTCTCAAAAAAAAATAAAACAAAAATAAAGAAAGAAACTAACAGAATACTGATACAAAGATACCATAAGAAAAAAAAAAAAAGATGAAAAAGAGCAGTAAAACTTGCCAACAGATAAAATCACTATGGGAAAATGTTACAATGAAATAGATGGAAATCATGAGAAAATATTTTGTTAAGAATTAAAATAACTAATGAAGTAACTGCTTCCACAACGGAAAAGAACAGAAGGCTGATGTAGGAGGATCACTTGAGTCCAGAAGTTCAGTACCGGCCTCAGAAACATAGCAAAACCCCATCTCTACAAAAAATGAAAAATTAAAAATTAGCCGGGTGTGATGGTACACACCTGTAATCCCAGCCACTCAGGAGGCTGAGGTGGGAGAATTGCTTGAGCCCAGGATGGCGAGGCTGCAGTGAACCAAGATCACACCACTACACTCCAATCTGGGTGATAGAGTGAGGAGGGGAGGGGAGGGGAGAAGAGGGGAGGGGAGGGGAGGGGAGAAGAAAGGAAAGGAAAGAAAAGGGAGGGAGGGAGGGAGGGAGGAAGGAAGGAAGGAAAGAAGAAAGGAAGGAAGGAAGAAAGAAAACAAATGTAAGAAATAGAGATGAAGAGACTTCAGGGGCAGGTAAAGTTTGAGCTAGTGAAACTTGGGAAAATATCAGCGGGGAAAAAAGCAAAATTTGAAAGGAGCACAGGGAACACAGGCATTTGAGAAAAACATAATAGGGGAAAGGACTCCCTGTTCAATAAATAGTGCTGAGATAACTGACCAGCGATATGCAGAAGATTAAAACTGGGCCCCTTCCTTATACCACATACAAAAATCAAGTCAAGATGGATTAAAGACTTAAATGTAAAGCCCCAAACTATGAAAACCTTGAAGAAAATCTAGGCAATACCATTCTGGATATAGATATAGGCAAAGATTTCATGAGGAAGATGCCAAAAGCGTCTTCATGACAAAAGCAAAAATTGACACATGGCATCTAATTAAACTTAAGAGCTTCTGCACTGCAAAAGAAACTATCAACAAAGTAAACAGACAACCTACAGAATGGGAGAAAATATTTGCAAACTAAGCATCTGACAAAGGCCTAATATCCAGCATCTAAAAGAAACAAATTTACAAGGAAAAAAAAAAACAATTAAAAAACAGGCAAAGAACATGAAGAGACACTTTGCTAAAGAAGGCATACATACAACCAACAAGTATATGAAAATCAAGCTCAAAATCACTGATCATTACAGAAATGTAAACCCAAACCACAATGAGATACCATCTTAAACCAGTCAGAATGGCGGTTAGTGAAAAGCCAAAAAGTAGCAGATGCTGGCAAAGCTGCAGAGAAAAGGGAATGCTTATGCGCTACTGGTGAGAGTGTAAATTAGTTCAACCATTGTGGAAAGCAGTGTGGTGATTCCTCAAAGAGTTAAAAACAGAACCACCATTTGACTCAGCAATCCTATAACTGGGTATATACCCAAAGGAATATAAATCGTTCTGCCATAAAGACACATGCATGCAATGTTCACTGCAGCAGTCTTCAGAATAGCAAAGACATGGAATCAACCTAAATGCCCATCAATGGTAGACTGGATAAAGAAAATGTGGTACATATATGCCATGGAATACTATGTAGCCATAAAAATAATGAGTTTATGTCCTTTGCAGGAACATGGATGGAGCTGGAGGCCATTATCCTTAGTAAACTAACGCAGGAGCAGAAAACCAAATACCACATGTTTTCATGTTTAAGTGGGAGCTAAATGATGAGAACATGTGGACACAGAAAGGGAAACGACAGACACTGGGGCCTACTTAAGGGTAGAGGGTGAAAGGAGGGAGAGGATCAGAAAAAAAAAACTCTTGGATACTAGGCTTAGTACCTGCATGATAAAATAATCTGTACAACAAACCCCTGTGACATGAGTTTACCTACATAAGAAACCTGCACATGTACCCCTGAACCTAAATAAAAGTTTTAAAAAATCATAATAAGGACACTAAAGATAAAAATTGAAAGAGAATAAGATAAAATGGAAACAAAGGCATAACTAAAAAGGATTAGAGAGGCCGGGCGCGGTGGCTCAAGCCTGTAATCCCAGCACTTTGGGAGGCCGAGGCGGGCGGATCACGAGGTCAGGAGATCGAGACCATCCTGGCTAACATGGTGAAACCCCGTCTCTACTAAAAATACAAAAAACTAGCCGGGCGAGGTGGCGGGCGCCTGTAGTCCCAGCTACTCAGAGGCTGAGGCAGGAGAATGGCCTGAACCTGGGAGGCGGAGCTTGCAGTGAGCCGAGATCGCGCCACTGCACTCCAGCCTGGGTGACACAGCGCGAGACTCCGTCTCAAAAAAAAAAAAAAAAAAAGGATTAGAGAAAACAATGATAGACATAGAGAACATATGGAAGAAATTCAAAATACTTTTAATTGAAAGAAGAAATGAGAGTTAGGATGAGATAAATAAAAATAAAAAACTAAGAAAGGAGAAAGAGGGTGGGCACGGTGGCTCATGCCTGTAATCCTAGCACTTTGGGAGGCTGAGGCGGGCGGATCACCTGAGGTCGGGAGTTCGAGACCAGCCTGACCAACATGGAGAAACCCTGTCTCTACCAAAAATACAAAATTAGCTGGGCGTGGTGGCACATGCCTGTAATCCCAGCTACTCAGGAGACTGAGGCAGGAGAATCACTTGAACCCGGGAGGCGGAGGTTGCAGTGAGCTGAGATTGCACCATTGCACTCAAGTCTGGGCAATGAGAGCAAAAAAAAAAAAAAAAAAAAACTCTGTCTCAAAAGAAAAAAAAAAAAGGAAAGAAAGAAAGAAGAAAGAAAACCAAGAGAATGAAATGGAAGAATATTTAAAGGTAAAATTCAGAAGATCACTTCTGAATCTTAAATTTGTGTATTGAAATGGCACACCTTATGTCAGAGACAATGCTACTGAATGGAATGTTAAATGTAATTATTCCTGACAATGTAAAAATTACGCAATGGAGAATGAGAAAGAGGGAAAGCAGTTAAGGGGACAATTAGGTTTACAGATGGCTTCATCTGTAAAAAAGGGACTCAAAGATATTATTCAAAATTTAACAAGTAATAGACATATAAGCATATGTAACAGTTCAAAAGAAATGTTAAGAAAGAGAACCTCAACAAAAGTCAAGGGATAAAGAAGTGGTGGCTCATGCCTGTAATCCCAGCACTTTGGGATGCCAAAGCTTGGGTGACATAGCAAGACCCCGGCTCTACAAAAAAAAATTTAAAAATTAGCGGGCATGGTGGTGCATGCTTGTGGTTCTAGCTACTGCTACTTGGGATGCTGAGGTAGAAGGATCACTTGAGGTGGGAGGTAGAGGCTGCAGTGAGCCACGGTCATGCCACTATACTCCAGCCTGGGCAACAGAGAAAAAAAAAAAGGAAAAGGAAGGGGAGGAGAAATAAAAGGAAGCATGGTAATGTTATCACTTCTCATGTTAAGGAATTAGTAGGTATTTTTGAAATAAATAAAGAACTAAGGGCATTCAATAAAATAAAAATTATGAATTATTTTTTATGAACAAAACAAAAATAGATAGTTTTCTAAATGTCAGAAGTACTAGACAGAACTGATGTAAAGAAAAAAAAACATACAGCAAAAAGACTTTTCTAAATATAGAAAATATTACATAAATTAGAAAGTCAGAACTAAGCCCAACATATCTGTCACATCAGTAATATAAATGGCTTAATTTATTTATTAAAATAAAAAGATGTTCAGATTGGATCACTAAACAAAATCTACCTCTATGCAACAATCAGAATACACACCTGAAAAAATATATGTAGCAAGGTTGGAAATGGAAGTTTGTGCTAAGATATACTAAGCAGACGCAAACAAACAAAAAAAAAGCAGAGGTCATCATCTTAAATACAAAGTAAGCTAGAATAAGAGCCAAAAAGCATTAAGTGGACCAAAGAATAAATAAGATATAGAATACCTAAATAATTGATAAGGTACATTTGAATTAATATACATGAAACTGTGTATCCTAAAAATTAAAAATATGCCTCTCCAAGCGCCTATGGTACTTTCACAAAAATTGATCATATATTAAGTCCACAAAGGAAACCTCAAAAATTACAAATACTAGTGTTAACCCAAAAAAGCCAAATTCTGTAAAGTATTTGAAGCGATTTATTCTTTTTTTTTTTTTTTTTTTTCTTTGAGACAGGGCCTCACTCTGTCACCCAGGCTGAAGTTCAGTGGCATGATCATGGCTCACTACAGCCTCAACCTCCCAGGCTCAAGTGGCCTTCCCACCTCAGTCTCCTGAGTAGCTGAGATTACAGGAGTGTGCCACCAAGCCCAGCTAATTTCTGTATTTTTTTGTAGAGATGGGGTTTTGCCATGTTAGCCAGGCTGATCTTGAACTCCTGAGCTCAAGCGATCCACCTGCCTCTGCCTCCCAAAGTGCTGGGATTACAGGTGTGAGCCACCTCACCCAGCCTGAAGAGGTTAATTCTGAACCAAATATGAGTGATCATGGCCCAGGACACAGCCTCAAGAGGTTCTGAGAACATTTGCCCAAGGTGGTCAGGTTACAGCTTAGTTTTATAAATTTTAGGGAGACCGAAGTTACAGGAAAAGAAATAAATCAATAAAATCAATATACGTAAAGTATACATTCATTCAGCCAGGAAAGGTGGGACATCTTGAAGCACAGGGACTTACAGATCATAAGCAAGTGGAGTCAAAGATTTTTTCTAACTGGCAATTAGTTGAAAAAGTTAAGATTTGCCTAAAGAGTTGAAGTCAGCAGAAGGAAATGCTTCAGTTGTGGCAGCCAAGGTTCTTTTTATGTAAATGAAGGCTCCACATAGCAAGCTTCAGAGAGAATAGATGGTAAATGTCTCTTTCAGACTTTAAAAAGTGTCAGACTCTGGAAAAGATCTAGTAAGGGAAAGAGACACTCTACAGAATGCAAATTTCTCCCACAAGAGATGGCTTTTCAGGACCATTCTAAAATATGTCAAAGAAATATATTTTGGGGTAAATACTTTGATTTCCTTTAGGGCCTGTTATCTGTCATGTGATGCTGTACCAGAGTCAGCTTGGAGTTTGGTATCTCATTGCTACAAAGAGTCGGTTTTGTCAGTGTTACTATCTCTAATATCAATGCTAGTCAGTTGTGCTGAAACTCCAGAAGGAAGGAGGGTATAACAAGGCAGAGCCAACCTCTTTCCCATCATGGTCTGAACGAATTTGTGAAGTTTCTTTGGGATCCCCTTATCCAAGAGGGTGGGGTCCATTCAGTTGGTTGGGTGTTTGGATCTGTGCTCCCACCAAATCTCATGTTGGGATGTAATTCCCACCTCCTGGTGGAAGTGTTTGGATGATGGGAGCATATGCCTCATGAAGGGCTTAGCCCATCCCCTTGGCAATGAGTGAGGGGGTTCTCATGAGAGCTGGTTGTTTAAAAGCTTGTGGCACCTTCCCCTACCCCTTGCTCCTGCTTTTGCCATGTGAAGTGCCTGCTCCTGCTTCGCTTCCCACCATGAGTAAAAGCTCCCTGAGGCCTCGTCAGAAGCTGAGCAGATGCTGGTGCCATGCTTCCTGTAAAGCCTGCAGACCCATGAGCCAATTAATACTCTTTTCTTTGTAAATAACCCAGTCTCAGGCATTTATTTATAGCAATGCGAGAAGAGTCTAATATAGAAAATTGGTACCAACAGTAGGGTGACCCAAACCTTAATTCCTGAAGGATCTGGGCCATTTGTAGTCTTGACTGGATTGGGTTATTGTAGAGTAGGGACACAGATCCAAACCATATCAGAGGGCTTAGAATTTTATTTTTGGTTTTCACTAGACACAGTACATATAACATTTTCTAGTCAAAGGCAACAAAATTAGAAATTAGTAACAATCGGAAAACAAAAAGTTCCTTTCATCTGCAAATTTTAAAAAACTCTTAAACAACTTAAGAGGTTTAAGGATTAAAAAAATACAAACAAAAACTGCAGACTTTCTAGGAAACAAATAACCAAGATGGGTCAGAACCTAGAAATACAGCTAAAGTCACATTCAGAGGAAAATAAATAACCTTAAAAATATTTATAAAAATAAACATGAAAGAAAAAGGAACATATGAATTAGGTATCTGACTCAAAAGAAAACAGAAGAAATAAATACAAATAAAAGCAATAAAATCAAACCTCTTTTCTCTATAAATACCTAGTCTCAGGTATTTCTTTATAGCAGTGCAAGATGGACTAATTTGCTGCATAAGCTTCCCACTCCATCCTGTAGCTCAAGATATTGTCTAAGCTTCAATCACTCGACCCTTCTAGCCTCATATTTTATGGGACTCCCCAGCATGCGCACATAATTAAATACAATTTCCTCCTGTTGATCTGTTTTATGTTCATTTAATTCATAGCCCAGCCAAGGCATCAAGAAGGGTGGAGGGAAGCTGATTTTCGCTCCCCTACGCTGTGCTGCAGATAGCCCCTCACTCAAAGTTGCACCCCTTTCTGGAATGGTGTGTCTCCACTAGCTGTTCAAAGCAGGAACAGAAGCCTGGACATCCCAGCCTAATGGGAAACAACAGGGAAGGGCTATTCTAGTTCCAGAGCTGTCCAGGACATCACCAGAGGTTTACTGGAACTGCATCACAGCAAGACCTCCTGTTCTCTCCTGCTTCCTTCCCCCTCCCTTTCACAGGTGTTTATTCCAGCAGCATTCCCTGATAAATATTTGTACACTCAGCTCCCCCTCGGAGTCCTTTCCCCTGGGGAACACAACATGCAACAAAGCACTAACTAGCCAGTGAGGAAAGAAAGGACAAAAGTAGGTATACACAGAATAACCAATTATAGGATAGTAGCCATGGATACAGAGGCAATTAAGAGAACTACGCTTATTAATATGAATGAAATGAACAACTTTCTAGGAAAATATAACAATAAAAGTAACTCAGAAGAAAGATAAAAATCGAGACAGGTCTATTCTATAGGAAAAAGAGAAAATTGTGAGAATTGACCCACCAAAAAGTAGCATCAAAAAGCAGAGGAATTCTATCAGACTCTCAAATAACAGAATTCTAACAATGCAAACTGTTTCAGAGCATGAAAAAACGAGGTAATTTTTCAAATTCTTTCTATAAAGCCAATATAATAATGAAAAAAATCTGTCTAAGTGTATACAAAACAAACCAACTATAAATCTGTCTCATATAAGGGCATTAGTTCTAAATTCAACAACTCATTTAAAACTAATACATGGCTGAACACAGCGGCTCACACCTGTAATCCCAGCACTTTGGGAGGCCGAGGCAGGTGGATCACTTGAGGTCAGGAGTTTGAGACGAGCCTGACCAACATGGTGAAACCCCGTCTCTACTAAAAATACAAAAATTAGCCAGGTGTGCACCTGTAGTCCTAGTTACTTGGGAGGCTGAGGCAGGAGAATCACTTGAGCCCAGGAGCCAGAAGTTGCAGTGAGCTGAGAATGCGCCACTGCACTCCAGCCTGGGTGACAGAGAGAAACTCTGTCTCAAAAAATAAATAAAATTTAAAAATAAAAAATAAAACTAATACATCATGACCAAGTGGAGTTTATTCCTAGAATGAGCAGACTATTCAATATTAGAAAAGCTATTAACATAATTTATCTTATAGCTCTAAAGAGAAAATCATATAATCATGTTAATAGATGCTGAAATAGCATTTGACAAAACCAATAAGCCAATCTTCACAAAAACACATAGTAAAGTAGGAGTATATGAATACTTCTCAATATGATAGATCTATTTCATCCCGGAAAATCCACTGTTTACAATAAAAGAGTTCAGTACCCTGCTTGGATGCAAAGTAAGTATACAAAACCTATGGTTTTCATATATATAAACAACCGCCAGTTAGCAGGTACAGTAGACTTTTTTTATATTTAAGTGGCAACATAAAAGATAAAATACTAGCTAGGCACAGTAGCTCATGCCTATAATCCCAGCACTTTGGGAGGCTGAGGTGAGTGGATCACCTGAGGTCATGAGTTCAAGACCAGCCTGGCCAACATGCAAAACCCTGTCTCTACTAAAAATACAAAAATTAGCCGGGCATGGTGGCGTGTGCCTGTAGTCCCAGCTACTCAGGAGGTTGAGGCAAGAGATTCGCTTGAACCTCGGAGGTGGAGGTTGCAATGAGCTGAGATGGTGCCACTACACTCCAGCCTGGGTGACAGAGCGACACTCCATCTCAAAAAAATAAAAACCCCAAAGCAGAGAGCAAGGCTGGTGCTCCCTCAGCTCTGCAGGCGTCAGAGGAGAATAAGCAGGCCCTGAGGGCTAAGTAGAAACCCCATCAGTGTGCCAGGCTTAGCCAGGAAGGGAAAGGGGCCTAAGAGGAGCAGCAGGAACAGGGATGAGGAAGGGAAGCCCATCGGCAGCAGCAGGTCAGAGGCCAGGCCAGCCTGGCGGCCACGTGTTCCATACCCACTCTGCCTCAGTATCGAATGGGGATAGTAAGAGCGCATTCCATGGGGGAGGGACTGAAGATTAACAAGATAATACATTAAAGTGCTTAGAACAGTGCCTGGCTGTTCTAAGTAAAGTATTTACTATTATTATCAACCACAGACGTAGGCAGTTGGGGTGGGGAAGTTACGTAATCTAACAGGTTGTCTGATGATCAAAACCTCTTCTAGTTGGCCACTGGGGCTGCCTCTTGGAGCCCTAGGAGCCATGTCCTCTACCTGGAAGGTTTTCTGTATGGGAGGGACACTAGGAGATTGGGTGCCTCTCGGCACACACTAGAGAAACCACGTGTGTCTCCTCCAGGTCCACATGATGTATAGTCAACCACTGCTGGCTGAAAGAGGCCAGAAACCTTAACTCTGGTCCCAGTTGATCTACCTGTGAGTGAGCTGGGGTAGGGTAGTCAATCGCACGGAGTGCCTGAAGTTTTCTGAGCTCCAGACCCACCCAGCTCCACACCTGGACCCGGCCGCAGGAATACGCCTGGTGGACATCTCAAACATAAAGCAACCAAAACAGAACACCGATCTGCATTCCTTCCCAAGCCTGTTGTTCCCACACAGCTCCCCCACATGGACAATGGTGTTTCCATTCATCCAGCTGCTTGGGCCGAAAAACTGGGAATGGTCTTCAGCTCTCTCTCACTGCCTACAACCTGTCTGTTGGCAAAAGCCAAATGGCTTTTCCTTCAAAATGTATCCTGAACCCAACCTCCTCATATCCCTTTCACTTCTCTCACCCTTGATGATCCAAGCTACCATCATTCCTTGCCTAGAATACAACAAAATGCTCCCCACTAGTCCACCTCCCTGCTCTCTTACCCCATTCTCCTTCTAGCAGCCAGAGTGATCTTTTAAAAACATACATGAGACCAGTTCACGAGCCCCTGCTTAAACCTCAGACTACAATCTGAGAAAACAGCAGCTTCATCTGTCTTTGTAGCCACATTACCTGCAATAGTAGCTGACACATTGTTGGAACTTAATAAATATAAAATGGATTGAACAAATGGGTTAATGAATGAGGGAATAAATTAATGAATTTAAGACCTCCACAAGTTCACACTTATCTATTTAAAAAATGTGGGCAATTTGGCCCACAGGGAATGTTGTCAACAGGCTCAAACAGGGCTGATGATTCTTTTGCATCGAGTATGGAAATAACCTCTCAATATATTTAACATGTTGCAAGTTATACAAACTTCAATATACATTAGATCATTTGACTTTTTTAATACCCATTTTTGACTACAGTTGTTCAGCCACATCATGGCTTAAACATCCTTAGAGGGAATGTAGGGATATTACCTTTCCATCGTGGCCACTAGTCACAAGACTATTCAATTACACACCCTAGGGCTGAATGTAATAGCATATGATAATGAGGGAGGCAGAGGTGCTATAGTGGAAGAAGCCCGGACATCACAGCCAGGCCAATCTGATTGTGAACCCTGGTTACAACACGTTTTTGTTTCTTTTTTAGTTTGTTTTGTTTTAAATTTTAAATTTAAAAAATAAATGTTTTAAATTTGCTTCTTTTTTAAAAAAAAATACTTTAAGTTTTAGGGTGCATGTGCACAACACGCAGGTTTGTTACTTATGTATACATGTGCCATGTTGGCATGCTGCACCCATTAACTTGTCATTTACATTAGGTATTTCTCTTAATGCTATCCCTCCCCCATCCTCCCACCCCATGGCAAGCCCCAGTGTGCAATGTTCCTTGCCATGTGTCCAAGTGTTCTTATTGTTCAATTCCCACCTGTGAGTGAGAACATGCGGTGTTTTTCTGTCCTTGTGATAGTTTGCTCAGAATGATGGTTTCCAGCTTCATCCATGTCCCTACAAAGGACATGAGCTCATCCTTTTTTTATGGCTGCATAGTACTCCATGGTGTACATGTGCCACATTTTCTTAATCCAGTCTATCGTTAATGGACATTTGGGTTGGTTCCAAGTCTTTGCTATTGTGAATGGTGCCACAATGAACATACGTGTGCATGTGTCTTTATAGCAGCATGATTTATAATCCTTAGGGTATATACCCAGTAATGGGATGGCTGGGTCAAATGGTATTTCTAGTTCTAGATCCTTGAGGAATCACCACACTGTTTTCTACAATGGTTGAACTATTTGCACTCTCACCGACAGTGTAAAAGGATTCCTATTTCTCCACATCCTCTCCAGCACCTGTGGTTTCCTGACTTTTTAATGATCACCATTCTAACTGGTGTGAGATGGTATCTCACTGTGGTTTTGGTTTGCATTTTTCTGATAACCAGTGATGATGAGCATTTTTTCATGTGTCTGTTGGCAGCATAAATGTCTTATTTTGAGAAGTGTCTGTTCATATCCTTTGCCCACTTGCTGATGATGTTGTTTGATTTTTTCTTGTAAATTTATTTAAGCTCTTTGTGGATTCTGGATATTAGCCCTTTGTCAGATGGGTAGATTGCAAAAATTTTCTCCCATTCTGTAGGTTGCCTGTTCACTCTAATGGTAGTTTCTTTTCTGTGTAGAAGCTCTTTAGTTTAATTAGATCCCATTTGTCAATTTTGGCTTTTGTTGCCATTGCTTTTGGTGTTTTAGTCAAAAGTCCTTGCCCATGCCTATGGCCTGAATGGTTTTGCCTAGGTTTTCTTCTAGGGTTTTTATGGTTTTAGGTCTAACATTTAAGTCTTTAATCCATCTTGAATTAATTTTTGTATAAGGTGTAAGGAAGGGATGCAGTTTCAGCTTTCTACATATACCTAGCCAATTTTCCTTGCACCGTTTATTAAATAGGAAATCCTTTCACCGTTTCTTGTTTTTGTCAGGTTTGTCAAAGATCAGATGGTTGTAGATATGTGGTGTTATTTCTGAGGCCTCTGTTCTGTTCCATTGGTCTATATGTCTGTTTTGGTACCGTAGCCTTGTAGTATAGTTTGGTTACTGTAGCCTTGTAGTATAGTTTGAAGTCAGGTAGCGTGATGCCTCCAGCTTTGTTCTTTTGGCTTAGGATTGTCCTGGCCATGTGGGCTCTTTTATGGTTCCATATGAACTTTAAGGTAGTTTTTTCCAATTCTGTGAAGAAACTCATTGGTAGCTTGATGCAGATGGCATTGAATCTATAAATTACCTTGGGCAGTATGGCCATTTTCATGATACTGATTCTTCCTATCCGTGAGCACGGAATATTCTTCCATTTGTTTGTGTCCTCTTTTATTTCATTGAGCAGTGGTTTGTAGTTCTCTTTGAAGAGGTCCTTCACATCCCTTGTACTGGATTCCTAGGTATTTTATTCTCTTTGAAGCAATTGTGAATTGGAATTCATTCATGATTTGGCTCTCTGTTTGTCTGTTGTTGGTATAAAGGAATGCTTGTGATTTTTGCACATTGATTTTGTATCCTGAGACTTTGCTGAAGTTGCTTATCAGTTTAAGGAGATTTTGGGCTGAGATGATGGGGTTTTCTAAATATACAATCATGCCATCTGCCAACAGGGACAATTTGACTTCCTCATTTCCTAATTGAATACCCTTTGTTTCTTTCTCCTTCCTGATTGCCCTGGCCAGAACTTCCAACACTATGTTGAATAGGAGTGGTGAGAGAGGGCATCCCTGTCTTGTGCCAGTTTTCAAAGGGAATGCTTCCAGTTTTTGCCTAATCAGTTTGATATTGGTTGTGAGTTTATCATAAATAGCTCTTATTATTTAGAGGCACATCCCATCAATATCTAATTTATTGAGAGTTTTTAGCATAAAGGGCTGTTGAATTTTGTCAAAGGCCTTTTCTGCACCTATTGAGATAATCATGTGGTTTTTGTCTTTGGTTCTGTTTATGGATTACATTTGTCTTTGGTTCTGTGATGGATTACATTTACTGATTTGCATATGTTGAACCAGCCTTGCATCCCAGGGATGTAGCCAACTTGATCAAGGTGGATACACTTTTTGATGTGCTGCTGGATTTGGTATGCCAGTATTTTATTGAGGATTTTCGCATCAATGTTCATCAGGGATATTCATCTAAAATTCTTTTTTTGGCTGTGTGTCTCTGCCAGGCTTTGGTGTCAGGATGATGCTGGCCTCATAAAATGAGTTAGGGAGGATTCCCTCTTTCCCTCTTTTTCTATTGATTGGAATAGTTTCAGAAGGTATGGTACCAGCTCCTCTTTGTACCTCTGGTAGAATTCAGCTGTGAATCCGTCTGGTCCTGGACTTTTTTTGGTTGGTAGGCTATTAATTACTGCCTCAATTTCAGAGCCTTTTATTGGTCTATTCAAGGATTCAACTTCTTCCTGGGTTAGTCTTGGGAGCGTGTATGTGTCCAGGAATTTATCCATTTCTTCTAGATCATCTAGTTTAATTGCATAGAGGTGTTTATAGTATTCTCTGATGGTAGTTTGTATTTCTGTGGGATCAGTGGTAATATCCCCTTTATCATTTTTTGTGGTGTCTATTTGATTCTTCTCTCTTTTCTTCTTTATTAATCTTACTAGCAGTGTATCTATTTTGTTGATCTTTTCAAAAAACCAGCTCCTGGATTCACTGATTTTTTTGAAGGGTTTTTTGTGTCTCTATCTCCTTCAGTTCTGCTCTAATGTTAGTTATTTCTTGCCTTCTGCTAGCTTTTGAATGTGTTTGCTCTTGCTTCTCTAGTTCTTTTAATTGTGATGTTAGGGTGTCAGTTTTAGATCTTTCCTGCTTTCTCTTGTGGGCATTTAATGCTATAAATTTCCCTCTACACACTGCTTTAAATCAGAGATTCTGATATGTTGTATCTTTGTTCTCATTGGTTTCAAAGAACGTCTTTATTTCTGCCTTCTTTTCATTATTTACCCAGTAGTCATTCAGGAGCAGGTTGTTCAGTTTCCATGTAGTTGTGCAGTTTTGAGTGAGTTTCTTAATCCTGAGTTCTAATTTGATTGCACTGTGGTCTGAGAGACAGTTTGTTGTGATTTACGTTCTTTTACTTTTGCTGAGGAGTGCTTTACTTCCAACTATGTGGTCAATTTTGGAATAAGTGAGATGTGGTGCTGAGAAGAATGTATATTCTGTTGATTTGGGATGTGGAGTTCTCTAGATGTCTGTTAGGTCTGCTTGGTGCAGAGCTGAGTTCAAGTCCTGGATATCCTTGTTAACCTTCTGTCTCGTTGATCTGTCTAATACTGACAGGGAGGTGTTAAAGTCTCCCATTATTATTGTGTAGGAGTCTAAGTCTCTTTGTAGGCCTCTAAGGACTTGCCTTATGAATCTGGGTGCTCCTGTTTTGGGTGCATATATATTTAGGATAGTTAGTGCTTCTTATTGAATTGATCCCTTTACCATTATGTAATGGGCTTCTTTGTCTCTTTTGATCTTTGTTGGTTTAAAGTCTGTTTTATCAGAGAATAGGATTGCAACCCCTGCTTTTTGTTTGTTTGTTTGTTTTGCTCTCCATTTGCTTGGTAGATCTTCCTCCATTCCTTTATTTTGAGCCGATGTGTGTCTCTGCACGTGAGATGGGTCTCCTGAATACAGCACACTGATAGGTCTTGACTATCCAATTTGCCAGTCTGTGTCTTTTAATTGGAGCATTTAGCCCATTTACATTTAAGGTTAATATTGTTATGTGTGAATTTGATCCATCATTATGATGTTAGCTGGTTATTTTGACTGTTAGTTGATGCAGTTTCTTCCTAGCATCGATGGTCTTTACAATTTGGCATGTTTTTGCAGTGACTGGTACTGGTTGTTCATTTCCCCGTTTAGTGCTTCCTTCAGGAGCTCTTATAGTGCAGGCCTGCTGGTGACAAAATCTGTCAGCATTTGCTTGTCTGTAAAGGTTTTTTTTTCTCCTTCACTTATGAAGTTTAGTTTGGCTGGATATGAAATTCTGGGTTGAAAATTCTTTTCTTTAAGCATGTTCAGTATTGGCCCCCACTCTCTTCTGGCTTGTAGAGTTTCTGCCAAGAGGTGCGCTGTTAGTCTGATGGGCTTCCCTTTGTTGGTAACCCGACCTTTCCCTCTGGCTGCCCTTAACATTTTTTCCTTCATTTCAACCTTGGTGAATCTAACAATTATGTGTCTTGGAGTTGCCCTTCTCGAGGAGTATCTTTGTGGCATTCTCTGTATTTCCTGAATTTGAATGTTGGCCTGCCTTGCTAGGTTGGGGAAGTTCTCCTGGATAACATCCTGAAGTGTTGTCCAACTTGGTTCCATTCTCCCCGTCACTTTCAGGTACATAGATTTGGTCTTTTCACATGATCCCATATTTGTTGGAGGTTTTGCTCATTTCTCTTTACTTTTTTTTTCTCTAAACTTCTCTTCTCACTTCATTTCATTTATTTGATCTTCAATCACTGATACCCTTTCTTCCACTTGATTGAATCCACTACTGAAGCTTGTGCATGCATCACGTAGTTCTTGTGCCATGGTTTTCAGCTCCATCAGGTCATTTAAGGTTTTCTCTATGCTGTTTATTCTAGTTAGCCATTCGTCTAATCTTTTTTCAAGGTTTTTAGCTTCCTTGCAATGGGTTCCAACATCCTCCTTTAGCTCACAGAAGTTTGTTATTACCAACCTTCTAAAGCCTACTTCTGTCAACTTGTCAAAGTCATTCTTCATCCAGCTTTGTTCCATTGCTGGCAAGGAGCTGTGATCCTTTGGAGGAGAAGAGGTGTCGGTTTTTAGAATTTTCAGCTTTTCTTCTCTGGTTTCTCCCCATCTTTGTGGTTTTATCTACCTTTGATCTTTGATGATGGTCACCGACAGATGGGGTTTTGGTGTGGATGTCCTTTTTGTTGATGCTGATGCTATTCCTTTCTGTTTGTTAGTTTTCCTTCTAACAGTCAGGACCCTCAGCTGCAGGTCTGTTGGAGTTTGCTGGAGGTTCATTCCAGACCCTGTTTTCCTGGGTATCACCAGTAGAGGCTACAGAACAGCAAATATTTCTGCCTGATCCTTCCTCTGGAAGCTTCATCTCAGAGGGGCACTCAGCTGTAGGAGGTGTCAGTCGGCCCCTACTGGCAGGTGTCTCCCAGTTAGGCTACACGGGAGTCAGAGACCCACTTGAGGAGGCAGTCTGTCTGTTCTCAGAGCTCAAACTCCATGCTGGGAGAACCACTGCTCTCTTCAGAGCTGTCAGGGACATTTAAGTCTGCAGAAGTTTCTGCTGCCTTTTGTTCAGCTATGCCCTGTCCCCAGAGGCGGAGTCTACAGAGGCAGGCAGGCCTCCTTGAGCTGCGGTGGGCTCCAGCCAGTTCGAGCTTCTTGGCCACTTTGTTTACCTACTCAAGCTTCAGCAATGGCAGACGCCCCTCCCTCAGCCCAGGCTGACACCTTGCAGTTGGATCGTGGACTGCTGCACTAGAAGTGAGCAAGGCTCCATGGGTGTGGGACCCACCGAGCCAGGCGCGGGATGTAATCTCCTGGTGTGCCATTTGCTAAGACCATTGGAAACGTGCAGTATTAGGGTGGGAGTGTCCCAATTTTCCAGGTATCATTTGTCATGTCTTCCTTTGGCTAAGAAAGGGAAATCCCGCAACCCCTTGTGCTTCTCGGGTGAGGCGATGCCCTGCCCTGCTTTGGCTCACCCTCCATGGGCTGCACCCACTGTCCAACCATTCCCAGTGAGATGAACCAGGTACCTCAGTTGGAAATGCAGCAATCACCCGTCTCTGCATCCATCACGCTGGGAACTGCAGACCGGAGCTGTTCCTATTCAGCCATCTTGGACATATAGGAATTTACTTCCTTTTTTAACTGATGCATAGTATCTGTACATATTGATAGGTACAGGTGATACTTGGTTACATGCATGGAATGTAGGGAATGTAACATTAATGTGTAATAATGTGTTACACATGTAACAATAATGTGTAATGATCAAGTCATGGTATTTAGGATACCCATCACCTGCAGCATTTATCATTTCTATGAGTTGGAAGCATTTCAAGTCTCTCTACTATTATGAAACACACAATACTTAGTTGTTAACTATAACCACCCTACTCTGCTATCAATTATTAGAACTTATTCCTTCTATCTAACTATATGTTTGTACCCATTAACCAACCTATCTTTATCCCCCTCTTTCATCCATACACTCTCCCTAGCCTCTGGTAACCATCATTCTACTCCCTACCTCCAGGAGATGAACTTTTTTAGCTCCCACATGTAAGTCAGAACATGCAATATTTGTCTGTGTCTGGCTTATTCCACCCAACATAATGATCCCCAGTTTCATCTATGTTTCTGCAAATAACAGGACTTCATTCTTTTTATGGTTGAATAGTATTCCATAAAATACTATCTACAACTTTTCTTTATCCATTCATCCATTGATGGACACTTTTTAACAGTGTGATCACATGCATAGCTGCCAAAGCTTCCGACTGAATGTGAAGCTCACTTCAGCTGCTTACCAGCTGTGTGACTTTGGCAAGTCACTTGGCCTGTCTGAACTTCAGCTTCCTTACATTTTAAATGGGGGAAAATAATATAGTCCACCTACTATAATTGTCATAAGACTCAAATGAGATAGCGCATACAAGTCACTTAGCAAAAAACCTGATCATTAGTTAGGTGGTAAATGCTTAATAAATGCTGACTATTACTATAATCTCAGGCATAAGCATTTGTGAGTCAAAATAAAATCACATATAAAGTCTATATTGTCTATATAATAAATGTTACTTCTATTTGTCTTAATCCATTTTCTGTTGCTTATAACAGAATACCTAAAACTGGGTAATTTATAAAGAAATGGAATATATTTCTTACCATCATTAAGACTGAAAATTAGCCGGGCATGGTGGTGGGTGCCTGTAATCCCAGCTACTTGGTAGGCTGAGGCAGGAGAATAGCTTGAACCCAGGAGGTGGAGGTTGCAGTGAGCTGAGTTCACACTACTGCACTCCAGCTTGGGTGACAAGAGTGAGACTCCGTCTCAAAAAATAAAAAAATAAAAAAATAAACAGTCTGAAAATCTGGCCAGGCACAGTGGCTCATGCCTGTAATCCCAGCACTGTGATTACAGTGATTGTGGTAGGCCAAGGTGGGCAGATCACCTGAGGTCAGGAGTTCGAGACCAGCCTGGCCAACATGGCAAAACCCTGTCTCTACTAAAAATACAAAAAGTTGCTGGGTGTGGTGGTGCATGCTAGTAATCTCAGCTACTCGGGAGGCTGAGGTAGGAGAATTGCTTGAACTCAACCTAGAAGGCAGAGGTTGCAGTGAGCTGAAATCATGCCACTGTACTCTGGCCTGGGAGACAAAGCGAGAATCTGTGTCAAAAAAAAAAAAAAAGACTGAGAAGTCCAAGGCTGAGAGGCTGCATCTGGTGAGGGCCTTCTTGCTGGTGGGGACTCTCTGCAGAGTCCTGAGGCAGCACAGGGATCACACAGTGAGGGGGCTGAGTGTGCTAGCTCTGAACTTTCTTCTTCTTTTAAAGCCACCTGTCCCACTCCCATGATAACTCATTAATCTATGAACCCATTAATCCATTCCATTCATAAGGGCAGAGTCCTCATGATTCAATCAGCTCTCAGTATTTAAATTGCCTTAAAGGCCCTGCCTTTCAATACTGCCACATTGGGGATTAAGTTTCAACAGAGCTGTGGAGGAGACAAACATACAAACCAAACCACAATTCAACCCCATCCCTACCCTGACTCCATTCTCCACAGGGAGAGGGAAAAACCAAGGATATCCACTGCCTAGGTATTCAATTTTAGAAAAGGGAAATTTGATACTAGTTCAAAAAATATGTAAAGGAAGAGTTACAAGATATTTTTAAAAAGAAAAAGAGGGGAGAATGAGGGGAAAAAGCACAGAAAGCCTAGAAATTATTTAAATGACCACCTACTGAAAACCCAGGAAAAAAAGTGTGCCACAGACCAAAAATACCAGACACCCAAAACCAGCAAAGGCAAAGACAGTGCCACAATGAAAGAAGACTTTTCAAAAACTGGACTGAGAGCCCAACTACCCAGAATGGAAAAGCCCATAAAACAAAACAATGAAGAGCATTCAACAGGAACTTTTATCATGTACCTACCATATAACTTGCAATAGGGTCAAAGGGCCAAAAATGACTTTAAAGAGCACTTTGCAAAGAACTCCTGGGTCAAGAAGAGCTCTTTTCACTCTCCTGCAAGAGGAGGTGATCACTGTGTGACGTGCTTATCCAAGTCTGAAAAACACACGAAAAGTGACAGAGAAAACGGAGCAGTGAAAAGTGTGGGCTGCGTCAGCAGGACAGAGAGCTGGGACTCCTGGGTTCAGAAGCCAGCTGGGGCATGAAGAGGACGTATTAGAAGACATTCACCACAGAGGCAATTTCTCTACTGTCATAATATTTGTAAACACAGATTATACTAACATAATGGCTACAATTTCTTGTTTTGACAGCCTAACAAATACCACAATAACTACCCAGGGGAGATGCCAGAATTATATGTAAGAGGTAATGTAACACAATGTTTTCAGGCTACTGACATTCAGTCAATGCAAACTCAACGAATGTGTCTGTGAAGAGGTCAAGTTGCTCACATCACATGATGATTTGAAGGAGCCTCTTTGGGCTCTTTTACTATCTCAGAGAACATAGGTAAAGTAGCTTTTTCCATGATAAAAGATGACTAGCAAATTATTCCTTATTTTCCCAGCAATGATGTAATTTTGGATGTAGATAAAAAATTTTAAATGACTCATGGTCTCCATAATCGACTGACTTTATCTGACTCTCAAACTTTTTTTTTTTAACTTGAGAAAAAAAAAATCAAATGCAATTTCAAAATATTTATTTTTACCTTTGTGTTGAGAGCATTCAGTCTTGAAAAGAATGCTGTTGTGAAAAGCAACTTAGTGAGTCACTCTTTATGATCAAGGTCAACAATGAAATCATTCCCCATTTATGCCTTTACTTTTGCCACAAGCTCTTAAGTTTTCTCCACAAAAACAAACAACCATTTGATCCTTTGCCTGAAAATTTTAATGAGTGCCTTCTCCTAGCTGAGATTACATACAGATATGGGCTCGCACAAGCTTTCAACTCTCTCTAAAAAGGCGAGTATTCAAACCACAGTTCTTTACACAGGTTAGATGCTATTTTTACCACTGACCAGCTGAGAACACTGATGCTTACTGAGAAAATCAAGACTCAGACCCTTTGAGGCAAAATGAGCTAAATAAATTGGGGTGTGACTAAGGTATATAGCCATGGCATGGCTTTGGCACCTGCTGCCTCTCCTGAGCTCTGTCTGCTAGTGTACATGAGCATCAGCTCATGCCAACTGAATGCATGCTCACTACCTCTTAGGTACATTCATATAAAGATAAGGTGAGTCAGCCGGGCACAGTGGCTCACGCCTGTAATCCCAGCACTTTGGGAGCCCAAGGTGGATGAATTACAAGGTCAGTAGTTCGAGACCAGCCTGGTCAATATGGTGAAATCTTGTCTCTACTAAAAATACAAAAATTAGCCAGGTACCTGTAATCCCAGCTACTCTGGAGGCTAAGGCAGGAGAATCACTTGAACCCAGGAGGCAGAGGTTGCAGTGAGCTGAAATCACACCACTGCACTCCAGCCTGGGTAACAAAGCAAGACTCTGTCTCAAAATAAACAAACAAACAAACAAATAAATAAATAAATAAGGTGAGTCTTCAAAACCATAACAGGTCAATCAGCGTAAAAATCTATGAACAATTTAAAAAGTATAGGATATACTTAGATGCTTATTTAAAACCTGGGCTTTACTGTTATGGAAGCACAAATGAGCCTAAACATTTATGTCTCTTGCATGGTAAAACTGATCATTGAACAATCATTATTGCAGTGACATTTAAAAATCAGCTATACAAATTTTGAGAGTCTCAGAAAGTCTTATGGCTAACAAGAAAGCTGTATGGGCTAGAAATAATACAATGGAAAGCAAAAAAAAAATTGCTTGAAACTTCTTTCAAACTTTAAGAAAGACTTAATAGGTGAAAACGTGGTTGACCCCTATGCTATGGATCTGACTGAATGTGTTTAGACTCCGGAAGAGACAGTCAAGCTCAAATGATGCATTTTTACAAAAGACATGCCTTAACTCTGAGTGAGAGACTAAAGTCAACTGCGTCTTCATCTTCTGTTTGGACTAAAAGGCCATTAATGAATTTGACATTTGACTGTGCTTGGTTTGCTTTATTTTTAAATGATGTGTGGGTGAAAATGTGTTGATTTGACAACTCCTTTTGGTCAAGTTAAAGAAACATTCAATCAGATATGTGATCCACTTGTTATAGATTTGATAGTCCTATCTTTGCTATTCATTATGGAAATTCACTATGGACCCTCAAGACCACACCCAGACAGCTGTAATTATTATGTACTTCAGTTTGTTCTGAATGTCCCTCATCGTCACGTGGATATTATAGTTTACACTTCAAATGGCCTTCAACCATCTGTCTATGCTCTCAGTTGAAATTTTTTAAATTAGAATTTTTTTTTTTTTCCGGAGTCTCTCGCTGTCGCCAGGCTGGAGTGCAGTGGCACAATCTCGGCTCACTGCACCTGCAACCTCACCTCTTGGGTTCAAGCCATTCTCCTGCCTCAGCCTCCCAAGTAGCTGGGACTACAGGTGTGCACCACCACACCCGGCTAATTTTTTATATTTTAGTAGAAACAGGGTTTCACCATGTTGGCCAGGATGGTCTCGATCTCCTGACCTCATGATCTACCCGCCTCGGCCTCCCAAAGTGCTGGGATTACAGGTGTAAGCCATGGCGCCTGGCATTAAATTAGAATTTAAAATTATTCCACTTAAAAATAGAGTGGCATTAAGATCCCTTTTCCCATTCCCTTCCCTTCTGTTCCCTTTCTTCCTCCTTTTACTCCTTCTCCTCCTCTTCTCTTCCTCTTCTTTATCTGTCTCTACCCGCTCCCCCATACACACACAGAATTTTCCAGACGTCTGTTTTGCCCAGAGACACATAGGTATGTTTCCTTGTCAGTTAATTTAGGAGGAAACTCACCCTAGTTTTGGCTGGTAGAGCACCTAACCTGAACTGAATCAGAAAACCATTTCACATGCCACATTTCCTTTTCCTTCCATAGCCAATTTACCCCTCTGCCACCCCCACCCACCACACACCACTTAGAGTCAGCAAAGGAAACCGTCCATCACCATCCTATGGAAACCCAAGGAGCCAGAGTTTGCAACGTAACAGGAACATGAGGTTAAGATTTCTTTATTCCGTAAGAAGGAATGAAGATCTCTAGGAGGGGCGTAGGACTCCCAGGGAGGGAAGGCTGTGGGGTGGGGTGGGGGATGGAAAATCGAAGGAAGGGAGTAAAGCTGGGAGGAGTGAGGACTCTGGACGCCTAAAGAACAAGACCATGTTCACCCCCAGACAGTAGAAGGAAATTAGTTAACTAAAAAAAGTGACTCCTAGACCTCCGAATCTCAGTCTGTAGTTCTTTAGGATGTTTATTTGAACTTTCAGAGAGGGAAGGGCTTAACCATCCATCTAAGATCAATATATGTTCTGGCTGGGAAGGAGGGATGATATGGTACTTGGAAGTAGGCTATGGTCATTTTCTGAGCCCCTGTGGTGTGTTAGCTCTTCCCTTGTGCATCACAAGGTCCTCAAATAACTCCCCAGTCTGGGTCCCCAAGGCTGGTTTCCACACCTGTGGCAATTCCCCTGGGGCAAATCCCCCGTGGCAATTTCCCTGGGGCCTTGCCTCAGTGGTTACAAGCGTGTTGCTGCAGGAAGACACATCTGTGGAACGAAGGGGGAACAAATCACGGAAGCCCTCACCGTCCCCAGATACAGCCTCCCTCACAACAATCCTGTTTGTTGGAAACGTATTTCTGTTTCCAAGAAGCATGACCTCTTCATGACAGTAGACAAAATGAGTTACTGTTTTCAAAGCATGTTTACAATTATTTTTTTGACATTCACAACAATCACGTAAAGTAAGTCTCATTTGTAGTTCTGTTGTGGATCTGTAGTTGGAAGGGCTAAGGTTCTGAAGGTGGGATCAGATTGAGACCTCTGGCCTTTGGCTCCAAATCCAGTACTCTTATCACTCTAGACCACCCTTTTAGAGATGGAGTCTCACTCTTGTTGCCTAGGCTGGAGTGCAGTGGTGTGATCTCGGCTCACTGCAACCTCCGCCTCCCGGGTTCAAGTGATTCTCCTGCCTCAGCCTCCCAAGTAGCTGGGACTACAGGCATGCACCACCATGCCTGGCTAATTTTTTTGTATTTTCAGTAGAGATGTGGTTTCACCATGTTGGTCAGTCTGGTCTCGAACTCCCAACCTTGAATGATCTGCCCCCCCTGGCCTCCCAAAGTGGTGGGATTACAGGTGTGAGCCACCGCACCTGGCCTAGACTGCCATTCTTGAGACATGTCAGACACTAGGCCTCTGCCAAACCTATTAGGTAGGTTACTTTTGCACTAATTTACTATCTCTGACATTATTTCTCCTTTTTCCTCTCCCCCTGTTCAAAAAACGCCCCTAATGCATTTTCTGATATGAAGCGGGAAACACATTGAAGCAGTTTTCAGGAGGGGCAGGTAGAACATCGATGAAAAATTCAGTGAGCTTTTGACAAACAAAACTCTTGCAATCTAACAATATTTGACCACTTCCCTAATCTTTTGCATATGTAATAGAATTGAAGTGTGATGTTTGCCAACTGAGTCACGACAGAATTCTTTGTTGTAATTTTTACCATGGCTCCCAGAATTATTCATCATCCTACGAAGATAATGCAAATGGGTACAAATAAATTTTCTTTGCTTCTCTTTCATTGAACTATGTTTTGTTCACTGAAAATGCCCTGGATGAAAACATAATTGAGGCATGCCCTCAGGAACTGTTTCTCATGCTGGTTTGCAGAGGTTTCCTTCACTAAGTAAAACAGTCATTCTACTTCATTAAAGTATTTATGGGAAGCCTCCTGTCTTTTTCAATGTCATCGCAGTTTCAAGATTAAGGGAGGTTTTGGTCTCTGAAAAAATACAGGGAAGAATAGCATGGGCAAGGGTAGGGACGAGAAGGAAAGGAAAGAAGAAAAATACCGAACCAAAAATAGTAAATGCATCTGTTTACTCTGCTTAGCTTATATTGCAGCTATACAGAAACAGCACCCTAGGTTTCTCTTGGGGTCATTTTATAATGGAAAATGGGCTCAAACCAACGAAGAAATCTGACATAGGAGATTAGAGCTGGAAGAGATTCTAGAGATCATTTACTCAGTCCCGTCCAGTCTCGTTTTCCAGATAAGGAAGCTGAGGCTCAGATAGGTCAAGGAGTTTGCCCAAGGTCACACAGCAAGTTGGTAGAGCAGCCATGGCTGGTACCACATCCCTGGGGAGGCTCAAAGGCACAGTGGATACCAGCTTCCCCTAGGAGTCAGTGCTGGCCAGTCAGTCCTCCAAGAGCCAAAGCCCAACTTTAGTTTACTTGAAAGCCAAGAAACAAGGAAGTGGGCCAGGACACATCCTACTTCAAACCCCTACTTTTGTGGGGTTTGCAGCAAGAAGAATGTTCAAGCTGTCATACTCCTGACATCATGTGCCTTCCTGAGAGTTCTGCCCTTGGGCTGCTGTCTGGGCTCCTCTCTGGATCATGAGCCAGGCCCTCAGCTATTGCAAATATTTACAGTCTCCATCTCTCCACTTCCCATCCCCTCTCTCCACACTTCCTCACACATGGAACACATGCTTGTCCAAGTTAACCAGATAATCTAGAAGGAATACACGTTTACTCTGCTCAACTTACATTGCGGCTATACAAGTGGCACAGGATATGCTTAAATTAAACTAAAAGTAACCATCACAAACATTAGAAATCTAACTTCTGGCTATGTCACAACCACTTGATACTTCTTGCCCTGAGACTTTGCTTAATATCATAGGAATGTCAAATAAACGGAGCATGGTGTCTCACGTCTGTAATCCCAGCACTGTGAGAGCTGAATGGGGGCGGATTGCTTCAGCCCAGGAGTTTGAGACTAGCCTGGGCAACATGGCAAAACCCCATCTCTACCAAAAAAAATACAAAAATTAGCCAGGCATAGTGATATGTGCCTGTAGTCCTAGCTACTCAGGAGGCTGAGGTGGGAGGATCACTTGACCCCAGGAGGCGGAGGTTGCGTTGAGCCAAGCTCGTGTCACTGCACTCCAGCCTGGTTGACCCAGCGAGACTTGGTCTCAAAAAAAAAAAAAAAATTCAGATAAATGCAAATCTATTGCAGATCTCGTTAAAGTGGGATTGGTAAAGTGCCAAAGAATCTTGTTATAAAGATACCAGGATGTTACAATGGCACTCAGTCTAAGTTGCGGATCAGCCCCAGCACATGGCAAGCAAGTACTCACTTCAAAGGACCTGCTCAGGAGTTGATTAAAAACTAGTTTTGCACTGGGTGGGGTGGCTCATGCCTGTAATTCCAGCACTTTGGGAGGCTGAGGTAGGCCGATCACAAGGTCAGAAGTTTGAGACCTGCCTGACCAACATGGTGAAACCCGTCTCTACTAAAAATACAAATATTAGCCAGGCATGGTGGCGTGCGCCTATAATCCCAGCTACTCAGGAGGCTGAGGCAGGAGAATTGCTTGAACCTGGGAGGCAGAGGTTGCGTTGAGCCGAGATGGCGCCACTGCACTCCAGCCTGAGCGACAGAGTGAGACTCCATCTCAAAAAACAAACAAACAAGCAAAAAAAACTAGTTTTGCACTTATGGAATGCAGCTAAACAGTGTTTAAAGGAAATTTCATAGCCATAAATGCATTTAAAAGGAAGAAAGAATAAAGGAAATATACATGAGTCCTCCTGATATAAATAAAGTATTTAATAAATTAATAAATGACATATCCTGCCTAGAAAAATTACAAATAAATTATGTAGATACTCCACCCTAAAGGAGGGGGAATCACTCCATACTACTTAAGTGTGGACTGCACATAATGACTTCCTCCCAAAACGTCCAGTATGGAAAGAGGATTAAAGAAAAAAAAAAAGAGTAACTTTACAGTGGAGAAATCTGACAAATACTACCTCAGCCAGATGATCAAGGTCAACATCTATAGTCATAAATCGTGTTGATAGTGTGTACCCTTAATGTGGTGTGATAAAAATGACACTTTACCTCTGTGAGTTTTCTCCTAAAAACCCTATAGCCCCATTGTAATACTGAGAAAAACATCAGGCAAGTTTCAACAGAGGGACGTGTACAATATATCTGATCAGTATTCCTCAAAACTGCTGAGGTCATTAAAAACAAGGAAAGTCGGCCGGGTGCGGTGGCTCACGCCTGTAATCCCAGCACTTTGGGAGGCCAAGGCTGGTGGATCATGAGGTCAGGAGACGGAGATCATCCTGGCTAACACGGTGAAACCCCGTCTCTACTAAAAACACAAAAATTAGCCAGGCATGGTGGCGGACGCCTGTAGTCCCAGCTACTCAGGAGGCTGAGGCAGGAGAATTGCTTGAACCTGGGAGGCGGAGCTTGCAGTGAGCCGAGATCGTGCCACTGCACTCCAGCCTGGGCAACAGAGTGAGACTTTGTTTCAAAAAAAAAAAAAAAAGAAGAAGAAGAAAACAAAACAAGTTGATTTTACACAATCTGGATGAAGGATTCTGATTATTCAAGACTGCTTTTGACTTCTTTTACAACATGGACTCTTTTATGAGATGGGCACCAAAACTAAAGCAAATGGTGGAAGAAAGACCGGTATAGTATAGAAATGTTTTCAGAACAATGACAATGCAAAAGACAGAAACTATGATATAGTTCCATAAAGTTACAGCAAGTGTGCCTGCTTCTCCTGCCTCCCCATCTACCTCCTCCACCTCCTCCACCTCTGCCACCTCTGCCACCTCTGAGACAGCAAGACTAACCTGTCCTCTTCCTCCTCCTCCTCAGCCTACTCAATGTGAAGATGACAAGGATGAAGATCTTTAGGACCCTCCATTTATACTTAATGAATAGCAAGTACAGTTTCTCTTCCTTACGGTTTTCTTAATAATATTTTCTTTCCTCTAGCTTACTTTCTTGTAAGAATACAGTGTATAACACATATAACATACAAAGTATGTGTTAATTGGCTGTTTATGTTATAGGTAAAGCTTCTGATCGACAGTAGGCTACTAGTAGTTACATTTTCCGGGAGTCAAGAGTTATATGTGGAATTTTGACTGCACGGGGGGTGGCGGAAGCCAGAGCCCCCAACCCCGGTATTGTTCAAGGGCCCACTATATTTGCCGTGTCTCCTTAGACTCCTCTTGACTGTGACAGTTTCTTAGACTTTCCTTGTTTTTTTGTTTGTTTGGTTGGTTTTGTTTTTGTTCTTGTTTTCTTTTGAGACGGAGTCTCACTCTGTCACCCAAGCTAGAGTGCAGTGGTGCTATCTGGGCTCACTGCAAGCCCCGCCTCCCGGGTTCAGGCCGTTCTCCTGCCTCAGCCTCCTGAGTAGCTGGGATTACAGGCGCACGCTACCACGCCCGGCTAATTTTTTGTATTTTTAGTAGAGATGGGGTTTCACCAGGTTGGCCAGGCTGATCTTGAACTCCTGACCTCAGGTGATCCTCCCACCTCGGCCTCCCAAAGTGCTAGGATTACAGGCATGAGCCACCGCACCCGGCCCAACTTGTTTTCTGGCACTGCTTCTTCTATGTCTTCCTCTTTATCTGACACTGGTTTGGAAGCACTCATCTCTGTCAAGTCATCTTTTGTCAATTCCTCTGGTGTGATATCAAACAGTTCCTGAATTTCCCCAGGATCTATATCTTGAAATCCTTCACCCACCCCACCTTGTTTTTGCCATATCCACAATCTCTTACATGATTTCCTTGATTGACTCTGTCATAAATCCTGTGAAGTCACATATAACATCTGGACACAGTTTTCTCCACAGGCATTTATTGTTTTGAGCTTGATGCCTTTCACAGCTTTTTCTACAACAATAATGGCATCTTCAAGGGTGTAATCCTTCCAAACATGTATGATGTTCTCTCTATAGGGGTTTATTTCATAGCATTGACAATCTTTTCTATAGAGTACCATGTTTAATCTGCCTTAAGGGTCCTTATGAACCCTTGATTTAGAGGCTGAATTCAAGATGTTGTGTTTGGGAAAAAGGAAGCCCCTTTCTGTCAAGGTCCCTTCTGACTTCAGTGACAAACCATCGATGGAGCCAAGCTAGGAAAAGGGTTCTCATTGCCCAGTCCTTCTTGCACAACCAAAAGTCTGCCAACTGGTGTTTATCTTTTCCCTTCAAGGCTTGGGGGTTGGCAGCTTTATATATAAAGGCAATCCTGATCAATCCTGATCATTTCATGCAAACCCAACTGCATTTGCACGAAACAGTTGTGTAGCCTATTCCTTCCTGCCTTAAATCCTGGTGTTCACTTATCTTCCTTACTAATAAATGTCCTTCAAAACATTTTTAGCCAGAGTAGGGCACTTTCATCTACATTTAAAAATCTGCTCAAGCAGATATACTTTCTCCTCAATGATTTTCTTAATGGCATCTGGGAACTCATCCGCTGCATCTTGGTCAGTGGTAGCTGCTTCTCCTGTTATATTGACACTTTTTTAAAGCCATGCCTCTTTCTAAAGTTGTCAAACCAGTTTTTGTAGACATTAAACTCCCCAGCATTAGATCTTTCACCTTCCTTTTGCTTTAAGTTGTCATATAATGACTTTACTTTTTAAAAATTCATATTATAGCCTATAGGTATGCCTTTCTTATAGCCATCCTGCACCCACATACAAGCCTCATTTTCAAGAGGTATTTTGCCAAAAAAAAAAAAAAAGTGCAAGGTTTTGGGCACCTCAATTACCCTGACTAGATCATTACACAGTCTATGCATGTAATAAAATATCACGTGTACTCCATAAATATGTATAAATATTATGCATCAATAAAATTTTTTTAAAAAATTTAAATAAAGGCTATTGATTTTTAAATGATGTGAAAGCATATGAAAATGTAAAACCATTCTAAAAATGAAAACAATTTAATTGCAAATCAATAATCTACCTTAAGATTATGGAAAAAGAAGAGCAACTTAAATGCAAAACAAATAGAAGGATATAATAAAGATTAGAGCAGAAATAAATGAAATAGAGAATAGAAAAACAATAGAGAAAAATCAATTAACACAAAAGTCAGTTACCTGAAAAGATTTTAAAGTTTCAAACTTTTAACTTGACTGGCAGAGAAAAAGAGAGAGAGAACTCAAATTACTAAAACTAGGAATGAAGAGAGAATATTAATACTAATCCTACAGAAATAAAAATAATTATTAAAGAACACTATGAGGCCGGGTGTGGTGGCTTACACCTGTAATCCCAGCACTTTGGGAGGCTGAGGTAGGTGGATCACTTGAGGTCAGTAATTCAAGACCAGCCTGACCAACATGGAGAAACCCTGTCTCTACTACAAATAGAAAAAATTAGCTGGGCATGGTGGTGCATGCCTGTAATCCCAGCTACTCGGGAGGCTGAGGCAGGAGAATCGCTTGAACCTGGGAGGTGGAGATTACAGTGAGCCAAGATCATGCCATTGCACTCCAGCCTGGGTAACAAGAGCAAAACTCTGTCTCTAAATAAATAAATAAATAAAAGAACACTATGATCAACTATATGCGAACAAATTAGATACCATAGATAAAATGGAAAAATATTTAGAAAGACACAAACTACCAAAACTGACTCAAGAATAAATAGAAAATCTAAATAGAATATAGCGAGTAAAGACATTTTACTTGAGTAATAACAAAAATAACTGTGAAGAAAAGCCTAGGCCCAAATGTCTTTACTGCTGACTTTTACTAAACATTTAAAGAAGTGATACCAGTTTTCCCAAACTCTTCCAAAATACAGAGGGGGAAAAACAACTATAAGGCCAGTACTAGCCAGACATCAAAATGAGACAAACACATCAGAAGAAAAAAAACCCCTGCAAACCAATAACTCTTAAATATGGATACAAACATCCTCAATAAAATACTACCAAACCAATCCAGCAACACATACAAGAAATTATACACCATAACCAAGTGATATTTATCCCAGGAAAGCAAGGTTAGTTGAATATCCAAAAATCAAGTAATGTAGCATATTAATAGAATAAGAATAAAATCCACATGATCATCTCAATAAATGCAGAACTAAAATCTGAATAAATTCAAACCCTTTTATGATAAACATATTCCACAAATTAGGATTAGAAAGAAACTTCTTTAACCAGAAAAATGGCATCTATGAAAACCCAACTGCTAACATCTTACTTAAGGGTAAAAGACTGTATTCTCTTGATGTCTTGTCTTGATATTTATACTCAACATTGTACTGGAGGTCTTATCCATGACAATTAAACAAGAAAAAGAAATAAAAGGCATCCAGATTGGAAAGGAAGAGGTAAAACTCTCTTTGCAGATGGCATAATCTTGTATATAAAAAAACCCTAAAAGATACATTAAAAATATTAGAATAAATGAATTCAGTAAAATTACAATACAAGATTGATATACAAAAATCAATTACATTTCTAAATACTTTCATTGAACATTTCAAAAAAATTAAGAAAGAGGCCGGGTGCGGTGGCTCAAGCCTGTAATCCCAGCACTTTGGGAGGCCGAGACGGGCGGATCACGAGGTCAGGAGATCCAGACCATCCTGGCTAACCTGGTGAAACCCCGTCTCTACTAAAAAATACAAAGAACTAGCCGGGCGAGGTGGCGGGCGCCTGTAGTCCCAGCTACTCGGGAGGCTGAGGCAGGAGAATGGCGTGAACCCCGGAGGCGGAGCTTGCAGTGAGCTGAGATCTGGCCACTGCACTCCAGCCTGGGCGACAGAGCGAGACTCCGTCTCAAAAAAAAAAAAAAAAGTTAAGAATACAATTCTATTTATAATAGCATCAAAAAAGAATACTTAGGAATAACTTCTACAGAAGTAGTACAAAAACCTATATTCTAAAAACCACAAAACATTATGAAAAGAAATTAAAAGAATACCTAAATAAATGGAAAGATATCCAATGTTCATGGATAATTCCTATGAAAATCCCAGCTGGCTTCTTTACTGAAATTGATAAGCAGATCCTAAAATTTGTATAGAAATACTAGGGACCCAACATAGTCAAACTACCTTGAAAAAGAAGAACCAAATTGGACAGTTCCTTATTGTGTAACTCAGTATAAAACTACAGTAATCAAGATAGGAGATACTGACATAAAATAGACATATATATGTGTGTGTGTGTATATATGTGTGTGTGTGTGTATATATATATATATCAGCAGAATAGAACTGAGAAATGAACCACTACATTTACAGTCAATTAATTTTAAACAAAAGTACCAACACAATTTAATGAGTAAAGAAGAGTCTTCGGCTAGGTGCGGTGGGTCACGCCTGTAATCCCAGCACTCTGGGAGGCTGAGGCGGGTGGATCATGAGTTCAGGAGATAGAGACTATCCTGGCCAACACGATGAAACCCCGTCTGTACTGAAAATACAAAAAAAATAGCTAGGCATGGTGGTAGGCACCTGTAGTCCCAGCTATTCAGGAGGCTGAGGCAGGAGAATGGTGTGAACCTGGGAGGTGGAACTTGCAATAAATGGTACTGGGACAACTGGATATCCACATGCAAATTAATGAATTAAGACTCCTACCTCATACCATATACAAAAATTAGCTCCAAATGGAACAAAGTTTCAGGATACAAAATCAATGTACACAAATTAGTAGCACTGCTATACACCAACAGTGACCAAGCTGAGAAGCAAACCAAGAACTCAACCTCTTTTACAATAGTTGTAAAACTAACAAACAAACAAAACCTAGGCATATGGCTAACCAAGTAGGTGAAAGACCTCTACAAGGAGAACTGTAAAACACTGCTGAAAGAAATCATAGATGACACAAACAAATGGAATAACATCCCATGCTCATGGATGGATAGAATCAATATTGTGAAAATGACCATACTGCCAAATGCAATCTACAAATTCAATGCAATTCCCATCAAAATACCGTCATCATTCTTCACAGAACTAGAAAAAAACAATCCTAAAATTCATACGGAACCCAAAAAGAGCCCACATAGCCCAAGCAAGACTAAGCAAAGAGAACAAATCCAGAGACATCACATTACCCAACTTCAAACTATACTATACAGCTATAATCACCAAAACAGCATGATACTGGTATAAAAATAGGCACATAGGCCAGCGGAACAGAATAGAGAACCCAGAAATGAAGCCAAATACTTACAGCCAACTGATCTTTGACAAGGCAAACAAAAACATAAAGTGGGGAAAGAACACCCTATTCAACAAATGGTGCTAGGATAACTGCCAAGCCACATGTAGAAGAATAATACTGGATCATCATCTCTTACCTTATACAAAAATCAACTCAAGATGGATCAAAGATTTAAATCTATGACCTGAAAAAATAAAAATTCTAGAAGATAATATCAGAAAAACCTTTCTAGACATTGGCTTAGGTAAAGAATTCATGACTAAGAACCCAACAGCAAATGCAACAAAATCAAAGATAAATAGATGGAACTTAATTAAACTAAAAAGCTTCTGCACCACAAAAGAAATAATCAGTAGAGTAAACAGATAACCCACAGAGTGGGAGAAAATCTTTGCAAACTATACCTGTGACAAAGGACAAATATCCAGAATCTACAAGGAACTCAAACAAATCAGCAAGAAAAAAAACAAATAATCCCATGAAAAAGTTGGCTAAGGATATGAATAGACAGTTCTGAAAAGAAGATATACAGATGGCCAACGAACCTATAAAAAAAAATGCTTAACATCACTAATTATCAGGGAAATGCAAATCAAAACCACAATGTGATACCACCCTACTCCTGCAAGAATGGCCGTAATTTTAACATAAAAACTAATAGATGTTGACATGGAAGTGGTGAAAAGGGAACATTTTTACACTGTTGGTGGGAATGTAAACGAGTTCAACCACTATGGAAAACAGTATGGAAATTTTGTAAAGAATTAAAGGTAGATCTACCATTTGATCCAGCAGTCCCACTACTGGGTATCTAACCAGAGGAAAAGAAGTCATTTGATAAAAAAGACACTTGCACACATGTTTACAGCAGCACAATTTACAATGCAAAAATATGGAAGCAGCCCAAATGCCCATCACTCAATGAGTGTATAAAGAAAATGTTTTATAGATATAAAATCTATAATATATATATTTAATATATATAAATATATATAATGTGTATTTTATATATATATGAATAGTACTCAGCCATAAAAAGGAATGAAACAATGGCATTCGCTGCAACCTGGATGGAGTTGGAGACCATTATTCTATGTGAGGTAAGTCAGGAATGGAAAACCAAACATTGCATGTTCTCACTTACAAGTGCGAGCTAAGCTATGAGGATGCAAAAACATAAGAATGATACAATGAACTTAGGGACTCAGGGGGAAAGGTGGGAGGGGAGTGAGGGATAAAAGTATACATTGGGTACAGTGTACACTGCTTGGGTGATGGGTGCACCAAAATCTCAGAAATCACCCCTAAAGAACTTATTCATGTAATCAAACACCACCTGTTCCCCCAATAAAACCTACTGAAATTTAAAAAAAAAATAGTAATAGGCCAGGCTCGCTGGCTCACACCTGTAATCCCAACACTTTGGGAGGCTGAGGCAGACGGATCATCTGAGGTTGGAAGTTCGAGACCAGCCTGACCACCATGGAGAAATCCCATCTCTACTGAAAGTACAAAAAAATTAGCTGGGGGTGGTGACTCATGTCTGTAATCCCAGCTACTTGGAAGGCTGAGGCAGGAGAATCGCTTGAACCCAGGAGGCGGAGGTTGCAGTGAATGGAGATCGCACCATTGTACTCCAGCCTGGGCAACAAGAGTGAAACTGCATCTCAAAAAATAATAATAAATAATAAATAAAAGCTCAAAAAAATACAATTGTAAGTAGAGAAATAAACTCATAAAATATGGGCAAAGAATATGAATAGAAATTTCCTCATACAATGGAATATTATTTGGCAATAAAGAAGAGTGAGGTACTGATTCATGTTACGTGAATGAACCTTGAGAAGTCATGTATAAGAAGCCAGTCATAAAGTCTTCATATTGTATGATTCCATTTACATGGAAGATGCAGAATAGGCAAATCCATAGACAGAAAGTAGGCTAGTGCTTGTCTAGGGCTGGGCATGCTAGTGAGGGGAATAAGGCGTTTCTCCAAATGGGTATGGAATCTGTTTTTCAGCTGATTAAAAATCTTCTAAAATTTATTTGGTGATGGTTGTACAATGCTAAGAATATCCTAAAAATCACTGAATTGCACACTTTAAAAGGGTGAATTATATTGTATGCAAATTACATTGCAATAAAATTTTAAGTTTTGCAAGTCTTAGCTGACCAACCACCTTGCAGTCTCTAAGAATCTGGAGAAACCAAGACAAATGTTAGAGATAAAAAAGAAGATCAAATGAGAGAATTTCCCCCATGGGTATAAGGTGGGGCTACCTTTCCTTCACTTCAAGGTCAGTGAGAGACCACTTCAGAAGCTTGATATGAATCCCTGGGGTGTACAGTGGCATAGACCTAAAAAATCTAACAAGCAGGAAACTGGAGGCAGCAAGGGAGAGCTAGGCTAGGATGAACCTGCACTTCTACCAACAATGGGTCCAAGGCCCTGCTTTCTGGGAAGGTTGTCAGTGCATAAGAGTCATTTAGGAGTGCCTTAGATCCTGCCTGAGGACTGCATAGAGGGACAGAATTGTTCTATGGGCTATCCAAAGGCTGAGGGAGGAATCATGAGTGCATAGAGAGAGGATATATGCACCTTCAGGAAGGGAACTACCCAGGTGAAAGCCAACTTTAGACATGTACCTCGTCCACCTTCAAACACGGTGCCAGCCACAGCTGGGATTAGAGCAAGGGGATGAAGCAGTTCTGGTGGGCACAAAATTTAAGAGGACATGAAAAAAGTCAGTAATCAAGATAAATAACATTTTGATGCAATATTTTAAAAATTAAAATTAAGGTAAAAACATCCATGATGAACAAAATACCAAATGTTAAATAAAGGTAGGATCAATAATGGTGCTGCACCAATCCGTAATGGAACTTGAGGAAAAAGAAAAAAACGTGTGTCCTATACACAGGCACACCTCTAAACAATTGCGGGTTCAGTTCCAGCCACGTCAATAGAGCAAATATTGCAATAAAGCAAGTCACATACAGTTTTTGGTTTCGCAGTGCATATAAAAATTATGTTTATGTTTACACTTAATAGACTAGTATGCTGTAATGTGCTAGTCTATTCATGTATACATGTAATACACTAGCCTCAGTATATTCTAAGTATATACTATACTAGTCTACTCAGTGCGCAATAGCTTCATGTCTAAAAAGCAATGTGCATACTTTAATTTTAAAAATGCTTTACGCTAAAAAATGTTAAAAATCATCTGAGCCTTCAGTGAGTCATAATCTTTTTGCTGTTGTCTTGCCTCACCACTGGTGGCTGCTGACTGATCTGTGTAGTGGTTGCCGAAGGGTGGGGTTGCTGTGGCAATTTCTTAAAATAAGACAGTGAAATTTGCCACATTCATTGACTTTTCCTTTCACAAAAGATTTCCCTGTAGCATATGTGGTTTCATAGAATTTTACTCACAGAACTTTTTCAAAATTAAAGTCAGTTCTCTCACACCCTACTGCTGCTTTATCAGTTAATTTTATGTAATATTCTAAATATTTTGTTGTCATTTCAATAATGTTCTCAGCATCTTCACCAGGAGTAGATTCCATCTCAAGAAACCACTTTCTTTGCTCATCCATAAGAAGCAACTCCTTATCCATTCAAGTTTGACAGAGGGATTGCAGAAATTCACTATCATTATCATCAGGCCCAACTTCAAATTCTAATTCACTTACTATTTTCACCACACTTGCAGTGACTCCCTCCACTGAAGTCTTCAACCTCTCAAAGTCACCCATGAGGGGTGGAATCAACTTCTTTCCAACTCCTGCTAATGTTGATATTTTGACCTCCTCGTATGAATCATGAATGTTCTTAATGGCATCTAGAATGACGAATCCTTTCCAGCAGCGTTTCAATTTATTTTGTCCAGATCCATCAGAGGAATCACTATCTCTGGAAGCTATTAACCTTACAAAATGTATTTCTTAAATAATAAGACTTGGAAATCAAAATTACTCTTTGACTCATGGGCTGTAGAATGGATATTGTGTTGGCAGGCGTGAAAACAATGTGCCTTGAACTTCTTGTACATCTTCATCAGAGCTATCAGGTGACCAGGTGTGCTGTCAATGAGCAGTAATATTTTGAAAGTAATCATTTCTTCTGAGCAGTAGGTTCTCATTGTGGGCTTAAAATATTCGGTAAGTCCTGCTGTAAACAGATCCAGGTTTTGTTGTTCCATTTTTAGAGCACAGGCAGAGGAGATTTAGTATCATTTTTAAGGGCCTTAGAATTTTTGGAATGGTAAGTGAGCATTGTTTTCAACTTTCAGTCACCAGCTACATTAGCCCCTAACAAGGGTCAGCCTGTCCCTTGAAGATTTGAAGCCACATATTGACTTCCCCTCTCTAGCTATGAAAGTCCTGGAAGACATCTTCTTCCAATAGAAGGTTGTTTTGTCTACACTGAAAATCTGTTGTTTAGGCTTGGCCATCTTCATTAATGATCTTAGCTAGATCTTCTGGATAACTTGCTGCAGCTTCTACATCAACGTTTGCAGCTTCACCTTGCACTTTTATGTTATAGAGATAGCTTCTTTCCTTAAATCTCATAGCCAACTTCTACCAGCTTCAAACTTCACCTCTTTCAGGCTTTATAGAACTGAGGAGAGTTAGAGCTTTACTCTGGATGAGGCTTTGGCTTAAGGGAATGTTGTGGCTGATTTGATCTTCTATCTGGACCACTAAAACTTCCTCCATATGAACTATAAGAATGTTTTATTGTGTTCACTGGAGTAGCACTTTTAATTTCCTTCAAGAACTTTTCCTATGGATTACCACTTGGCTAACTGATGCAAGAGGCCTGGCTTTCCACTTATTTCTGCTTTCAACCTGCCTTTCTCACTAAGCTTAATAACTTCTAGCTTATTATTTGGAGTGAGAGTTGTGTGACTCTTCCTTTCTCTGGAACTCTTGAAAGACATTGTAGAGTTATTAACTGGCCTAATTTTGGTATTGCTGTTGTCTCAGGGAACAGTCAGTGGGACAATCAGAACACACACATTTATTAAGTTCACTGGTCTTCTGTGGGTACAGTTCATGGAGCCCCAAAACAATGACAATAGTAACATCAAGGATCACTTATCACAGATCATCATAACAGATATAATAATCATCTAAAAGTTTGAAATATTGCAAGAATTGCCGAAACGTGACCCAAAAACATGAAGTGACCACACGCTGTTGGAAAAATGGTGCCAACACACTTGCTTGATGCGGGGTTGCCACAAACCTTCCATTTGTAAAAAAAATACGGTATCTTTAAAGCACAATAAGGCAAAGGGCAATAAAATGAGGTATGCCTGTATATATGTTTAATGTACGTTTTTAATGTTTTTTTCCCAGAATATTAACACTGTTGAAAAATATGAAAAAATTACAATTATTGAAACATTACTTTAAATTTAAATATTTTATTTATATCCCAAATAGAGTTATCATTTTAATTCACCAGGCTTAATGAACACAAACTTATCAATATTTTCAAAATCAACTTCTTCACTCATCTCATTTTTAATTGAGAGTATTGCTGTGCTTGACAATTTCTCTTCACTAAGCAATAATGCAAAATAATTTTTAAATTAATTTCAACTTTTTCTGTCTTTAAAATTTTGACATACTGTTTATCATGGATTTTTGCATTAATTTTAGTTCTTTAAAATTTTGCATTAGAATGTGATTTATTTTGTTTACAATTTTGGGGGCCCCTTAAATTTTATGTCCTAACCCTGGCTCTGATGTTAGACATGTCCATACTTGTTAGGTAAGACCTCTCCTGATATCTGCACTCTCCCCTCTCTTCCCTGCTTTTCCTGAAATGGTCAGAAACTTGGTTATCACACTGAGGAAGGCAGATAGGAAGCATTGGTGTAAGTGCTAAGTTGAGAAATTTTGAAGAATTCTGTTAGCTCCTGTATTATGTTAGAGTTCTCCAGAGAAGCAGAACCAATAGTAGACAGGTAGGTACGTAGGTAGGTAGGTAGGCAGATAGGCAGACAGACAGATACACACACACAGCCATGTGTCACTTAATGATGAGGTTGGTTCTGAGAAATGAATCATTAGGCAATTTCATCATTGTGCGAACATCACAGAGTATACTTACAGAAACCTAGATAGCATAGCCTACTGTACACCCAGGCTATATGGTACAGCCTATTGCTCCCAGGCTGCAAACCTGCACAGCTCATTACTATACTAAATACTGTGGGCAATTGGAACACAATGGCGAGTATTTGTATGTCTATACATAGAAAAGGTATGGTAAAAATACCATATTATAATCTTTTGGACCCGCCATTGTACTTCACACTGTCACTGACCAATATATCATAATGTGAGACATGACTGTGTGTGTGTGTATGTGTGTGTGTGTATATATATATATATAAAATATACATGTAATGAAACTTCTCAGCCTTCATAATCCCATGAGCCAATACCATATAATAATTTTATATATCTTTATATATCTAATATATATCATATGTACCCTATGTATACATCTATATGTCCTATAAATATACACACACATGTGCTAGATACAGATATAGATTATAAGGGTTTGGCTCATGTGATATGGGGGACAAGAAGTCCCACAATCTGCAGGCTGCAAGCTGGAGGCCCAAGAAAGCCAGCAGTGTAGTTCCAAAGCCCAAAGGCCTGAGAACCAGCAAAGCCAAGGGTATAGGTCCCAGTCCAAAGTTCCAAGAACACCAATGTCCAGGTGCAGGGTGTGACGGATGTCCCAGCTCAAAAAGAAAGCAAAGTTCCCCTCCACTCCCCTACCTTTCCCTTCCATCCTCCAAAGAGAGTACAATTCCTTTACTTTTTTGTTCTATGTAGGCCCTCAAAAGATTGGATGATGCCTATTGGCCTCGGTGAGGGCAGTGTTCTTTACTCAGTCTACTGATTCAAATGCTAATCTCTTCCAGTAACATCCTCACAGGAACGCTGAGAAATAATGTTTTACCAGATAGCTGGGCATCCCTTAGTCCAGTCAAGCTGATACATAAAATTAACTATCACAAACCATTTTTCTTGGAACAGGTCTGAGCTAAAGAAGAAGAGAAGCTTTACCGAAACACAGTTGGAGATTTGACTACTTCATCTTAACTGCTAAGATGCAACTGATTCTGTAACTTGATATCACCAAATTTTTTTTCTTATCTGAGAGTAACCCAAAAATTTGAGGCCTGCCCTAGATTTTATCCAAGAGTCAGGAAAGTAGCTCCCCAGAGCAGATTTGAGCCCAGAGCTGGGATTGGAGCCACCAATACGTTGCTTTGGGCTACACCTGAGAAGTCATTTTTTTTTTTAATTCACTGTGTTGGGTATATAAGGTTCCCACCCCAGAGAGCAGTCCTGTAAAAGCAAAGAATATGATCACAGTGACTCTCTAGCACATAATGTTTTCATTCTTCTCAAACCTCTGAATTTAGGTAGACCAGATTCATTGTCTGAAAGATGTGCTATTTTTCAACACTATTTCCACCACTGCAATAAAACATTTAATTTTCTTACCCCTTCACAATGAGGGATCCATAATGCTATTTCTGCACATACTGAAGTTTGAGCTATTCATTTCTTCTTCTGACCTTTTAATCAAAAGCTAAGAATAGGGCCTTCTCTAAACTGACAATATCACTCTAATAGAATGAATTTTAAAATCCAGAAATCCCTCCAGCTACTTTCTTTTCCCCTTCCCCAGTTACGATGTTTCCTTTTCAATCTCATTCAACATTATCTTAGTTTTAATATCTTCCCTTTCAAGTATATTCCACAGTAATTTCCTAGGGGAATACTAAGTCTGCTGTATTACATATCTCTATTAGCTTTTAAGTCTCTCTTCACCAGGAACACTTCTAGTGCAATAACCCAATTATTTCAAGGAAGCTTGGAAAAGGAAAAGCTAGCAGAGAAGACAATTATGTTTGTGTGAAGTGGAGTTAGTGTAACTGGCTTGAAAGTTTCGTGACAAAGGAGGGCTGACTCTAGTCCTTAGAGATTTAAGAAATAGAAACTAAAAAGGGTGGCTGCTGAAGTTTGCAAAGTTCACTCACCTTCTATGCCATGAGTATTGCCATAGGCTATAGCATGTTGACAATCACTATTGTCAGGAAGCCAATGGAAAGGTTTTAACCCCAAGCATAGTTTGCCCAGGGATGGCATATTCACAAGCCAACAGGAACCCCAGAGGCCAAGTCAGTGCATGAAGTTGGCTGGGTCTAAGAAAGCTCAGAATGTTAAAAACTTAGGAATGGCCTTTATTTTCACATAAAAATATGCTCTCTCTTACTTCTTGAAATACGCAGCCCCTTTGGTCTTTTTCCATTTTTGATAGGATTATGCTACTTTCTCTTAATGCTTCCGTAAGAAAAATAACAAGGTGAGTGTGATGATAAACAGCAATTTACAATGTCAGGTAGAAAATAGAGAATAATAAGGACTAGGAAGGACAGGAGAGTGCATCCAGTGGGGCAGCTGCCACCCAGCACCAGCCTTGTTGAAGTGATATCATTTGTCTGGGGTGATGCCCAAGGTTTGCTGCCTCATGCTGAGGAAATCAAGGACGTGGACACACAGGAGTGAGATTAAGAAGGGAGGTTTAATAGGTGAAAGAAAGAGAAGAACTCTGCAGCAGAAAGGGGTCCTGGAGAAGGCAGTGGAAGGCAAGGGGTTTTATAGATGAGCTTGAGGAGGTGGTGTCTGATTTACATAGGGCATGAAAGATTGGTTGGACCAGCTGTGCCATTTGCATAGGGCACAAAAAACTGGTTAGGGCTAGGTGTGCCATTTGCATAGGATGTGAAAATCTGGCCACCCCACACCCTAATGTTTTATTATGCAGATGGGCTCTCTGCCTGGCCAATGCTATGTTGCCTGTTTCTTTACTGTACACGTGGTGACAAAAGGGAAGATAGATCCTCCATGTTGAACATACCTCACCCCCGGGTGGCCTTTCCTATAGGCACAGCTGCTGACATTCACTCACACAAGCCTCTAGCTTATTTATGTCTGCAGCTCCATCTTTCAGGCTACTCTTTATCAGAAAGGAAATTATTTGGGGGTTTTTTTGTTAAAAAGGGAAATTCCGCTGGGGGCTCTTTTACCCTCACTGCCCAAATAATTTCTTTCTGGCTCCTATATCATCGTTACTGTGTGGGAACATTGGCTTCTGTAGTCAAGTATTTCTATTACCAAGAATCCGTATATTTACGTCTTCCATCCACTCCTAAATATTGGTTCTTCTTTTTTAAAAAACACTTTACAGGCCCATACTCATGGATTAAAATAACCCTGTCTACAGGATCTACAGGTTGGATTTTACCAGAGTAGTAAAAGTTTGTGAGATCTACTATACACCCTCAGAAATTTTGTCATGTTCAGCTAAATATTTGCATGAATAAAGTACCTAAAGGATCTTCCATTTGATTCTCTTTTGATTTGAAAGATATAACCATATATACACACATATATACAGACATCATGTATATATAAAATAAATTCAGGCTAACCCCATATTGGGCAGGAGACTCAGTAAGCCTGGTTCAATCATTCAGCCCCAGCTGCCTCACACCCAGGGGTACACTCATGAGAGAAGCAGCTCAGTTACAAATCAACAACTGCAATTCAAAGTGAGTTTTCATTTGGGATTCATATTTGAAACCATTGTTTATTTTCTTGTTTTTTGTTTTGTTTTGAGACACAGTTTCACTCTCGTCACCCAGGGTGGGTGCAATGGTGCTATCGCGGCTCAGTGCAACCTCTGCCTCCTGGGTTCAAGCGATTCTCCTACCTCAGCCTTCCAAGTAGCTGGGACTACAGGCGCCTGCCGCCACGCCCAGCTGATTTTTGTATTTTTAGTAGAGAGGGAGTTTCACCATGTTGGCCAGGCTGGTCTCGAACTCCTGACCTCAGGTGATCTGCCTGCCTCGGCCTCCCAGAGTGCTGGCATTACAGGTATGAGCCACTGCATCCAGCCCCATTGCTTATTTTCTTTGTTCACAGCTTCCTAGTACATGTACTCCTGGCCAGAAGTCACTTGGGCTTCCTGTTATATTTGAGTTTCTGCTTCTCTGAAGGGTGATTGCAAAGCTATTTGAGGACCTCAAAAGTAAAATTGACCCTCCAGAGTTAAATAAAGGCACATCACCTAACTTTTTTTATTTTTATTTTTTTTTATTTTTTTGAGACAGAGTCTCACTCTGTTGCCCAGGCTGGAGTACAATAGCGTGATCTCCATTCACTGCAACCTACACCTCCCAGGTTCAAGCGATTCTCCTGCCTCAGCCTCCTGAGTAGCTCGGATTACAGGTGCCCACCACCACACCTAGCTAAACTTTTGTATTTTTAGTAGAGACGGGGTTTCACCATGTTGGCCAGGATGGTCTCAAAATCCTGACCTCAGGTGATCCACTCCCCTGGCTGGCCTCCCCAAGTGCTGGGATTACAGGCGTGAGCCACCACACCTGGCCATAACTTTTATTTTGGGCCATCCAAATATGCCCTCCAAACTTCATATTCATATGAAGTGTTCAGATACATCAGATATCAGGTCAGGCACAGTGGTTCACACCTGTAATCCTAGTGCTTAGGGAGGCAGAGGCCGGAGGATCACTTCAGCCCAGAAGTTTGAGATCAGCCTGGGAAACACGGTGAGACCCTATCTCTACAAAAATATTTAAAAATTAGCCAGGCACAGAAGCGCACACCTGTAGTCCTAGCTGTTTGGGAGGCAGAGGCGTGGAGATCTCTTGAGCCCAGGAGTTGGAGGCTGCAGTGAGCTATGATCATGTCACTGCACTCCAGCCTAGGTGTCAGAGCAAGACCCTTTCTCAAAAAAGGAAAAAAAAAAATCAGAAATCTCATTGTTTTAAAAAGATTTTCCATGGAAGAACAATGACATCATGTTTAGTTGTATGTGACCTGTGGACAAGTTGTCTGGGGACAGCAGGGCGTTGCCTCAGAATCTTATAAGGCAATAAGGTAGAGGCTGTAGTGAGCTGTGATCACGCCACAGCACTCCAGCTTGGGTGACAGAGAGAGACCCTGTCTTTGAAAAAAAAAAAAAAAAAAAGGGAGAGAGACAGAATTTTACAACTTTACTGAAACTTTCGAGATTGATAATCACTGATAATCCTGTTAGATTAGATTTGTTAGCAGTGTTTAAATACTTGGGAAAATTGCTACTTTGTTTAGACATTTTAAAAGCTTTTAAAATAAAAAGGGATATATCATCTTTATAAGTAATGTTTAAAAGATTTAAAAGAATTGTATTAACTGAGTTAAACAGGATTATTTGATAAATAAAAATATAAGACATAAATTGAACATAAAAGTTTAGAGAAAAACTAAGCTTCTGAATTTGTAACATTAATAAATCAACTATTTATTTTAAAACCCCAATTAGTACCAAATAACTCTGAAGGATAACAGATGTGCTGTTCTGGCTTAGAGTAGGAGCTTCTGGAAACCATCACCCTAATTTTTATCATGAGCTGTGTGACCTGGGATTGAGTGACTCTATCTCTATGGTCCTGAAGTTTTCTCTTCATTTATAAAATAAAGGCAGTGGCCTAGCTGGTCCCTAAGGCACCTTCCAGATCTAACATTTCAGAATTCCCAGGCCGCCTGTTCCATTTGCCATCAGTTCTGACATGCTGCTGATTTGACAGGTTGCTCAGGAAGGCTGCCCCACCTTGATAAGAATCCTGTTTGGCTGTTCTCCAGGGAATCTTTTAGTTTATGGCTTTTGATAGTATCCTACTTACTTGTTTATTTTTAAGCCTTACGAAAATGCTTCCTTCCCCAAACCCAGCTAGGACAATAGGACAAACCATAAACAGGGGCAGCCTCATGTGCACAACTTTCTGACTCTTCTTTGCCCATCTTGTTCAAGAAAAGAGCCCTATCTTGACCTAGACTTTCTGAATCTGAAAACCAATTATTTATTTCACCTTGTTCACACGATGTCAAAATACCCATCAAGAAAGTTCTCAACTCAGTCAGACCAAAGAAGTTGAACAACTCCAACAGTTCAAGAAGATTCTAATGACCTTGCAGGTGAAGCAACCAGGTGCTTGTCTTTTTGGCTGGTTATTAGCTGAGGCAGCTCTTCCAGCAGGTAGTACTGACCATGGGCAAAACTATGATGTCAGAGAGGTTATTCCCATGTGCTGATGGCATCTCCCACTTCTTAGGGGGTTTCTCTCAAATCTTTCCTTGGCAGTTTTCTTCCCTTCCCTCAGTCCCTTCAGTTGTATTCCAATCTCATTGATTTTGCCCTGGGGCAGTTCTCACGGCCACCATGTTTTAACTGTATGACCCACTGAATAGACCGAGTACTTCCTAACTCCATGAACCACAAGGTCACTGCCCCCCAGGCATGTGCAATGACACTTTGGGTAATCTTGGACAAGCTTGACTTCTCTGAGCTCCAGTTTCTTCTAAAAAGGGGTAGTAATATCTCTTTCACTTGATAGCTTTGAGGATAGCTTTAATCTAATTAGATAGAGTATATAAAGAACTTAGCACAAAGTAAGCACTCAATAAATGGCATCTCAATATTATTAATAACTCGTAAATTTGAAAGATCTTCAACACATATGTGGAATTTCCATCAGAAAAAAGTCACTTACCATCCAATAAGGCTGCTCCTATGGCAGCACTGTGGGAAGGAGCTGAGTCATCACTACCTAGTTAGATACTGAGGTTGACAGATAGAGAACCATGGTGCCTCTTGGGAGAGCAGAGGTGGGGTCATTTCATCCCAAATAACCACAGTTTTCTTAACCATAAAACAAAGATCATTATAATATTGACTTTGTAGAGTTGGCCTGAATATTAAATGAGATAATTACATAAAAGACTCTGGCACATTGGAAGAGCTTGATAAATGTTAGCAATGATTACAATGCAAGCTCCAGGCGAGCACAGTGGCTCATGCCTGTAATCCCAGTACTTCGGGAGGCTGAGGCAGGCAGATCGTTTGAGCTCACGAGTTCGAGACCAGCCTGGGCAACATGGTGAAACCCTATTTCTATACAAAGAAAATATAAAAATTAGCTGGGCGTGGTAGTGTGTGCCTATAGTCCCAGCTATTCAGGAGGCTGAGGTGGGAAGAACACTTGAGCCCAGGAGGCAGAGGTTGCAGTGAGCCGAGATCATACCACTGCACTTCAGATTGGGTGATAGAGCCAGACCTTGTCTAAAAAAAGAAAAAAGGGCCGGGCGCGGTGGCTCACGCCTGTAATCCCAGCACTTTGGGAGGCCGAGGCGGGCGGATCACAAGGTCAGGAGATCGAGACCACGGTGAAACCCCGTCTCTACTAAAAATACAAAAAATTAGCCGGGCGCGGTTGTGGGCGCCTGTAGTCCCAGCTACTCGGGAGGCTGAGGCAGGAGAATGGCGTGAACCCGGGAGGCGGAGCTTGCAGTGAGCCGAGATCGCGCCACTGCACTCCAGCCTGGGCGACAGAGCGAGACTCCGTCTCAAAAAAAATAAATAAATAAATAAATAAAATAAATAAATAAAAAAGAAAAAAGAAAAAAAAAGAAGTTCCTTGAGTTCCGGCTTGTTTGCTAACACATCTAGCATTAGAAATAGTCCCATGTGGCTGCTCAATAATCACTTGTTGAATATATGATTAATATTATCATTGTTACCATTGGGAAATTAAACAAGAAAAATCAGTCCTTAATGGAGAAGACTGTGTTTCTGTGCGGACACAATGCGGGGTTTTTAGGAGTATCCTTAGGAAAAAGCAAAGGATTTGTAAAACTTAATTCGGGAGTGAGAATGCAGTCCCAGAAGATGTATAGAAAGGTGGACACGGCTTAGTTAGCAAACTCCACAATGTAAACAACGAACTTGTGCTAGCAGAGGGATTGCTGGTGTTAAAGAAAGCTCGGAGGTTGGAGACAAACGGGACTGCTGAAGAGGCGGCTTCCGCCCCTCCTGTCTGATGTGTCTTCAGCATGGAAGCAGATGCATCGGGCTGTCAGTTTGATGACAGTAACCACTGAAGTCAACCAACTACCCCGCCTTGTCCTGAAATTGGCTCCCAAAGCAGCCTTTTGTTTGTAATTTGTGGTTGCAAATGAGAAATGTTCAGGCAGGTTTATCTTACACAATGATTTTTAAAACTTTTATAAATTGGTTGCTAATATTTATAAATCAGGCAATGGTTCCTATAAATCTGAATCTCCAACATCTGAAAAATCAGAAGGTCTGGCCACATCAAACCCTGAGTAGCAAGAATTAGGCGGAGATTATATTGGCTGCGTATTTTAGAAGGGCAATAGAGTCCCCTGTTCAGCCCACTCCCAACAACTCCCTTTAACCTCACACACCTGCTCAATTCATTTCTTTACCTACCTGGTTTCATAGGCATTTTCGGTTTTCTATCCCTCCAGAGAGCCAACGTGCTAATTAGCTGATATAGTATGTTGACTGTTATGTTTCTTGCTCCAAATTAGTGAATTGTTACTTAGGCTTTTGCATTTGTGTCTTGTCAGTTTGACTAGTGTGAGTCAGCACTTTGGGCCTCTTCACCTCTGAACACACAAACCAAAATCAAATGTATGGACCTGCTCAGACTGAGGCTCAGGCTCTGCCTCACTTCCCAAAGAGATCCGCGCTCAGCTGACACTGACTATTCCCTGATTAGCACTCTTCAACTTACCAATTGTCTTCATGGATTCCTCAAAGCACAGAGAACAAACTGTCAAACATATCTGAAGGGCAGGAGAATCATTCACCAGCTGAGTTGCAAATGAGACGCTGACCCAGTTAATCTGTGAACCTACTGCAGATGCTTGGGAAAGCTCTGTTGGTTTATCATTGTCCTTGAAGGACTCAGCCTTAGATGTCATGTCGCCTCTTTGTCTTGCACATAACAAAGGCCAATGGAAATTGCTATCCACAGACTCATTCCTGCCTTGGTTCCCTTGCCATCTCTTTGTGGCTTCCTTCATTAGATCTTTTTTCTTCTCAGAGAAAGTCCACGACCTTGGAGGTTTGCACTTCCTTTCTGAATCTGCACCATCACTGCTGTAATGGAATGAAGGTGTCTTTCTGTAACCCCAGGATCTGTGGCCAAACAGAAACCACAGATGCCCTCTCGGCTTGTCGCCTATCCTTCTTGTTTCATCTCAGCTGGAAAGGGTCTTTGCAATTCACACTTTTTTTTTCCTCTTCTCACATCAGAGCAAAAGCAAACATTAATTTAAAGAGCATCTTTTTATAATAAGAAAAACCTTCGACTTTCAACACAACCAGAAAGGAAGCCATTTGTCTATGCCGAGAATGAGCTATCAGCATGCACTCAGTATTACTTCCCCACTGGGGGTGACAGATACACACTGAGTCATCTGTACTTCTCCACCGGTTCTCAGGACCAATGTTTGGCATTTGCAAGTCACATTAGGAGGATTATTTGTGGCCAGACAGTGAAGCTAACAGGTTTAAGGACAGACTAAACCCTTGGCTTCATTACTGTTGCTCCAACCACTACAGTGACTGGCCCAGACATCCATGCAACTTCACAGGCAAAATATCTCAGTCACTTCTCTTTTTCTTTACAGTAAGAAAATAAACATTGAGGCCAGGCATGGTGGCTCCCAGCACTTTGGGAGGCCGAGGAGGGCACATCAATTGAGGTCAGGAGTTCAAGACTAGCCTGGCCAAATGGTGAAACCCTGTCTCTACTAAAAATATAAACATTAGTTGGGCATGGTAGCACATGCTAGTAATTGCAGCTACTCAGGAGACTGAGGCAGAAGAATCGCTTTCACCCAGGAGGCGGAGTTTGCAGAGAGCTGAGATGGCGCCACTGCACTCCAACCTGGGAGACACAGCGAGACTCTGTCTCAAAAACAAACAAAAAGAAAGAAAGAAAGAAAAACGAAATATTGAAAATTATATACTCTTCTTTGGGAATGTGTAGAAGATAACCTTGTATTGTATTCTACATGTAAGAGGCAGAAATGTCTGCAGTGTCTACTGCTATGTTAATAGATTTTTCTGACAATGTCAGGTTGATTATCCACCTAAGGTATGGTCTACAAATCTGTTTACCGCCCACCCGTCCCCTGGAGAAGCCTAAGAACAAAAGGAGCTTGAAGAAAGCAGCTCTCAACAGCCTCAGGGAACTGTTATACTTTGTTTACATTTCTATGGCTCTTCCTGAGTCCCCGTGTGTGAAGTCTTTATTTCTTAGAAATGCTTGGGACACAGCCATTACCTTATTTGCTCAAAAGGCTCAGGATCAAGAAGCTTAATAAAGTCAAGGAACTTGTAGTTAAAAGGAAGTTGGAACTTTTCTCTGAGCCCTTGTGACCCTGAGGTCCATAAAGGAGTTCAATGTCCATCTGTCTGAAAGGTAAGAATTTAAATGTCTTTGACTTCAGAAAATCGGATGCACCTTCACATCTTTTCATAAGTAACTTCACAGCTGTAGAAACCTCTAAAGAGAGATACCATATGTTTCCCTTCTCGTCAAAATGTCCACACAAAGGTTCTTTTTCCATGGTTTGAAATTTCTCAAATCTTCACCTTTCCATTTGAAAGTGCGTATGACCAGGTTATCCAAAAACAGGGAAGCATATGGGCAGGACCACTCAGACCGGATCCCCACTTTCCAGTGTGAGCCCCAAATATCTAAGACAGGTCTCAGTTAATTTAGAAAGTTTATTTTGCCAAGGTTGAGGATGTGCGCCTGTGACACAGCCTCAGGAGGTCCTAACGATGTGTGCCCAAGGTGGTCAGAGCATAGTTTGGTTTTATACATTTTAGGGAGACATGAAACATCAATCAAGGTATGAAAGATGAACATTGGTTCAGTCTGGAAAGGCGGGACGACTCAAAGCAGGAAGGGGGCTTCCAGGTCATAGGTAGATGACAGACAAATGGTTGCATTCTTTTGAGTTTCTGATTAGCCTCTCCAAAGAAGGCAATCAGATACGCATTTATCTCAGTGAGCAGAGGGGTGACTTTGAATAGAATGGAAGGCAGGTTCCCAGCTTGAATTTTCTCTTTAGCTTGATGATGTGGGGGCCCCAAGATTTATTTTCCTTTCACACCAGGATGAGACAAGGGAGTGTCTCTTAAAGCTAGAAAGAGCTAGCTTGGTAGCAAATAGAAGATTTAAACTCTAGAAATATAGTAGGTGCTGAAATCAATAGAAATGAATGATTGAAATAATAACCAAGCCAACTAACAAACAGGTGAACAAGTAAACATCTGGAACTCCGGATTCCAGGAGAAGCAGGTGGAAAACCATCAATCCCAAAGGGTTTTCATCTTTTGTCCTCCACACTCAGAGTCCTGCACAGATGAACAACTTCAGGTGTCTGACCATTCCCATTTCTATTGCCAGCTGTGAATCCACCTTTCTCTCCCACACCAAGAAGCTCATGTCCATGTTACGGTCTGGCCAATGCACCACAATGTCTCTCATTGCCTGAGGTAGTTCCCACAGTTCTTTGTCTCACGACCAAGAAAGTTAAGGAGCATGGACACCAAGGATGAGGTTGGAGCAAAGTTTAAAAAGCAAAACAAGAAATTTCTCCGCTGCAAAGAGGAGACCTGGAAGAGGGTTGCTGTTTTTACAGTTGAATGCAAAGGCTTTATAAGAAACTGATGAGGGCTGGGCATCTTATTTGCAAAAGGCACACATTTCTGGTAGCTCCACCCCATCCTCCTAGTGTCCATGCAGGCCCTTAGCTTGAGTTACTCCATATTGCTTTCTTCCCCTTACTGCACATGTCTCAGGGGATGGAATTTTTCACTGCGGGCATGTCTGGGCAAGTGTAGCCCTTTTTTTTTTTTTTTTTTTTTTTTTTTTTTTTTTGAGACGGAGTCTCGCTCTGTCGCCCAGGCTGGAGTGCAGTGGCCCGGATCTCAGCTCACTGCAAGCTCTGCCTCCCGGGTTTACACCATTCTCCTGCCTCAGCCTCCGAGTAGCTGGGACTACAGGCACCCGCCACCTCACCCAGCTAGTTTTTTGTATTTTTTTAGTACAGACGGGGTTTCACCGTGTTAGCCAGGATGGTCTCGATCTCCTGACCTCATGATCCGCCCGTCTCGGCCTCCCAAAGTGCTGGGATTACAGGCTTGAGCCACCGCGCCCGGCCAAGTGTAGCCTTTCTTATCTGTGCAGCTGTGAGCATGTCCTTGACAAGCCCCCCTGTGCAAGTTCCCCTATCTGTGCCTGCAGGCTGTTCTTTTGTTTGAAGTAACTCAGCCAAAGGACCCACCCTAACTGCCCTCCTGTCTGGTTTCTTCCTTTCTCCCTTCTCATCTGTACCTTCTCAGGTGCATCCTGCAGGTTTGGCTGCCTGCCCTGGCCTCTGTGGGCCAAGGGGACTCAGGGCTGGACAGCATTAAGCCCTCTCTACCCTGCCACCTTCTCACCCTTGCTGCCTTCTCACCACATCTGTGAGGCTCACAGAGCACCAGATGGACCAGAAGTACATGTCTCCTCTCCCCCTGGATCCCTGAACTTAAAGAGGATCTGTCCCCCAGACTCAGCTCCCAGAGAGGTGGGGTACAGAGGAGAACACAGGGCCACATGCCAGCACCCGGGCTGTCATTTCCCCCAGCTCTCCTCTTCCTGAGAATCCTGAACAAACTTAGGGCTGGAGTCATGGCAGTTACAGCACCAGGTTCCTCCCAGGCCTGCTGTGTATGGCGCAGACTTTGGCTTTGGTATGGAAGCCAGTTTTCCTCCCAGCTGGAAATGTAAAAGTCTGTTTGGAAATTTAAAACCCAAGAAACAGGTGGTGTTTTTATTTTGCCGTTTGTACTGTATTCCAAAATCTCTCCCCTGAGAACAAATGTCTGACTGATGCCGATGTTCTTAGAAAAGACAGGACAAAGAGGGGTTCCTGGGAAGGAACATAGGAGTCAACATCAAAATCACACCCCACTGGCCTTGCATGTCAAAGCAGCTTCTGGAAATCCAAAAATACAGCTCCACTGCCCTTTTGTCAAGGGCCTCTCCACCTGCTTTTTATTGTGACTAGGATGTTCCTCCCTGCTGCCAGCAGGCTTGCAAAGCTCTAGCCCCTCCTCTGGGGAGCCACATCTGCTCTGCCTCCTCACTTCCTGCATCCATCTCCGAGGCACCCAGTAAAGCACTTCTTTATTGTGCTCTCTGGGGTCCTGGCTGCTGGGTTCAAAGCTGGCCCCACATGTGCTGTCTTTCCATCCTCCACAGGAGATGCTGCTGTTTCCAAGCCACGTCTGGATCTTTCAGGAGCCCGCTCCACCTTTTCTCTTCGGTCATCGGCTCCCTGAGCCGCAGGCCTGGGGTGGCCTCCGGGCTGAGGGTGGGCTGTTGGCCTGGCTGCCTTGCCCTTCCCTATCTTCTAATCACCGCGAAACCCCTTCTCACGGCTATCTTGGGCTGAAGATCGCACTCCAGATTCCTCCTGAGAGGAACATCTAATTTCCCTTTCCTTCCTGGGTTGAGAAAATATTAGGAGGCTTAGGACATGAACAGGAAGAAATCCAAAGTTGTTTGATTTGGCTGCAAGACTACTACATGGCCCCCAAAGTTTCCTCAGGTAGAAAGAGAGTGCAAGTCTTTTTTTTTTTTTTTTTTTTTTTTTTTGAGACGGAGCTCACTCTGTCGCCCAGGCTAGACTGCGGTGGTGCAATCTTGGCTCACTGCAATCTCCACCTCCTGGTGAGAGACGCGACTAGCTGGATTTTCTAGGCTGAACTGAGAATCCCTAAGCCTAGCTGGGAAGGGGACTGCATCCACCTTTATACACAGAGCTTGCAACTTAGCTCACACCCTACCAATCAGGTAGTAAAGAGAGCTCACTAAAATGCTAATTAGGCAAAAAACAGGAGGTAAAGAAATAGCCAATCATCTATTGCCTGAGAGCACAGCGGGAGGGACAAGGATCGGGATATAAACCCAGGCATTCAAGCTGGCAATGGCTACCCTCTTTGGGTCCCTTCCCTTTGTATGGGAGCTCTGTTTTCACTCTATTTCACGCTATTAAATCTTGCAGCTGCCCTCTCTTCTGGTTCGTGTTTGTTACAGCTCGAGGTGAGCTTTCACTCACCGTTGCTGTTTGCCGCTGTAGCAGACCCGCGGCTGACTTCCATCCCTCTGGATCCAGCTGGGTGTCTGCTGTGCTCCTGATCCAACGAGGCGCCCATTGCCGCTCCCTATCAGGCTAAAGGCTTGCCATTGTTCCTGCACAGCTAAGTGCCTGGGTTGGTCCTAATCGAGCTGAACACTAGTCACTCGGTTCCACAGTTCTCTTCTGTGACCCATGGCTTCTAATAGAGCTATAACACTCATCACATGGCCCAAGATTCCATTCCTCGGAATCCCTGAGGCCAAGAACCCCAGGTCAGAGAACACGAGGCTTGCCACTATCTTGGAAGCGGCCTGCTGCCATTTTGGAAGTGGCCCACCACCATCTTGGGAGCTCTGGGAGCAAGGACCTCCTGGTAACACCGGGTTCAAATGATTCTCCTGCCTCAGCCTCCCAAGCAGTTGGAATTACACGCATGCACTACCACGCCCAGCTAATTTTTTTGTATTTTTAGTAGCGACAGGGTTTCACCATGTTGGCCAGGCTGGTCTTGAACTCCTGACCTCAATTGATCTGCCTGCCCCAGCCTCCCAAAATGCTGGGATTACAGGCATAAGCCACCACCCCCCAGCTGAGAGTTCATGTCTTTAACAGGGCTTAACCTGCTCAGCCCCAACATTTGTCTTCAGGGCTTTGTGATCCTAGAGCACGATCCATTGTTGTTGGTCCATAAAGAATCCCTCATGGTTTAATTACATTGTGCTTCTTTACATTTGTATTAAAAATAATATGATATAAATCTCTAAATGTAAAATAATCTATAAAATTAAGATTTGAACACACAAAGGGGAATGCAAATAAACATTGATAATCATATAACCAAATGTCTAACTCCATAGGTTCAAGACATCGCATAGTATTATTTTCATTGGAAGCTATTATTCTCAGTGTCCAATAAATAAATGAATTGGAGGAACCATTTTTACTCATTTATCTTATATATTCTGATGTTTTTTCATCCAAATGAAATGTAAAGGATGTTGACCTATTCAGAGAAAACTTACTCTATTGTGGAAGACAATTTAAATAGGGATTACTTAGCAAGATAATCACTGCCTTTCATAATTCTCTTTGAAGAGATTTTCATTACAGTTCTCCAGTGCCTCAGGTTAGTAGTGGTTTTGTGTTGGTTTGTTTGGTTTTTGCATCTAAGTGATTGATATCAACCTACTCTCTCCTGTCACCCAGGCAAATCATCCCCAAAAGGTAAAAGCAAAATCAGAGGCCGGGTGTGGTGGCTCCAAGAACAGATCTGGGGTTTTCAGCCTGCTGTGATGAGCAACTCTCTGGTTCTGGGGTGGTAGAAATGTATGTCTAGTTGCAGGTAAGAACAAACCCATGTATACAGTAAGAGGGGTGAGAGAGAGTCTGCAAATTATTAATGGGTAAGAAATGTATTCATGGGCTACTAAACAGTGTTGGAAAGCACAGGGTGGCCCTTCTGGGCTGGGGCAGGAGATGTGACCCTAGCCAGACATCTGGGGCAGGGTTGGACCAATGTGAGATTCTTCCCCTTGTCTGTCAGAGATGGTAGGGCTAATTATTAAGCAGAAGGTACTTGGAATTAATCCAAAGGTGGATCTGGCCTCAGATAAAGCACGCAAGGGAAAGAAAACTTATGAGAGTCTAGGCTTGGTGAGAAGCATCCGAGAAAGAAACCAGTTCCAGGCGGGAGGAGGTTTAAGAAAAGGAGCAACTTCCAAACTGCATTCAGAAAGGGAGGAAAGCTAAAAATAACTTGTTTTCTTCCAGAACTGGGGTCAGCAAGAGAGAAGTGTAGCTGGCTGAGCTTCCTAAAGTCAGGGGAAGAAGTTAAGATGACAAGCCAGACTCTTCTATGAAGTTATCAGTATATATAAAACTGTAAGGGACCTGCCCAAGAATAATGTTGAATCCTCATACTGATGAATAAAGGACTTACCTATTAATAAGAATAGGGAAGGCTAGGCGTGGTGGCTCATGCCTGTAATCCCAACACTTTGGGAGGCTGAGGCGGGCACATCATTTGAGGTCAGGAGTTCGAGACCAGCCTGGCCAATACAGTGAAACCCTGTCTCTACTAAAAATACAAAATACAAAAACAAAAGTTATTTCGATAACTAAAAATACACAAATTAGCCGGGCATGGTGGCGCACACCTGTAATCCCAGCTGCTCAGGAAGCCGAGGCAGGAGAATCTCTTGAACCTGGGAGGCAGAGGTTGCAGTGAGCCAAGATTGTACCACTGCACTTCAGCCTGGGTGAGGGAGTGAAACACTGCCTCAAAAAAAAAAAAAAAAAAAAAAGTCGAATTTTGATGAGGTTCAATATATTTGTTTTTTCTTTTGTTACTTATGTTTTGGGTGTCATATCTAAAAAATGATTGCCTAATCCTAGGACACAAAGATTTATGCCTGTGTTTTCTTGTATGAATTTTACAGTTTTAGCTCTTCCATTCAAGTCTTTATTCCATTTGCAGTTTTGTATATGGTATGAGGCAGGGGTCCTTTATTATTTTACATGTGAATATCTAGTTTAGTCTTTATTGAAAAGGCTACTGATTTCTTGGACATGTGAATATCCAGTTTAATCTTTATTGAAAAGGCTGCTGACTTCTTGGCACTCTTATCAAAAAACAATTGACTATAAATTTGACAGTTTATCTCTCAATTATATTGTCACCATCCATATCTATCTTGATTAGTACTTCATTGTCTTGATTACTGTAGCGTTGTAGTAAGTTTTAAAATCAGGAATTTACCAACTTCATTCTTCTTTTTCAAGACTGGGTATTTTGGGTCTCTTGATTTTTTATACAAATCTTAGAATCAACTTGTCAATTTCTGCAAAATAACTAGCTGCGATTTTAATAGGGGTTGAATTGAATCTGTAGATCAATTTGAAGAGCATGGGCATTTTAGTAATATTAAATCTGCTCATCCATGAACATGGAATGGCTTTCCATTTATTTGGGTCTCTTAATTTCTTTCCACAGTGGTTTGTGGTTTATAGAGTATAAGTTTTATACTCCTTTTGTGAAATTTATTTCTCATAAAAGAATGAAGTATTTCATTCTTTTTGATGCTATTATAAATGGCACTGTATTCTTAATTTTGTTTGGGGAATGGTAAATGCAAGTGCATAAAAATACAATTTTTTTTTATGTTGACCTTATATCCTGCAATCTTGCAGAACTTATTTATTAGTTCTAGTAACTTTTAAGTGGATTATTGAGGATTTTCTCTATATAAGATCATGTCATCTGCAAATAGAGATGGTTTATTTCTTCGTTTCCAGTATGGATGTCATTTACATCTTCTACATGCCTGATTGCCCTGTATACAACCTTTAGGACAATGTTGAACAGAAGTGAAAAAATCCTTGTTTTCTTCCTCATCTTAGGAAAAAAAAAAAAAAAATTCAGTGTTTCATCATTGAGTAAGATATTAGCTGTTAGATTTACCAAGCTCCTCACTCCACTATGCCAAAAGTCCCACGTCCAACACAACTGGCTATTTTCAGCCCTTTGTATCACCATATGAATTTTAGGATTAGTTTGGCAATTTCTACAGAAAAAGTAGTTAAAAGGGATTTTGATAGGGATTGTGTTGAATTCATAGGTCAATTAGATGAGTATTGTTATCTTAACAACATTAAATCTTTTGATTCAAAAGCATGCAGCATATTCTAAGGTAGACATCTATGCATTTTTCTCAGCTTTGGACCTCCAGAGAGCCTCTAAATCCTTGCACCATAAATTATACTCTAGTAAACATCTTTATAAATAATTATGTCTCCTATGAATTCAGGTGAGAAATTTTTTGGAAAATCTAACCAGGTCTAGAATGGCTGTACATATGATATGAATATATTTACTTTTGCCAAACAGTGCTGGACTGCTCTGCAAAATGGCTATTCCAGTCTACTTCATGAAGCAGTTCATGAATGTTTTCTGTATTCCCCAAATCTACGCCAATAATTGTAATTATCAAGCTTTCTAATCTTTGACACTCTGATATGTGTAAAACAATATCTTGTTGTGTTTTAATTTTTCTGTGTCTGATAATCAATGAACTTGAGCATCCTTTCATATGTTTGGCAGCCTTTTGAGTTTTCCTGTCTATAACTCACGAGCTCATGACCTTTGTCCATTTTTCTATTAGAGTTTCTGTTGTTTCCTAATGATTTGGGAAGTTTGTTATATATTCTAAATTCTTGCTACTCAACTGGGAGTTTTTTATAAATGTAGAATCCATGGCTCCCTTCCAGACCCATTGAATCAGATCAGGAGGACAACAAAATCTTCAAATGCCTGTTGAAGTTTGAGAACCATTGTTCTAGATATCAATTTCCTTTTCAGTTTTCAACATTGCAAACACCTTCTTTCATTCTATCAAAAGGTGCTCATGCTTTATTTTGTTAAAAAGGAATAATTATGATTTGAACAAATATAATTTTTGTTTTAAGGTTTATGCTTAGTTCAAAACAATATTATCTATATTTTCCCTATCAGCTACATGGTTTAACCTTTTATATTTAGTTCTTTCATATTAAACTTTTTAATATTTAGTTATTTTTGTTCATTTATTTTTAATATTTAGTTCTTTATATTTTATACTTAGTGATTTTTATTTTTTATTTTTGAGACGGAGTTTTGCACTTGTTGCCCATGCTGGAATGCAATGATGCAATCTCAGCTCACTGCAACCTCCACCCCCTGGATTCAAGTGATTCTCCTGCCTCAGCCTCCTGAATAGCTGGGATTACAGGCACCCACCACCACACCCAGCTAATTTTTGTATTTTTAGTAGAGACAGCGTTTCACCATGTTGGCCAGGCTGGTCTCAAACTCCTTACCTCAGGTGATCCACTCCCCTCAGTTTTCCAAAGTGCTGGGATTACAGGCATGAGCCACCACACCCGGCCTATTTAGCTCTTTTATCCATTTTGAATCTGTATTTGTATGTCATGTTAGGTAAGCAACTAATTGTGTTTTTCACCATGTGGGGTCATTTTTCCCAGCACCATTTGTCAGAAAAACTAATGAATCCTCCTTAATTTGTATTATCCCAGTTATCTTATAGTAATTTCTTTTTTTTGTTGTTGTTGTTGTTGTTTGTTTTTTTTGAGGCGGAGTCTCGCTCTGTCGCCCAGGCTGGAGTGCAGTGGCACGATCTCCGCTCACTGCAAGCTCCGCCTCCCGGGTTTACGCCATTCTCCTGCCTCAGCCTCCCGAGTAGCTGGGACTACAGGCGCCGCCACCTCGCCCGGCTAATTTTTTGTATTTTTAGTAGAGATGGGGTTTCACTGTGTTAGCCAGGATGGTCTCGATCTCCTGACCTCGTGATCCGCCCGTCTCGGCCTCCCAAAGTGCTGGGATTACAGGCTTGAGCCACCGCGCCCGGCCTATCTTATAGTAATTTCTTAAATATATATTTGGATCTTTCTTTCTGAGCTTTTTCTTCTGTTCCATCAGCCCATTTGACTATTCTTATACCATTATCACACTGTTTTTGTTTTGTTTTGATTATAGCTCTGTGATGTACTTTATATTTGATAGGACAGGTGCCCCTCTTTACACTGACTTATTAAAATTTTCTTAGCTGTTTTTAGACTGAGTTTTTTTCATATAAATGTTAACATAAAGGTTAACACAAAATCCTAGAAAAGTTCAAATTGGATCTCCGTTGTCAGACCGTTAAATGTTTTGATAATTGGAGTGAGGAGATAATGACATGTTCATAATACGATGTTGTCCCATCCTAGAACACAGAATGTCTCTCCATTGATCAGATCTTTTTCATATTCTTGATAGAGGACTTGGTATTCTTGGTTAATTCTTAGATTCATTTTTTTTTTTTGATGCTATGGTGAATAGTGTGTTATTATTGTTCTATTTTCTAGTTAATCATTGCTGATATAAAGAAGTGGCATTTAAAAACTGATCTTTAGTCCAGCAAGCTTGCTGTGGTGGTTTTTAAAAAGGTCCACATATTCTTTGGGCCTCCTCCCTTCAAGGAGTAGAGGCTATTCCTCTCCCCTTGAGTATGGGTGCAGTGACTTATGTCTAACAAATAGAATATGCTGGTGAAAGTGATGATGTCTGACTTCTGAACTAGGTCATAAAATGTATTCATTTCCTCTTATTCTCTTGCTTTGGGCAGAGTTATGGCAGGACAATATGTCCTGCCACATTGTGAGGACACTCAAGTAGCCTTATAGAGTGGTCCATACGGTGAGGAACTGAGGTCTCTTGCCAAAAGTCATGTGAGTGAGTCGTCTTGGAAGTAAACCCTCCAGCTCCAAGTAAGTTGTCAGATAACTGTACCCCCCAGAAAATATATTGACTGCAACTTCATGAGAGCCCCTCAACCAGAACCATCCATCTAAGTTGCCCATGACTATATATTATAAGATTCCATTCACATGAAATATCCAGAATAGGCAAATCTATAGAGGAAATAGATAGCGGCTGCTTAGGGGGAAAGGGATTAGGGAAAGGATTTGGGATCTTGGTTTGTTTTGAAGTGATGAAAATATTTTAGAGCTTACTCTGGTGATGATGGCTGCACATATCTGTGAGTATACTACCATCCATTGAATCATAATACTTTTTAAATGGGTGAATTGTATAGTATGTGAATAATATCGAAGAAAAGGAAGGAAGGGAGGGAGGGAGGGGAGGAGGGAGGGAAGGAGGGAGGGAGGGAGGAAAGGAGGAAGGGAGGGAGGGAGGAAAGGAGGAAGGGAGGGAGGGAGGAAAGGAGAAAGGGAGGGAGGGAAGGAAGGAAGGAAGGAGGGAAGGAGGGAGGGAGGAAAGGAGGGAGGAAAGGAGGGAGGGAGGGAAAGACGGAAGGAAGGAGGGAGGGAGGGAGGGAAGGAAGGAGGGTGGGAGGGAGGAGGGAAGGAGGGAGGAAGGGAGGGAAGGAGGGAAGGAGGGGAGGAGGAAGGAGGGAGGGAGGAAATCACAGAGACTAGTATATCAATTCATTTCATACCATGGGAAAAGGCAGTGTTTTCTAGGTCCCCCAAAACACTCCAGAATCTTGTTATTCTCAATTCTAGACCAATGAGGCCAACTTTCTTTATATTTACTGAGACTTGCGAGTGACCCTTCATAGGACAAACAAAGCAATTTCTCTGAATTCAGTAAAACCACACCTAGCTATACTTACCAAGTGTAAATTACAAAGAAAAGTTTAAAGGAAACTACGTCAATTTTATATAAAACAAAACTTTTACTATGTAAATATAAGGGAGAAATAAAGATTCATACACTATTCCCTTACTTTTCCTGCTTTGTGTATAACACTGTTGACAGAAACTGCCTATACAGATCCCATTTGGGAGCAGAGTCAACATCTGTATGTATGTAATATTGGCCACAACAACCTAAATGATTTCCAAGGTAATAATTCATTTCCCTTGTAAGTGCCGTTAAAAATTGTGTTGCTTTAAAAAATAAACCAAGCTCCTTTTGTGTTAGATTCCCCAGAGGACTCTAGTTTCATTTTGAAGCCAGCCTCACACATGAAAGCCTCAATCTAGGAAGGCTGACTGCTCAGTTCAGGGTGCTAAACTATACTGTCGTACTGTATTTAAGATGTTTAAAGTAAATTAACTCAGAGTTGCTTCAAAGTGTGAGCTCATCTATAAATACGGCACAACAAATCAGATTTGTCTCCCATAAGTGGTTTTAACAGCTGCCTTTTCACCCTCTCTCCTCCCCCTCCCCCATGCTTGTTACCTCTTTACAAAATTGCACCTCCTTCAGAGCCAGGATTTTCCCTTTCTCTCGTGCGCCTCCCCCAGCCCCCAGCACCTGTGAGGGATCTCCGTGTGGGAGAGACAGACACGGATCTCACCCAGCTGAGTAGACAATCAGTGTGGCTGCTGGGAGATCTACACTTCAAAGCTCAGCCATTCTGAGTTTCTCACTCGGAATCTTTTTTACTCTTTTTTAACACATAGTTATGCCAGTCCTAGCTACCTGATTTCCTAGCCAATGCGAAACTAGAAGTAGCTAACTGGTTGTTGGAGGTAAGCCCCTGGCAGATGTGATGAGTATCAGATAACAGAAAGGGAAAAGAGAGAAAACCCTGAATTTGAAAATCACAGCAATCCCTTAACGCAGGTGCAAAGCAACTTCTATCTCAATAGCCATTTGCGGGTTTTCTGTTCTATAGAAACCGAATTCCAGTCTTGGGTCATGGTCCTTTGAAAGATTGTATTATGCTCAAGATATTCTATTTCAAACAGCAGAGATATATACATCATAACATTATATACTTCTATATGTTTGAAATTTTACATTCGAAAAGGTAAAAATATTTTAAAATATTGGCATTTAGAGAAGACAACTGTGCTATGTAACAGTTAAACTTTTAAACAGCCCGCTCCTGGTTACTCTGAATTATCAAAGGTGAACCTGATATTGAAAACAGCTACAGAGCACAGAATAATTTGCAAACATTAGTGATTCTCGCATAGTGATATTCAGCACAATTCCAGAATTCCTTGCTTAAACAAATATTGAATACCTAGGATGTGCTGGGTGCTATGTTAGGTCATGTGAGGAAACAAAAATAAGACATGGTACCTGTTCTCAAAGAGCCTGAGCCTAGTGGGTGAGATGTCTAGATTATTAAATAATTACCCCACATTATGGTGCCATCATAAAGGACTCCAGAGCCACAAAGAAAGAAGCACATTATTCTTAGAAGATGTAACTTTTGAGATGTGTCTTATTGGGTTTTGCAGTTGTTGTTTGTCTGTTTTGAGATGGAGTCTTACTCTGTCTCCCAGGCTGGAGTGCAGTGGCGTGATCTCAGCTCACTGCAACCTTCGCTTCCCAGGTTCAAGTGATTCTCTCTTGCCTCAGCCTCCCAAGTAGCTAGGACTACAGGTGTGTGCCACCACACCCGGCAAATTTTGTATTTTTAGTAGAGATGAGGTTTCACCATGTTGGCCAAGCTGATCTTGAACTCCTGACCTCAAGTGATCTGCCCACCTCGGTTATGGGGGTTTTAAGAGTGATCATAAACCTCACTCTTACTGCCTTGGGAGAAACCAAGAAAGAAATACAATGCAGATTAAAACAGTGCATGCATGTGAACCTGGATTCAAAGATAAGGCTTGGGCCAAGGGGCAAAAAAAAAAAAAAAAAGAAGTCTTTCTCACATTTCTCTTGTCATCTAGACCTGAGGAACTACACACATATGAAGGCCATGAGGAAACCAGCTGTGCAGGGCAGACTTTTACCCAGTCAGTGGCAGGCAGGAGTGTGGATAGATACAGCCCAAGAACAGGAGAGAGGGGGAGACCATGTATGAGAGACGTGTGAGCATGTTGGCCCCACCTGATAGAGATGCACGAATGTGGGAGGGGGTGTCAGACTTCTCCAGCTCTCCAGTGAAAGAAGTCATACCTCTTTCTGTAAGGGGATGAAGCCGAGAGAAAGATCAGAAGTGTTTCTGCAATACTATTCCCAATTGGTGAATATAGTAGGAGTGGCCTCCCCTCTACCCACACAGAAGAAGCAGTGATAAGCATCCCATGCCAATAGGTCTTGAAGGATAAAAAGAGATTCAACAGGTAGATGAGAGGAATCATTCCATATAAAGGGAAAGGCAAGGCAAAATAGGAAGGTTTCACTGTACAAAGTGCCTTGGGAAAAAGGTGAGAATAGAGTCTCTTGACATTTATCAAGAATTTCTAACTAAAGGTGGTTGATACCCCTAAATAAATATATTTCTATTCCTCCAAGTCTAGATCTAAAAACAGCATAGAAGGGCTCTACTCCACGAGTTTGTAGTTTTCTTATTTGGGGATCACTAAGGCTTTCGAATCTGTGGGTTAATGTCTTTCAGTTATAATCCCCTTAAATATTGCTTCTATCCATTCCCCCTTCCTGCTCTCTCTAAGACTCTAGACTCTAGTTATCCCATGTCTCTTACACTGTTATTGTTTACTTTTCCATTTTTTCTCTACATTGGTTTTGAATATTTTCTAATAAGCTTTTAGTTACTTAGTAAAACTACATGCACAATCTGTCATTAAACAAATTTACTGAATGCTTATTTTTAGTTATACTTTTAGAAGGTCCATTTGGGGACTCTCTGAGCCTTTTAGATATTATACTTTTCTAGAAGGTCTATTTGGGGAGTCTCTGAGCCTACTCTGACTCAAGAGACTACCCAAAGAAAAAAAAATGAATTGGAAAAAAAAAGAATATCCATTTGATTCTTATTTTTATAGAGTCCATTCTAAATATCTGGTGAAATTATCTATTCTGTCATCTGTTTTGTGCATCTTTTTTCTATTTTCTTGAATATATTAATCATAGTTATTTAGAAGCTCTTATCTGTTAACGACAATATCTGTACCATCCGTGAGTCTATTTCTATTGTCTATTTTTTTTTTTAACTTAGTTACCTATGACATTATCTGGCTCTTTACATGTTTAGGAATTTCTTATTTTATGCCAGCCATTTTGTTTAAAGACCTGTAAAGGCTCCAGATGGTACTACCTTCCTCCTTTCCTCTGTTCGGCACATCTGATGAGACACAAAGCTGAACTGGGGCTTTGATACAATTTGGTAAGAGTTTTGGTAAGACTCAGCCTACCTCATTTACCCCTGTTCCCAGGATGTGATCTTCCTGGATTATCAATTGAGAACCTGGAAAGTGCTTGTGTCCTTAGACCTAAAAGACTACAAAAGATTCTGTTCTGCCTTTCAGGGGTTTTATTTTATTACTTAATTATTTATTTATTTAGAGATGGAGTTTCGCTCTTGTTGACCAGGCTGGAGTACAATGGCACAATCTCGGCTCACCACAACCTCTGCTTCCTGGGTTCAAGCGATTCTCCTGCCTCAGCCTCCGGAGTAGCTGGGATTACAGGCATGCACCACCACGCTCAGCTAATTTTGTATTTTTAGTAGAGATGGGGTTTCTCCATGTTGGTCAGGCTAGTCTCAAACTCCCAACCTCAGGTGATCCACCCGCCTTGGCCTCAGCCTCCCAAAGTGCTGGGATTACAGGCATGAGCCACTGCACCCAGCTCAGGGGTTTTAAAGCTTAGGTTTTTAGCCTCCCACAGATTCCAGTTTTGGCACATTTCTTTAGAGGGAGCTGTTTGAGGCCTGTCTAGTCTTCAATGGTATCACCCTAGTCTCTCCTAAATATTATAATCTTGCTGCCTTCCAGCAGCAGGGTTAGCGGCAAGCCTGGATTCTTATGCTGTAGCAGCTCCCAGAAGTAGCTCCCAAGTAAAAGAGCTGGTAGAATCTGTGTCAACGTACCAAACATCCTGTAGTTTTCATCTGTTGCCGTTTCGTTTTCTGTTCAACTCCACCCGGTCATTTTCATTTCTTAAACACCTCCAGATCATAGGATATTTCACTCTACATTTTAAAACGTGCAGGCTGGGTGCAGTGGCTCAAGGCCAGGTGCGGTGGCTCAAGGCCGGGCACAGTGGCTCACACCTGTAATCCCAGCACTTTGGGAGGCTGAGGAGAGTAAATCACTTGAGGTCAGGAATTCAAGACCAACCTGGCCAACATGGTGAAAACCCATCTCTACTAAAAAATACAAAAAATTAGCTGGGCGTGGTGTCAGACGCCTGTAATCCCAGCTACTCGGGAGGCTAAGGCAGGAGAATTGTTTGAATCTGGGAGGTGGAGGCTGCAGTGAGCCAAGATTGTGCCACTGCACTCTAGCCTGAGCAACAGAGCAACGCTCTGTCTCAAAAAAAATAAAATACGCGGGGCACGGTGGCTCACGCCTGTAATCCCAGCACTTTGGGAGGCCGAGGCGGGCGGATCATGAGGTCAGGAGATCGAGACCATCCTGGCTAACACAGTGAAACCCTGTCTCTACTAAAAATACAAAAAATTAGCCGGGCGTGGTGGTGGATGCCTATAGTCCCAGCTACTCCAGAGGCTGAGGCAGGAGAATGGCGTGAACCCGGGAGGCGGAGCTTGCAGTGAGCCGAGATCGCACCACTGCGCTCCAGCCTGGGCAACAGAGTGAGACTCCGTCTCAAAAAAAAAAAACAAAAAAAAAACCATAAAATAAAATAAAGCTTGCTGTGTGACTGTTTGTGGCGGGGCGCCATGGCTCACGCCTGTAATCCCAGCCCTTTGGGAGGCTGAGGTGGGCGGATCACCTGAGGTCAGGAGTTCGAGACCAGCCTGGCCATCATGGTGAAACCCTATCTCTACTGAAAATACAAAAATTAGATGGGCATGGTGGCATGCGCCTGTAATCTCAGCTATTCAGGAGGCTGAGGCAGGAGAATCACTTGAGCCCAGGAGGCGGAGGTTGCAGTGAGCCAAGATCACGCCACTGCACTCCAGCCTGGGAGACAGAATGAGATTTTGTCTCAAAAAAAACATGCTACCTGACTCTTTAATCCCCCAGACAGCCTCAGAATTTAGAAAATGTTTCGTGGGGGAACGTAGTCATGTATTTGAGGCTCTGAAAATCCCTGCTGTGGTCAGCCCAACCCCACAGGACCACTCAGACTTTTGCTGATTTTACTGTATACCCCATACCCACCCAAGCAGGTGGCCTCTGCTGGAGTCAAGCTCTGATCCTTAGCCCAGCTCAGAATCAGAAAATGCCCTAGAGGGAAATAACAGGTAGGCAATTGTCCACTCGTCTCCAGACAGTTCTTCCCTTTCTGAAAATTTAGTCCATTTATCCTTGTATTATAGCTTCTGTAACTCTCTGGTACCATTAATAATATGAGCTTTGTAATGTATCTGCTTTTTAAATTTTTTCTCAATGGAAGAGTTGGCCTTTCATGACCTATCCAAAAGCATCTGGATTCACAGGTTTGGCTATGCCCATGGCTAAACCACTGCCCACCCCCAAAATGCATACACACTGTCTATTCCCCCACTTTGCTGCATTTTCCCTCACTGGATTCTTCGCTTATCTAAACATTGATGGTATTCCCTGATCATCCAGTTTGTGCTAGTCCCCTCACCCAGGGGAATCTGTGCTTCAGTGGGGGACAGGCATTCAAGAGCTGGATCCCCTGTGTCTGGTGGGACAGGGTTCACTGCCTGCGCTGCAGGACTGGAAAGCCTCTGTCACTCTGAACATGCCAAGTGCACCCAACTGCCTGAAGAGGGTGACTGTAGACCTGGAATAGGAAAAGTGTTTTGGTTTTAGCCAGCCTGTTTAGGAAAAGATTTAAGTAAAGAGTTGGCCAGGCATGGTGGCTCATGCCTGCAATCCCAACATTTTGGGAGGCCAAAGCAAGAGGATCACTTGAGCCCAGGAGTTGGAGACAAGCCTGGGTAACATAAGGAGACAATATCCCTACAAAAAAATGAGCTAGCCAGGCGTGGTGGTGCATACCTATGATCCCAGATACACAGGAGGCTTGAGCCTGGAAAGTTGAAGCTGAAGCAAGCCATGATTGCACCACTGTTATCTAGCCTGGATGATGGAGCGAGAGCCTGTCTCAAAAAAGCAAACAACAAAAAAGATTTAAGCAAAGACTCGTGGTTCAAATTTTGGCCCTTGTGTCTCAAGTGAATGAGAAGGTTTGAGTGAAATATATATAAATATATATATATATATTATTTTTCTTTTTTTTGAGATAGGGTCTCACTTTGTCACCAAGGCTGGAGTACAGTAGCATGATCTTAGCTCACTGTAACCTCCGCCTCCCAAGCTCAAGCAGTCCTCTCACCTCAGCCTCCCAAGTAGCTGGGATTACAGGTATGCACCACCATACCCGGATAATGTTTTGTATTTTTGGTAGAGACGAGGTTTCACCACGTTGCTCAGGCTGGTCTCGAACTTCTGAGCTCAGGTGATTCACCGGCCTTGGCCTCCCAAAGTGCTGGAATGACAGGTGTGAACCACTGCACCCAGCCTGAAATATTTTTTTAATGGGAGATTTCAGATCACCTCTCCCCCAGAAAAAAAATCTAGATTTCTGTTGTTTCTTTAGAAACCAAGTGGTCCAATAACTGGTCTGTTTCATATGGCAGCATTCAGCTGCAAATGCCACTCTCGGTGGGACATGCCCTCTCCAGCGGGGCCCGGGGCAAGGCAAGTGGGGGACCCAGGTGCTAAATGCCCGTGGTCTTGCTCTCAGAGCCATGCAAGCACATCATGGGCTTTTGCACCTCCAGGAGCAAATGCCTCCTACAAGTTCACGCAGCGGCCTCCCTTGAGGCCCAGCTCTGCTCTCCAGTGTCTCTCCTGTTTAACTGCCTTGTGCCTGCAGCCTGCCTGGTCCCTGCAGGCACCGACAAGGCTGAGTGAGCAAATCAGGCTCCTACAAGCCGGAAGTCAATGGTGGCCCCTGGCACATGCTTGCTCCTCTTGTCACAACAGCAGATACAGTAACCCAGAAAAGCTCATTCTGCAAACTTCCTGCTTTCCTTCACTGCTGCTTAAATGTAGTGTTTATGTTAAAGTAATTAAAAACAACTTCATTATCCAGTGGGAAAGCAATTCTGTGCCCCTTTACAGTGTTCTGAGTCTTCCCTACATGGCTCAAATATGCCTCAAACAAGAAACCAGTTGCTAGGAGACCAGCAGGCAAACTTCAAGAGATGGGTGGTTTCTGCCTTTTCTCTCTGAACTTCTCTATCCAATCCCAGCCCAGGCCAGCCTATCGGTACATTTAGAAAAAGAAAAATAGAGAACACACACACCACCCCCCATTCCATAACTTCAAAGGAGACTTTGCATGTGTTATTAGAGAAATTACAAAAGTGGTTTTGAACACAGAATGAAATATGATGACAACTTTTAAACTTGTACCCGTTGCCGGGCGCGGTGGCTCAAGCCTGTAATCCCAGCACTTTGGGAGGCTGAGACGGGCGGATCACAAGGTCAGGAGATCGAGACTATCCTGGCTAACACGGTGAAACCCCGTCTCTACTAAAAAATACAAAAAACTAGCCGGGCGAGGTGGCGGGCGCCTGTGGTCCCAGCTACTCCGGAGGCTGAGGCAGGAGAATGGCGTAAACCCGGGAGGCGGAGCTTGCAGTGAGCTGAGATCCGGCCACTGCACTCCAGCCTGGGTGACAGAGCCAGACTCAGTCTCAAAAAAAAAAAAAAAAAAAAAAAAAACTTGTACCCGTTAACTCTGCTCTCTGGCTTCTTTAGGACGCCAGCATGATGTGCTCGTAGAGAAACTCCTATGATGTTGTAAGGGCTTTTTTCCTTTTTCATTTCATGTTTCTTCTTCTGGAAATATGAGGGTGGTGGGTTGGACCACAGAAAGAAACCTAAAAAATAATTAAAGAACCAAAAATTATTCTATACTAAATTTGCAATGTAAAGCATCGACTTGGTTGGTCAGATAGCCTGGATCTTTTAAAAGGTATGGAAATTCAATTAAATCATAAAAACATAAAAATATTCACAAAGAAAACATGCAACACCAATAACAGATTATAAAATGTCATGTGCCACAGGCATGTCTAAGTTGTTCTTTTAGTGGCAGGCAGTAAACAGGGTGTTGAGAAATTGAGACCGGGTCTCTAAGTTGACAGAAGTCCCTTAGCATGGCACTGTTGTAAACAGGAACCCTGCCAGCATCCCAGGCTAAGGATCCTGTGATCTTTTCAGCATTTCCTGAAATTTTCTGTCTGGAACAGGCTGACCCTGGTATTATCCTGGGACCTCTTCTTTATGCCTGAAATAGCCAGAAAGACTGAAGGCTCACTCCAGCTTGCGAAGACCAAAATGCTTACTATTTAGCCCTTTACATAAACACCTCTGCTTTAAATCAACGCCCAAAGTTGAGATGTTTTTTAGTTCTTCACTTAAAACAAAAATATTTTTTATAGTATTTGTAAAACCAATTAAATATATTCACTATTTTCAATGCCCTTGTTTTCTTCTGGTAGTTCAGTGATGTATATATAATACATGTTAGTGATCCAATGTGTCTTTTGTCTCTAGAACGATCTAGTTGATTTGGATATATTATATGCACGATTTCTTTTCTCACTTTATTACTCATAACTAACAATCTCGTTTTGAATTCTCCATTCTGGAAAGGGACTATTTCTTTAACTGGAATCCAGATGACCAGTTTCAGCCATTTTGGCATCAAATTTCAAAATTATTTCTAGTAAGTTTTAAGATTATTCCTTGTTTTCTGTAAATATTGTGTAAATAATCTGTGGTTATCATCAAAAACATCACTTACTTAGCTAAACATTGAACACATAATATTATTTCAGGCCTTCACACCTATTTCCTTGTCTTTGTTGAAACCTTTGACCTTGGCTGTTTATCAAGTCTTCCTTTGTCAGTTTAGTAATGGCGTAAGTGCTTTTTTGATATGCAAGCCTGCTCACTTTTATTAGTGTTTCCACTTGTTAAATATGTATGCAGTGGGCCGGGCGCAGTGGCTCACGCTTGTAATCCCAGCACTTTAGGAGGCTGAGGTGCACGGATCACAAGGTAAGGAGTTCAAGATCATCCTGGCCAACATGGTGAAACCTGGTCTCTATTAAAAATACAAAAAAAAAAAAAAAAAAAAAAGCTGGGCGTGATGGCGGGCACCTGTAATCCCAGCTACTCGGGAGGCTGAGGCAGGAGAATCACTTGAACCTGGGAAGTGCAGGTTGCAGTGAGCTGAGATCATGCCACTGCACTCCAACCTGGGCAACAAAGCAAGACTCCGTCTCAAAAAAAAAAAAAAAAAAAAAAAAAAAAAAGCATGCAGTCCATTTTTCTGAAGATTTTCTCTTTCTTTTCTCTTTTCAATCTTTTTTCTTTTCAGAGCTCTGCTGCCATATTTTCTATTATTTTGACTTATTCACGTATTATCCAGGACCTAAAAAAATTCAATGCAACTGTATTCTGAATGCATACAACTTTAAAATGTACCAATCAAAAACATGAATTGCCATGAATGTAAAAATTAAAATATTAAGATTATGTTTTCAAAAAATTTTTTTCTCTAGAGTAGTCACACATTTTATTTCATTTATTTATTTATTTATTTATTTTAGATGGTGTCTTGCTCTGTCACCCAGGCTGGAGTGCGAGTGCAGTGGTGTGATCTTGGCTCACTGCAACCTCTACCTCCCAGGTTAAAGCGATCCTCCCTCTTTAGGAGGGAGAAGACTTTGAACTCAGTCTTCAAAGGAGCTGAGATTACAGGCAGGTGCCACCATACCCAGCTAATTTTTGTAGTTTTAGTAGAGATAAGGTTTCACCATATTGGCCACGCTGGTCTTGAACTCATGATCTCAAATTATCCTCCCACCTTGGCCTCTCAAAGTGCTGGGATTATAGGCGTGAGTCACTGTGCCCAGCCACACATTTTAAATTAAAAGATAGACCTGCCAAGGTGGCTCACATCTGTACTCCCAGCACTTTGGAAAGCTGAGGTGGGAGGATCACTTGAGTCCAGGAGTTCAAGACTAGCCTGGACAACATGGTGAGACCATGCCTCTATTATTTAAAATTTAAAAAAATTAAAAAGATTTTTTAATGAAAATAAAAGACAAAATTTAAATAACATAAAGTAAATCAAGCTTTTTTAAAAGCTGAAATTTTTAATATTTTGAATTTAGATAAAATCTTAAACATTTTTATAAAAATAGCACTATTTAAATTCTAGTGGTCATTTTCTATAGAGTTGACAATAAAAAGGATCGACATTTCACTTCAAACACGTTACCTCTAGCCTTTACATACACACATTTAAGAGGAATACGTATTGTTTAACATTACAAAGCGCCCCTCAGCCACCATGCATACCTGTTGTGAATATCAAAGAACGGAAACCATGAATTAGAACACAAAGAGAAGCAAGAGAAAGGACTCAGCACTGTTGAGAAGCAACACTTTGTTGTGCTTTGATGCTGGAAGAAAGTATCTGACAAGTGAATTAATCTGTCTTCCCTCCGCCCTAGGCACTTCTAATACTTGAATCCTTTCCACGTTTCTGAGCAGCACAACCTGTAAACTTTCAAGCTGCTCTGTCACAGCCTCCTTTTGTTTGGAAGACACAGGGTGAAAGATAAGAAAGGCAATTTCAGGCCAGGCTTTGTGGCCCATGCCTGTAATCCCAGCACTTTGGGAGGCCAAGGTGGTTGGATCTCTTAAGACCAGGAGTTCAAGACCAGCTTGGCTAACATGATGAAACCCCCATTTCCACTAAAAATACAAAAATTAGCCAGGTGTGGTGGTATGCGCCTGTAGTCCCAGCTACTTGTGGGGCTGAGGCAGGAGGATTGATTGAGCCCAGGAAGTCAAGGCTGCAGTGAGTCGTGATTATGCCACTGCACTCCAGCCTGGGTAACAGAGTAAGACCCTTTCTCTCAAAAAAGGGGTGGGGGGGGGGGCGGTGGAGGCAATTTCTCTGAGGCCTGAACAGTGTTCCTGAGGAAAACATCTGTTCAGGGTTACAGGTGACCCTGGGGTAGCCACATCTGAGTGACAGAAGCGCTAGGCATTCTTTCACACATTGTTCGCCCTGGGGACATGTGGGCCCCATAAGAGGGACACGGTGCCCCTCTTGCCCAGGTTTAAGGGTGGCACTGTGAGGGCCCATTTCTCTGGGATGAGCCTGCCTAGGGCTGGGCTCGGGAGGCAGGAAGACTAGAATGCAATGTGAGAGCTTCCCACGCTCAGAAAGGGGACCGGTGTCTCCAGGTTCTGAGCAGTCCCAGAGATGTGGCAGGGATCAGGGGAACATCCGATTGAACTCAGCAGGAGAGACGGGCCCAGCCTGTGCAGTGACCTCTGTGCCCTGGCTCAGCAGGAGGGCATCGAGGACCAGGGGTGTGAGGACGAGGGGTCCGTAAACCTGCCAATGGCAACCAGAAGACCAGAGGCCTCTCCTGCCCGCACCCGCACGCCGGGTGCGGTAGGACCCCGAGAGGGACGGAGCAGAGAGCCTCTGTCATGAAAAGAATTGTATTCCAGCCTCGCCAGATTACATTTGACTTGAAGCAGGAAGAAAGAAAAGAAATGTGACATTTCTCACCTCATTTTGCTCAATAAAATCAGAATCCACCACGGAAGTAAATTTGGTTTACTTCCAGCTTTTCTCTCCTCCACTACTGGAAGCGAGGGGAGCCCTTGGACTTGGGGAAGTGTGGACCTCGGGGCCTTCCCTACCGGATAGCACTGCTGCTTCTGCAACCTGCCTTCCTGCTTCTGGGGACTATCCCTGCCAGAGGCCCTAGTGGCCTGCATCAGATCGCCTGAGGGCCTCTTAGGTGTTGGTGGAGAGAGGTCATCTGGGTGGGAGAAGTTTTGCCATCAGCCTGAGGAGAGGACAATGGGGATTCTGGTCGGAAAACAATGCGAACCACCGACAGAATTTTTTTTTTTTTTTTTTTTTTTTTTTTGAGATAGAGTCTCACTTTGCAGTCCAGGCTGGAGTGCAGTGGCGCAATCTCTGCTCACTGCAACCTCTGCCTTCTGGGTTCAAACGATTCTCCTGCCTCAACCTCCCGAGTAGCTAGGATTACAGACACCCACCACCAAGCCAGGCTAATTTTTGTATTTTAGTAGAGAGGGAGTTTTGCCATGTTGGCCAGGCTGGTCTTGAATTCCTGACCTCAAGTGAGTCACCTGCCTCAGCCTCCCAAAGTGCTGGGATTACAAGCGTGAGGCACCGTGCCCAGCAACAGAAGTTTTTTCCTCTGCCTGGCCCAGGTTCAAGCAAAGCCAGTGTCATTTGCCCAAGCCTCTCAAGATCCCTTTTGCTTCCACAGACTCCCTCTTTCTGGGTACTCCCCACTGCGGGTACCCAGAAAAGTCCTTGAAAGAAATTGTGCTCCTCCTCCCCAGGGGTGGGGGGCACCACTTGGCCAGCGAATGGTTACTCCCAACCTCACCCATGAGCTCAGACACTGACAAGGCTGCAGGTACTGCTCAAATCGAAATAGGAGCTATCGAATCCCGGGACGGCCCCTGGCTCTGAGCCCAGTCTTCTTGCCTTCACGACTTCTCCTGGCACAGAATCAGCCGGGGAACTTGCTCTTTCACTTGAACGCAAGTGAGGACTCGGACAGCAGAGGGAGCCAGCAGCCCGCGGTTGACGCTGAGGCCCGGCTTCTGAAATCCCATCTGTTCCCAGGGCTTGTTGGCGACCCCCGTGCAAGTTGGGGCACACAGAAAATACAAGTTTTCTTAAACGAATGCCTCCCGGGGGATCAGAAACAGAGCCCAGTGGGGTTTTCTTACAAATTCGTAACCTGCGTGGCTCTCCCGTGCCAGTTAAATAATCAGGAGGAAATACCGCGTTTGTCTATGAAAGCCTGGTGTTGCTTCTCAGAGACTCATGGTGTAATAGCGGAGGGACTTTACCTTCCATTTGGATTCTTTTGCCATAAACAATTCTTCCTCTCCGCGGGAACTTGCACGTTGCCTCTTCCCCGCACCCCCCGCCCCCACCCTGCCCGCGGCCCTCAGAACGGTTACTCTGTGGGCACGCAGGAAAAGGTATGGGGGTCTCTGTACTGAGCGCCCCAAGTGTCTCGTCTATAGGCAGACATTTTGATAAGCTAATCAACTCCTTAACCAACTATCTGATAATACCTGATTTTTAAAAAGGCATTCATAAAGTACTTTGTGCTACAGCAATATTTCCAAAGAGGGGCTGAACCCAACTATTGCAATGAACCAACACCTCGGATGCAATGCTGCTTTTCACCCAGCAACCCACGGCCAGGCCAGGCTTTCTTATTCCTGTTCTTCCGCCGAGGAGTCAGAATTATTTGCACCTCCTGCTCGTGTTCTCCACAGATTTCGTGGGGGCAGGTGTTGTGGGTTTCTGGAGATGAGCACTAACAGCTCTGCCACTCGGGACTTTGAGGAGCGCCCACTCTCCCTCCTGCGTTCTCCACTGGGGTATCTGGTTAGTTTTCAAGGTCCCTTGCAGCCCCCACACCTATCTTCTCTGTGGCACCGCGGAGGTCTCAGCCCCACAACTTTCAACTGGACGCTAGTAGCCTCCACAGAAGAACGTTGATCACTCAGTGACTTGGGGTGGAGAGATCCACACTGCGGAAGTTTATCAGAGGAGCCAAAGTCTGCCTTTATCTCACTCAGATACTACAGGATGCCTGGGGCTGAAAGAGCTGGGAGGGGCAATGGGTCCAGGAGGGAACCTGGAAGGAGAAGTGAGAACAGGGGTTTTGGATTAAGCCTGGATTCAAAACAGGTGGAATGACACTTCCCAAGGAGGCCTGTTTTGTTTTGTTTTGTTTTGTTTTCAAGAGATGGGGTCTCTCTGTGTTGCCCAGGCTAGCACAGTGGTTCAATCACAGCTCACTGCAGCTTTGACCTCCTAGGCTTAAGGGATCCTCCCCACTCAGCCTCCCAAGTAGCTGGGACTATGGGACTATTGATGTGAGCCACCACACCTTGCTAGTTGTTGTTTCTTCCCCCAACCCTCCACCCTACCCCATCCCATAGAGACTGAGGTCTCAGTTTGTTGTCCAGGCTGGTCTTGAACTCCTGGCTTCAAGCAATCCGCCATCCTCAGCCTCCCAAAATGTTGGGATCAGGCATGAACCACCACACCTGGCCAAGGAGACTTGTTTAAAATGATGCATCGAGGCCAAGTCATGTCCATAATCCCAACATTTTGGAAGGCTGAGGTGGGTAGATTGCTTGAGTTCAAGAGTTCGGGACCAGCCTGGGCAACATGGCAAAACCCTGTCTCTACATTAGCCAGGTGGTTAGCAGCTCCCAGCTACTCGGAGGCTGAGGTGGGAGGATCACTTCAGCCCAGGAGGTCAAGGCTGCAGTGAGCCAAGACTGGCGCCACTGCACACCAGCCTGAGTGACAGTGAGACCCTGTCTCAAAATAAATAAATAAAACGATGCATCCTGGATGGTGGTGGCCACAGAGCCTGACCTCAGCCAGTCAGCGTTGTTATTGGGGTCCTCTCAGAGGTGTATGACTCACATTTACGTCCAACAGCACACTTTGTGCTAAATGACAGCATCAGCATTGTTCAAACTGCTCAACAGACTGAAACAATCAGTCAAATCTGTAAGATGAGATTTAACTGAGGTACATCTCTTCTTCCCATCCCATTTCGAATGGAGAAGAAATAACCCCGAAACACCGCAGGTGAAAACACCTTAGATGCTGGATCGCCTTTGAGCTCAAGTGGGATAGGACTCCAAAAAAATGGGTAATCATAGGCTGCATGCATCCTAAGGACATTGGATCCGGAGTTGGAGGGCCAGTACCAGTGCCGGAATGCCGTGCTCGTTTCTGCCTGTCTTTGAAAGGAGCCCAGGAGGGTGGGAGACTGTGGCCAAGGCAGGGAGCAGCAGTGAGAAGCCCAGGATGCTTGGTCAAGGAGAAGATGCTGGGAGAGGGAGAGGAAAAGGCAGCCACCCCCAAACAGGGTGGAAGGGAACCAGACCCTGGGCCGCATTGGCCCAGGGCATTGGAATCCGACAGACCTGTGTTCAAATCCAGCCAAGTGGGTTGGCAATCTCCTTAGCCCTTCTGAGCCGCAGCTTCCTCAACCAAGGGATAATGGGACAATTGAGCTCCCAGAGCCACTCAAGGACAGGATGACAGCCACAAAGCGCTCAGGAAAGTGCCAGAAGCATGGGAAGTGCTTCAGAAAGTGTACCTTTTGTTACTATCTGGTGGAAATAAGATGGAGGCAGATTTTGGTTTAGTGTAACAGAACCTTGCAACACCTGGAGCTGCCTCACTACAGAGTGCAATACAGGCAGGAGACGAATATTCCAGTGGTCACAATACTGAAAACTCAATGCTTTTGTGTACTTTGCTGCCTACCTGGAATGATTGCAAGTATTTCCTATTGCCTCCAAGAAGAGTTGACGATTATGCTCTCCCTGCCTTTGAGGAAAGGACTATGCTTGGCCCCTATCTGATTACCCCATGTGGACCCCTTCCCACCACCACACTGCAGAACAGCCAATCAGAGGGGAGGGGTAGGAGGCCCACAGCTGGACCAGGGGTGGCTGTCCCTAACCTGGGACAGTGGTTAATGTCACCCCCATTAAGAGAGACTCAGCCTTCTGACAGCACAGAAGCTGTGGAAGCAGAGACTGGCTGGAGAGCAGAGACCGTCTGGTTCTAGAATCAGAGGGCTGGGAATGAGAGGGGAGGGCGATGTCACTTCCCCCTCTGAACAGCATCTTTCTTAGAGGGTCACAGTGATGCCTGGAGATGTTCACTGCAGCTTGTGGATTGTGGTTGTGTCTTTTCCCTCCAGCTGAGGGCTTTTCTTGATTCCACTTCCTGCTGCACCCTACAGCCAGTTCTCTGACAAGTTGAGGATTTGGGCTTAGCCGGCAGGGAATGTGGCTGAGCACAAGAGGGAGATGTTGAGGAGTTGAAGCTGACAGGTCTCCCACGGCTGAGCTCACACCCAGTCTCAAGGTGCAGAAGGCAGGGCAGCCAGTCTGCCTCCCAGTACCTTTAGGTGACCAGGCAGAGGGTGTCATGGCCTTGCAAACATGAATCCTGGCAACTGAAGTATGATGGCTGTCACTGGTGCTGCAGAGGAGGAAGCTCAAGAACGTAGCTGACTCCCAGATTCACACTGTGCTGGCTGGTGCTTCCTCGTACTGCCTCACACTGGCTGCCTTCTGACTGCCTTTTGTACTGTTGTTCTTCTGCTAGACTTTACATGGTCTTCTGGAGGTGATAAGGGCTGCCCCAAATATATAGCAAACCTTGCATTCTTAGGAGTGAAGTGCCAGCATAGAGAGCTGCTCTTTTTAGGTCTTTAGCTTGACTGAGCCAGGTGATCCTGGAGGTCACACAGCCTCAGACCCTCTTGGGACCTGCAACAATTGTCAGCCTTTGCCACTGGATTTCTGGGTTGAGATTCTTAGTCTTAGTGGAAAGAGGGGCTGGGGTGAAGGTTGATGTCCTCTTCCTCTCCCAGTCTCTTCTGATGGCAAACCATGGTACTTAGATAAAGCTGGTGAGAAAACCAGGACAGTGAGAGGAGTGGGGAACAGGAGGGCCTTACTGTTTAGCACAGATGCTCCAAAGGCCTGCCCTGGGGCCGGGCGCGGTGGCTCAAGCCTGTAATCCCAGCACTTTGGGAGGCCGAGGCGGGCGGATCACAAGGTCAGGAGATCGAGACCACCCTGGTTAACACACTGAAACCCCGTCTCTACTAAAAATACAAAAAATTAGCCGGGCGTGGTGGCGGGCACCTGTAGTCCCAGCTACTCAGGAGACTGAGGCAGGAGAATGGTGTGAACCCAGGAGGCGGAGGTTGCAGTGAGCCGAGATCATGCCACTGCACTCCAGCCTGGGAGACAGAGCCAGACTTTGTCTCAAAAAAAAAAAAAAAAAAAAAAAAAAAAACAACAAAGGCCTGCCCTGTTCCCAGGACTACCCGAGGAATGGGGTAATTTCCCTTAGGTGAAATTAGTATTTGGCTGGGTTTTTTATGGCTCTTGATGGAAATTCTGGTATTCTGATCCTGATGGAGGAGTGAGGAGTCTTAAAGGAGAATGGGGCTGATTGTAGTGGAGAGAGGGGAGAGAGGCTGACTGTGGCAGATGAGAGGTGGTATGAACTCTGACAAGCCCCTTCCTGAGGGAGGGGGCCTATTTCCCCTTTCTTTGACTCTGAGCTTGACAAAGTATGAGGAAGCAATGCTCTGACATTTCTGGACCGAGCTTTTAAGAAGGCTGGCAACTTCTGACTGGACGCGGTGACTCACGCCTGTAATCCCAGCATTTTGGGAGGCCGAGGCGGGTGGATCATTTGAGGTCAGGAGTTCAAGACTAGCCTGGCCAACATGGTGAAACCCCATCTCTACTAAAAATACAAAAATTAGCCTGGTGGTAGTGGCATGTGCCTGTAATCCCTGCTACTCAGGAGGCTGAGGCAGGAGAATTGCTTGAACCTGGGAGGTAGAGGTTGTGGTGAGCTAAGATCACACCACTGCAAGACTGGCAACTTCTACTTTAGGCTCTTGAAGCCCTGAACACCGTGTTGAAAGTCCAACCACCCTGCCAGAGAGAGTACATGCAAGCTTTTAGACTATATGGAGAGGGAAAGGGGCCCAACTGAGCCCAGCCTTCCCTTCCACTGTCCCCACTGAGGTGTCAAGATTGTGAGTGAAGCCACCTTGGACTCTCCCAACCACCTCCGTTGCCAGCTGAATACCTCTGAGTGACCCCAGTGAGTGCCATATGGAGCAGAAGAATCACCCAGCTGAGCCCTGCCCAAATTCCCAACTTGTGAAACAGTAGATAAGAATATGCTTGTTGTTTTAAGCAACTAATTATGAAGTAGTTTAAGTGGCTATAGATAACCAGAACACTGGATAAAGGAAGAGGTCATGACCAGGAGCACTGACTCCCAGGTGCCCCTCTGTGGACCCTTGGCAGGAGGCATTTGGGCTTTTGCTGGGGTTTACACTTGGAAACTGGGCTTATTTTGTTCCTCTTAATCTGTTGCTTTAGCAAGCCGACTGCAAGGACCTTGGGCACAGTGTTTTGATAGATGGGCTTCAAGGTATAAGCTGGAAATCTCCTCTTTGTCTTTAAATTGCTGAAAACAGGGACCAACTTTGAAATCCATGCCTCCTACCTGCTCAAGGATAATGATACAGAACCAGCAGCAGAGGGTATTACAGCAACATCAATAACGAGATCTGATTAGGCCAGAGTGTAAAATTAACATTGTTGCAGTTTGTCCTAAGGAGGGAAGAGTGTTATATACAATATTTACAAGTTGGTTTTGAAACAAAGATTTTAATTGGTTTCAAATAAGCAAATGCTTCTTAGTTTAAAAAAGGGCAAACCCAGGTGTAGTGTAGGATGAGGCTAAGAACTATCAGCCACTGAGTAAATGGCTGCTCCGAAGGTCCCTCTGTCCTCTCATGAAAGCACTATTCTGGCCAGACATTCCTCACCTATTGAGGAGTGGCAAAGCATTCACGAATCTGAAGTCTGACAACGCCCTCACCTTAACATGCTTCTCCCTGGCTCAGAAGAGCTGGCCAAGGGCTTTGGAAAGCTTAGGACAGAGTTTCCTTGAAGAGTAGTTCAGTGCCCACCCAAGTCATACATACTAGGGCCACTTATTAAAATGAAGGCTCTATGATTCCAGCTTGGCTCTATTAACACTGAATCTCTGAGCCTGGAGTCCAGAAATAGGAATGTAACAACTTTTCTAGGTGACGCTCACACATTCTTAAGTCTGAGAACCACTGAGTTTCTCAAAGCCTCTTTTATCTTCAGATTTGCCTGGAATTTGATAGGAAGATATCTCCTTGAATTGAAATTCATAGAGGGAACCTCTCTCTATATTAAATGAGAGAGAATGTTGAAACACTCTTTTTTTTTTTTTTTTTTTAAGATGGAGTCTCGCTCTGTCACCCAGGCTGGAGTGCAGTGGCACTATCTTGGCTCACCGCAACCTCCGCTCCCAGGTTTTCTGCTTCAGCCTCCCAAGTAGCTGGGATTGCAGGTGCCCGCCACCATGCCCAGCTAATTTTTGTATTTTTAGTAGAGATGGAGTTTCATCATGTTGGCCAGGCTGGATTCGAACTTCTGACCTCAAGTGATCTTCCTGCCTTGGCCTCCCAAAGTGCTGGGATTACAGGCGTGAGTCACTACACCTGGCCAAGAGAGAATGTTGAAGAATTTTAAAGGCCCCTCTCCTCTAAGAGCCTCCCAGGAGAGGTTGTTTCCTCTGAGTCCTCTGGCCTTAAGGTACACTTTTGTTGTCTTTCCTGTTCCCTAACCCCTACCCCATTTACAACCCTATGCCAATGATGCTGCTGTCTAGATCTCTTGGGCAAAGCTTCATGCAACCAGGCCATGCAGGGAACTGATAGGTTGAGACCAATAAGACTGAGAAAATACAGATAAAATATTGGTTCTAGAATCAGAGGGCTGTGTTTGAATCCCAGTTCTGCCATTCACCATGCACTATTCTACTGCAAACAAATTATTTAACCTTTCTGTGACTCTGTTGATTGTTCTGTAAAATGGGGACATTAATAGCATCCATCTCACAGGACTATTGTGAGGACTCAATAGGATAATGCACACAAAGTGATTATCTCCTTAATACATGTTAGATATGATTATAATATGGTGGGAAGGGGGCTGGAAGCCATGACAAATGAGGAAAAGTCGAGGAAATAGAGAATTTTTATCCTGGGGAAGACATAACATTGGGAAGACCTGATATTTTCTAAAAAATTAGTGGTTATTATCTGGGAAGAGAAACGTATTTGTTTGTATAACTTGAAGTGATAGGACTGGAAGTAGTGTAAAAATTAAAGGGAGAACAGGCGTGGTGGCTTACACCTGTAATCTCAGTACTTTGGGAGGCCAAGGCAGGAGGATGGGTTGAGCCCAGGAGTTCAAGGTCACAGTGACCCATGATCACACCACTGCACTCCAGCCTGGGCCACAGAGAGAGACCCTGTCAAACAAAAACGTTAAAGGGAAATGGACTTCCCCTGAATAAAAGGAAGAATTGAAGGATCAAGTGTGCAGCCTCAGGAAGTAGAGTTCCCCATCACTCATGTAACCAAAGACAGGTGGCTGAACTTGTGGCAGGACAGTGAGGCAGAGCTTGAAACCTGGGCTGGGAGATAGAATATATAAACTTTAAAGATCCTTTCCATCTTGATTCTGTGATTCATGATTCTAAGTTTATTTAAAGACAGCAAGTGTCCACTATAAAAAGGTGAAGAGATAGGTTCTTTGCAAAATGATTCTTAAAGCTGGTTTCTACTTTAAGCTCAGGACACCACCCAATCACCACTGATCAACTGCCTTGGAGACAAAATCTGTTCCCTATAACTTACATTCACTGGACCCTATTTTGCCTCTTGGGCCACAAAGATCAAGGCCAGTTTGTCTTTTTTTTTTTTTTTTTTTCTGAGATGGAGTCTCACTGTGTTGCCTAGGCTGGAGTGCAGTGGTAGCATCTTGGCTCACTGCAATCTCTGCCTCCTGGGTTCAAGCAGTTCTCTGCCTCAGCTTCCTGAGTACCTGGGATTACAGGCACCCACCACCATGCCCAGCTAATTTTTTTGTATTTTTTTAGTAGAGATGGGGTTTCACCATCTTGGCCAGGCTGGTCTTGAACTCCTGACCTTGTGATCTGCCCTCCTTGGTCTCCCAAAGTGCTGGAATTACAGGTGTGAGCCACTGTGCCTGGCCGCCAATTTGTCTTTCACACCACGGTTTTTCAAATCCTTAGTGAGCAGTGAGTCCACACCCCTGCTCCCCGACATGAACCAGGTCTTGTCTTTCCTTAAGTAGAATTGCTTGTTGGCAGTGCCTGTCAATGAAGTCCTCACTCCCACTCCAGCTAGTGTTGTTTATATTAAGCTAGGCAGCATTTATGGTGCATGTTTTAATAGGCAGAGCCTCATTAATTTGAAATGTACCTACATTGGGATGAGTTTATCTTTGTACTAATTAAAAGAAAAAAAGAGTTTGCTAAGCATATTTATTGTCTTAAGATTACAGAGCAATGTTTAAGCTTCTTATGAGAAGTAACTGTTTCAAATACCCTTAAGCTCGTTAAAAAAATTACTTGGTCACTTACAAATCCATCCTACCTTTTCACTAAGACAAGTGACTAAAGGACCACCTCCTGGCAACTTTGTTAGTAATTTATTGTTTCCTCTTTGAATTGGTATAAAACTCCCTTCTTAAATGTTTCTCACTCCCAGAAACACAGGGTAGGTGAGGGTGGGTGGACTTATGATGGGGGTGTGGTTTGGGGAAGGAAATGGCTTCCTTGGGTTTGGTGATGGGATTCAGAGGACACCAACTCAAATGCCTTCATACCAGGCAAGTTACCTAGATGTGTGCAGTGAGCTGGGAGCACTTAAGGCAATACAGAGTGGGAACATCAGTGGCATACTGGAGAAACCATCCCCTCCCAAGCAGTTTATACTTTTGCAAAAGAGTTGGATTTTACTGGCAGATAGCCATTTTGTGATGCTTTTCTTAAATGCTGAATTACAGTCTTGTGCAGGAGAGATATGATTGGGTGAGCTTATTAGAGATTCAGGGGTGCACTAACAGGATCTAATGTATAGGGAGTTCGGGCCACTTAAAAGGACACGACACTTTGGGTAAGAAAAATGAATCATAGATGCATCAACAGAACCTATGATGAGATCTTTGAAGGAATACATTTACATAAAGACAGGGAGTAAGGTTCCCAGAGCTTAGGGTATTTTGTCTAGGAGATCATTCAGGTTGAAAATGGGTCATGAGAGATACAAATGGAAGGATAAAATGAGCTGCGTGTGTTTAAAGGTGGGGCTGTGCCTGGCAGAGGAGCTGATTAGGAGGCGTAATGAGATGCGCTAATTGAGAGTAAGTAATGGAAGGAACTTTGAGAGATGCCTGTTCACAGGACTGAAGGCAAGTGGGACTGAAAGGGTATAATGAGAGGTGTAATGAGGGAAGGGAAGGTGGAACGCTCTCTTGGGTCTCAGGTGTGGTGACTCACACACACAGAGGCAAGACAGGAGATGTCTGATTTGAAAGGGTGGAGGACCGGAAGGGCATAATCTGACAAGGTGCAAGGAAGCACAATGCTGGCAGGCCCAGGAGAGGAGGGGGATCTGCAGAGAGGAGCAATAGAGGGGGCTAGGCACTAGGAATGAAAACCCCAAGGTGATAATTACCTTCTCAGAAAAGACAGCCATGTCTTCGAGTGTTTGAGTCACAGTTTTTGTAAAGGATACAGAGGAGCCGCAACTCCTTCCTTCTGTCTTTTCTTTGGACAATAGCAGAGAAAACAGGCTATTGTGCAGCATGGGCCCTGAAGTAAACTTTTCTGAACCATGTGGGACAGGGATGAGGGCAGTTGTGAAATGTGCTTTTCTTGTAACTTTGAGGTTTCATAGGATCTTGGAGACTGGGTGAGTAGGCTGGGCTGATTGTGGAAGTCAGTGACTCGAATTTAACATTCTCAGCCTGGAACCAAGTCTTCCCATCTCTGTCCCTCGCCAACCCCACCTCACCCCACATCCCCTGTGGCCACAACACTGAGGGCCTGGCTCCAGGGCTCTGCACCTCCCACCCCAGGCCCTGCTTTCCTCTGCAGCTCTGCCATCCCAAGTTGTCATCTGCTCTGAGAGCACCAAGGTCACCCCCTTGCTAACCTGGTACCTAGTCTCATATAGTTAATGGTGGTAAAGGAATTCCAGCTCCATCTAGGTAACACATGAACTTAAAATAGTCAAGTTTCATGCACAGGGAGCTCTGAATCACCATTTTAGTTAAAAAGGAAAATAAAGTTCTTTTATCTAACTGAATTTTCGAGTTACAATTTAAGTGTGTTTCCCCCTGCAAGGTAGTCTGCGGACGGTTAACTTGTCAAGATAATACTCAGTTATCTAGACACAGTAAGTGCCTCACACCTTAGTTTCTATTTCTTTTAATGCTGGCTCCTATGGCTATTCTCTTGTTAACTGTATTCTTCTAAAGAATAACCTGGGAACTTGCAGAAAATTTAAGTATTTTCTACTTAATACCTGCACAATTACAGATCCTGGGGGTGCAGTCACATGACCTGTGTTTTGACAAACTCTCCAGGTGATTCGGATGCAAGCCCAAGTTTGAGTCGCTGTTCTAAAGTTTATAGCAAAGGGTTAAAAGCACCGACCAATATGAAGCAAAGTGGACGAGCTCATTCTGACTCTTCCGTCCCTTAAGCAATTCTACTTAAGGAAAGACATGACCTGGTGCTTGTCGGGGAGTTGGGGAGTAGGGGTATGGACTCACTGCTAAGGATTTAAAAAACTCTGCTATTAATACATCAGGACTCTGTTCTGGAAAAACAACATAAAAGCATGAACATATCAGAGATGTAGGACAAAGGAAGCCACTCGATGTTCATTGAGTGTGTACGATTTGCCAGTCACTGCCTTTACATGTCTGGTTCTGTTTAATTCTTAAAACATGAGGCTGTAACTACTTTACCAGATGAGGAAACCATGCTCAGAGATTAGGTAATTTTCCTAAGAACGCAGATGGTAAGTAATGGATGGGATTTAAGTCCCAGTCGAAGTTAAATGTCTTTTTCTCAAAAGATGATGCCAATGGGTCATTAGTGACAAAATTCATACATAGAAAAAGTATCCAACATTACTGCGACATCTTTATTCTTTTAAAATCACACAGGACACAGGTCATATTTAACATTATCCAAGTCTTTTTTTTTTTTTCTTTTTTTGAGACAGGGTCTCTGTCGCCCATGCTGGAGTGCAGTAGGGCAATCCCAGCTCGCTGCAGCCTTGACCTCCTGGGCTCAATCTATTCTCCCACCTCAGGTATCTGGAACTACAGGCATGTGCCATCATGCTCAGCTAATTTTATTTTTTGCAGAGATGAGGTCTCACTATGTTGCCCAGGCTAGTCTTGAACTCTTGGGCCCAAGTAATCCTCCTGACTTGGCCTCCCAAAGTGTCAGGATTACAGGTGTGAGCCCTCACACCCGGCCAGCCCTCACACACCAATGTGTGCCATCTTGCACTTTAATAGCCACTGTTTATTCTGGGGAAAGAGCACTTCACAGTTGCTCAAACATTGCACTACGAGACTGAAATCTGGATTCAGATCATCATCTTACATTTTACTAGAGGCAAACAGTGTAAGTTTGCTGGGCCCATTTTCTTTGCCCCTGGACTGTCGTTCTTATCCCCACCTAAGGAGTTAGTAACCCAACCCAGCTTATCACCAGCACCAGATCTGGAGTGCAAGCAACTGGCCTTCCCAGTCAGCTCATGGATGAAGATCTTCCATCAATGCAGGCCCAACAGCACCTTCTCCCAGGAGCTCCCAACCCATGTGCCAAGCCCTACAGAATTAACATATAAGCCCTGCAAACCATGTACAAATCATGGTCTAAACAGACCTTTTGAGCTTGTTAATCGGAATATTTTGTAGCATCCAGTCTTATGCTAGTCCAAGAACTCTAGAATCTGTACAACTGTTGAACCAAATACAAGGAATAAACTCTACTGCCAGCACTCAATTAGCTGCACCGCTGGAGAGGAACAGTGACATGGTGGATTAAAAAAAAATTGGTTCAGTTTGACTTTGGAATGCACTGTTTTTTTTTCAGTAGATTAACTTTTCTAATTATATTTTGCACAGCCTAATATTAACAGGCATTTGTATTCCCTGGGCACACAACATCTGACATTGAGAGCTAGGAGATGCAGCCCAAAAATGTGCTGGTCTCAGAGAATAACAATGTTATGAAAAATCCACGGGTGGATAATGAAGAGGAAGCTAATTATGAAGTGCTCTGCAAATATCAAATCATAAGCAGAGAAGGCAAAATAGTAATTATCTATCGACATGTGGACAGAGTAAAAAAGTTTATTAACATTCTAAAAAGGACAGAAATTTTCAAGAATCATCATTAGTGTTAATAAAGCTTGATGAAAAAATTCGGATGCAAGGAGGGTCAGTGAGTTATTGGGTGGTCTTTCAAGTAAGCAAACCTCAAGCAATAATACCAAAGCGTTTTAAAAGAGCGTTTAAAATGAATTTTATTCTTTGAATTTTACAAGTAGTCTTTAGAGGCTTCAAACAAGAACTCTGTTGCAAAACTCTAATAAATAGCTTGCCCCAAGTCCCCAAACAAAATGTAAAATGAATGAGAACTAAACTCAGAAGGATAAGCAAGACTTCAGAATGCTTGGGTGTTAGCAATATTTCTCATTTACAAAGAGGTATCAGGCAATGTACAATCTCCTTCATACAAGTCAAAGAGAGAAAGAGACAGACGATTGAAATCTTTACAAAGCACTCCGAAATCTTCCTATTTCCATGATAGAAATGTCACCAGAAAAAAAAAAAATCCCATGGAGAAATCACAATCAAGAATGAAACTGTAGCATAAAAATCTGGTAGTGAAGGTAGCGGGGAGAAGAGAGGAAAATCCATCCTGTTTCTTTCTGGGATGGAGAGAGGAAGGAATTGAGATTCCTTGGGGGAGGGAACTTCCAATCAGATGCCGCTAGAGTGCTGAATGTTCCCTTAGACCAGAGTTGCCACTGAAAGGGCAGAGGGGTCGGTTTAGTGACAGTTACAAAGGCAACAAACAAAGGGGTCTCCTCAGGTCAGTCGACACTGGCCAGCCCCATGTCTCTGTGCTCTACAGCAGCGAGGACCCAGGGGCCCGAAGCAGCCTGCGTCACAAGACAAGAAAAATAGCACATCAATAATTTCTGCAGCGGAATCCTTTGGATGGCCATGAAAGGATGCAGAAAATACCGTGCTGAAATTTCACCCTGGGACATGCAGATTTCAAAAGCCCATTCTACTATCACAATCATTGCTTCTAACAATCAAGGATTAAAATTCACAAACATTCACTGTTAGCTTTTCCTAGTTACAAATACTGGTGAAGTCTTGCTCTGGAGAGAAAGATTAATTTAGAGATATGGTCATTTTGAGCAAGCTAGAAAAACCAATTGTGCCACATTTTTTAAAACGACGTATACTTTTGACCAAAATGCATTCAAAATGCATACAGATAATAAGGTTTTAGTTTGGGGGCATTCTGAAATCAATTACTGTTTGGAGCCAGGAAGCTGTAAGATAGGTTGATTCCAATTTAGTGGGGCTCAATTAAGCCAAACAAAAAAGAGTCCTGCAGCACAAGTGGGACCATCTTCCTGGGGAAAGGGAGAAGCAGGAAATGACCTCACAATGCAGGACTGAGAAGGGGTGTGGCCTGCAAGCACTGTCAGAGGTGCTCTGGTTTACTGACTTGCTGTTAAATAACCCTGGTCCTGCTGATCTCTGGAGGACAGGTACACACAGCACTAGCTCATGCACGAGTCATTCAAGGGAGGTAGGCATTTTCTCAAAGCAACTCCCTCTCCAGGCATTTTAGGGAAGAAGGTAAGGAAATATCCCTCTCTACTCCCCAGACAAGTTATAAAAACATTCTTTTTCTAGGAATAATGACATTTGTTAGAATAACAAGGGAAAGCTTGGGTTACCTGAAGTTGATAAGAAAGCTGATGGGAATAGAGGCAGATGGGCCAGGGGGTGCCCTGGTCCAAGGCCCAGTTTCTTCTTAAATACATAACAGATAAAGATATTGTGCAAAAAAATAAAGACATTCACATTTTAGCAGTTAAACTTTTACTGTTTAAAATTTTTATTTACTTTTTTTGTTTTTCTTTTCTACAAAAGGCAGGTGATGATTGTTGATCTGCAACTATTGTGTTGTGCACTCCCCGAAAGGGGGCAGAGTAGGAAGCCAGGGAAGGTGCTCTGAGGATGCTTTCTATGGAAGGAAAAGGGCTGCAGGACACTCACTGGAGGGAGTGTCCGGGCCCTTCTCCTGTCCTCCTCAGCCTTCCCTAGCTCATGTCTATGGTGTTGAAGACCCATTCCGTGAACTTCTTCAGCTTGTCTGAGGCGTTCTGGGACTCTTCCTGTAGCCTCAGGTTGTCCTCTCGCAGGTGCTGCACCTCCGCCTGAAGGTGGGCTTTGTCTTCTTTTTCCTGGGAGGTAGAGTGAAGTAGAAAAGCTAAGAGGTGTGGCCCCACCTTGCCCAGCTCTTCTGAGAAGTAGCTATGGACCTGTTTTGATCTTTTGCCCATTTCTGTTTTTTGTTCCTCCAAACACCTGTCTAAACAGCCTGGTAGCAGGTGCTAAGACACTCTCAGCTCAGGGAACAGGGCTTCTAGAGAGATTCAACCTCGCAGGATTAGCTGTAAGTAATGCTGGAATGTAAGTACATTAATGTGTATTTTAACGTCCTTGTTAGTCAGGATTGTCTTAAATTTTAGACAATTGTTTTGGTGGTTGATGTCTTGGTATAGTCAAGGCCGCCCCAAAAACAAAACATTCAGTTCTTTTGGTGCAAAAGCCCCAATAACACCAACTACATGGGAGTCTGGGCTACCGACACATTACACAAGGAGTGGGGAGGCCGGGAGAGGACCCAGATGGGGCTGGCTGGGGTTCAAAGCTTTTCACAAATTAGTGAACAGTTTTTCTGTACGCCTGATGCCGAACACCACCTTGCACTGTGTGTTCCGGTGGCAACTGAGATCCCTGCAGCCCCAAACACGTGCAGGCACCGGGAAGACACCCACATCTTATTTCACTACGCTACTTAAAAAGGGCTCTCAAGGTTCAAGGGCAGTTTGCACAGACTGGGCAATTTGCTTTGAGAATACGTGTTTACCTTCTTCAAATCTTCCCGAAGCATCTTCAGCATACCTTCCAGCTGGTCCACTTTAGAAGCCAGAGTGGGAGAGGAATCTTTACTGCTGGGAACAAGAAACAAAAGACCATGTTGGCAGGGGCCTCCATGGCTGGGATTTTTTTTTTTTTAATCTGAGGAGGCTGTATTTATAAAATGGTTTTCAATGTCAAATTACTCGGTATGGCGACCCAATGAGTATTTTTACTTTACAAAATAAAATGGTAATCTTAAAAAAAGGTAATACAAGCTTGAACTGCAGGAAATCAATAGCTTCCTTTGTTAAAGATGCTGCATCTTCACGACTAAAGAATGAAGCGCAATAGTGAAAATGGTCTCTCTGGCAGCACAAGAGGTACTTTCTGGCAGACATAATTGTCAAACAGTAAAATGATTCCCAGGGAGGCTCTGGGATCTCTAGTGGGCTTTGAAAGAGGAGTTGCTCCCCTGTGTGTGGGAAGGAAGCTGGGGAGCTGATGTGACAGGCAGGTTGTCTCTGGTCCCCAAGTGTGTGGTCTTAGCTACTCATGCAATTGCAGCTAAGGCATCATGCCTACATCTGAAACCACTAGGACTCAGCAAGCGCATGTATAAGCATGACCATCAGCGACACTGTGGAAGATACTGAAAACCCAGACTGCAGGACTACACAGCCCAGACAGCGGGGATACTTAGAGCAAATGCTCTCTCCTACCTGACCCAACTGGTCCTGAGGGCATAAATGTATTATGGCATTAAATAATAATGAATATTTGTCATTATGGCCATATAAGTCATCAAGAATAGTTTAATTATATCTATTGTATTTAGTTACAAAGTGTTCTGACTAAAATGTAAAGTGGCCCCGCGGTGATAAGCTTCACTCAGCTATTCCGTGTGGCTTCCATCTCTTCTCCCCATAGCTGCAGTCACTGGCAGGTGTGACACAAGGTACAGAGTGCTGCCCTCGCATGGGGACCAACCTGCTGAAAGGCTTCATCTGGGCCAGAGCCTGGTCCTCCAGCTGATCACTGTTGGATGCAGCACTCAAGGGGCGATGGTTTTCATCACTAGCAGCAAAAAACGAGGCTCTCTGGACTGGAAAGGAGAGAAGAAACCATTGAGTATTTTGGAACCACATCCCTGGGCCATATCTATCAAAGTCAACAAGTGGTCTAGCTGGCAGTCATGTCTAGTATTTCCAGTGCAGGATGCACTGGAAATCTTATTTCCCAGCTCTCACAGGGAAAAATATGACTGTTTCAGCTGTAAGAGGATTGTACCATTGTAATTTCCCTTTAAAAAACATTTGTGAGTCAATTTCTAGTCCCCCCTCATCACAGTAGCATTCTATGAAATGTTTCTCTGGAAACAGTCCTTGTGCCAAATTTCCAGACCAAGGCTTTCCACTCAGCAATGAAATAAATGCATTCGAGAGCTAGCATTATACTTAAAACTTCTTGAAGTATGTCTTCCACAAGATTCCTGGACACTCTGGTTGGCTTTAACATAAATCCATACCACCTGTGTTCCAAAACATACCAAGTTAAAATTTAAGCCAAGAAAACTAAATCAAATTTAAAATAATCTCCTATTAAAACCCAAAACTTCTACCATTTGTATATGAAGGAGATTAACCAACAAACTGAAAAATCAAGTTAGAACGAGGTATTTCCATCTGCTAGATAAACAGCATGAAGGTAAAAGCATCCGCTGCTGGCCACTCCATGGCTGCCCGACTTACAGGTTCTGTGGCCTCGTAAATTTCCCCCCAAAATTCAAACTTGACTGAATAGCAATTTTCAATTCTCCTAATTAAGAGCAACAACAACAACAAAAACAGAAAAAAAAATCACCTGCTATAATTTTGTAAAGAATAAGAACTATACATTTTAGAAAGATCTTTAAATGTAGAAAAAAGTCAGTCTTCATTCAAAAAACAAAACAAAAAACCCAGCTGACAATCTTATGTCTACACACACATACTGCACTACTTTTTCTGTTTTCATTACAGCAGACAGGATCAGTACCAGTCTGAGGACCTGCATTTAAGAACTGCCAGCCTGAAGTGAGCACACGGCCAGCAGGCTGGCAAGGAGACAATGCAGACAGACAACATGCTACTGCACACGGAGACGAGGGAGAACGGCAAGGGAGACGCCCCACATTTGTCAGGACAGGCACGTGGCCAAGCAGGGCAAGCACTGTGACACTTAGCAACAACGTCTTTGCGACGTGATGAAAGATCCTCTCTGGATACGTGTTCTTTTCAGTCAAGGGACAGCTGGGATTCTTCTCCCCACTGCCCTTCCCATATACAGAGGAGGTGAGGCATTCATGTATGAATCCTGTGGAGGAAACACCAGGTGGCATTTGATTACATAAAACGTGCTTAAGTGTCCAGCTTAGGGTCTGGTCCCTACTGAGTGCTCAGTAACTGGTAGCTCATCTGGTGAGGCACATATGTTGTGTGTCCAGAGAAGTAGAGTGGACGGAGACTGCTCACTCCGCCGGCACCCTGCAGGGTAGCCCTGCAGGATCCTGGGCTGTCCTGTGTGGATTCAGCGGACTCACCCTCGTAGGCTTTGGCAGCATCTACCAGGTTGGACCAATCCAAGTCCGCAGCAGTGTCAGGCAGGGGCATCAGGCCAGGGTCGGGCATAGGCTGCCTGCGGGTCTCCTGGATGTCAGTGAGGGAGCTGTCGGAGGCCGAGAACTCTCCTGCAGGAAAGGAGGAGGAATGAGATGCTTCTTGTGCCTATGGGAGAGCCACTCAAAACTTACCTGTTTCCTGTTACCACAACAGATTGTATGCCATTTGTGACTGTTATCAATGTCCAGGTTAGCAGGCTGTTAGTGGCTATTCTAAAGCTGACTTGAAATAGGAATGGGCTTCCTCTAGTCTGTCTTCATTTTTTTACAACCTCCCATTCTCTCCCTTCCAGCAGTGAGTCATGGCCAAGTTAGTTTTGCACTGAGGCACTATGTCTGCTTTTGTGAGAGCTGTCTGTCCACAGCAGGGCCTGGCCAGCACTAGCACCTCCTTTCCCGCAGAGCCAAGGGATTTGGGCCGGGAAGAAGAGGCCTACTTCAATAGAGAGCTGGATTTTACAGCCAGACCAGGGATGTTTCTTCCTATTAGAGGGGACAATAGGGCTTATTTTTAAAAACTTTTTTATTTTTTGAGACAGAGTCTCACTCTGTAGCCCAGTCTGGAGTGCAGTGGCACAATCTCGGCTCATTGCAACCTCCGCCTCCCAGGTTCAAGCAATTCTCCTGCCTCAGCCTCCCAAGTAGCTAGGACTAAAGGTATGTACCACCATGCCCAGCTAATTTTTGTATTTTTAGTAGAGATGGGGTTTCACTATGTTGGCTAGGCTGGTCTTGAATTCCTGACCTCGTCGTGATCCACCTGCCTCAGCCTCCCAAAGTGCTAGGATTACAGGCGTGAGCCACTGCACCCAGTTTAATAGGGTTTGTTTTTATCTGGCCTGGGAGTGGTAAGGGACAGAAGGCCCATGCTTGCCCTGTCTGCTATTCAGGGGCAGCCTACTGGGTTCCATGGTCAAAGGTGTCCAAGGGGGTGTGAGGGGCAAATCAAGGGATGTGAGTGTGCTGGGTTACTCAGACAGAGCTAAGACAGGAAGGTGATTTTAGGGGTGGAACTGGTATTATTCTTCCCAAAGATGCAGTCATCACATGAGCTATTCTTTGGATCAATTTTGGGTTGCAGCAGTCTAACATCCCAAGCTCTTCCTAAGGGGACAATTTATTGAATACAAATATTAAACCACTGTAACAACAAACTGACATATTAACAACTAAGCTCTGCTTAGCCTGGGGCAGGGAGGACTGGGCAGAGTGAGCCACCCTGAACACTGAAGGCAGCTCCTACTGCTCAGGTTAATGCAGGCAGATAACAGGAAGGGTGGCTGTTGGGGTCCAGGGAAAATGTTGCTCATGACATAAAAATGTGCTCAGTAGGCAGAAGCTGGGTGGAAGCGAGGGCAGAGCAAACCACTCCACGAGAAGGAGCACCCTTGGAAGGTGACTGCAACACTCAGGTCCATGCAAACACAGAGTTAAGCTAAATGCTCAGCTAGAATACTTAAGTGACTCCAGAAAGACCTGTTTACCAGGAGTTAAAGAGTTTCATGTATTATGACAGCCCGGTAAGCCAGTGTATTAAGTGCTTTGTTTTCCCTTTCAAATTACAAAAAGAACTTCTCTGAAGTACAGCTGCTGGTTATTACTGTGCTTAAAATTAGCAAAATTATGAGTAAATGGAAGTTAACAAATACTGCAAGATATTAAACGTTAAGTTCTACTTAAATGTGCTCCCACCAAGGGTAAGTAGGAGGAACAGATAATTCTGTAACTCACAACCCTTCTGCCCTTTTATCTCTGGGGCCCGACTTTCCATGTGGGGGATGAAAGAAGTCACCCTTCCTCATTCCCCAAACACATTTCAGTGGAAGTCACCAAGCAAGGTAGGGCTGAGGGATCAGCCCAATGAGGACTGCTTGGTTAGGATGTGAAATCACTGCACCTGCTATCTTATTCAGGAAAACAAGAAAAGCTGATGGGAAGGGCCTCAGAGAGGGCTGCCTGTTCCTTCCCTTCCACTGTGGACTCACATGGGCCCTTTAGTCCCAGGACTCCTCGTCTGGACAATGACCATGTGTGGGAGGCAGATTTCTGGGCTGCTCTTTTGGAATGTAGGCTTCTACGACTCAGGGCCTACTCTGACATGACACATGCAGAGAAGACTTCACAAAGGGGTTACACCTTTACACTGCAAAGGCAAAATTAGAAGTACAGGGAAATAAGAGAGCAATCAAAGTAAGGCAGGAATAATGGAATTCAGGGAAGACTGACCCTGATGTAGGGAGAGGAGGAGAGAAAAAGGTTAGGGACAGGAGGTCACAAGGCTTATTCTGGAGTCTGATGATAAAAAGTGGTCATTTCATGTGCCAACCTTGGTTCATTGGAGGTGACTTCCTGGAGCAAAGAGAACCCAGATATAAGCTGCAGGTGGATGGGGGAGGAAGCAGGGGAAGCTGGCATGAGCCTTGTGTGATGCCTGCCGGGGCGAGCAGGGTGGGTGGGCCTGTGCTGCTGAGCAGTGAGTAGGACGGAGACATGGAGGAACATTCATGAGCGTGGGCTGACAGCTCAAAAATAAGGCAGCAAAAGCAAGAGATGTAAAGAAATTACTGTTCCAGAGAAGCAGCAGAAGGAAAAGAAACGTGGGTATGAATGGACACCAGAGATATAAAAGCTGCAGCAGAGTTCGCAGAAGGAAAAAGGACAGAAGGGAGGAAGGGTGAGAGCAGTGCATCTGGTAAATGATCAGGAACACTGGTTCCATGACAGGCATCTGCTGTGCTGGGCCACAGCTATGAGGGGAGGTGTAGAGCCCTGGAATGGGGTGGGACAGAGACAGGAAAAAGGGAAAAACCAAATTTTAAATCCCGAGTCCCAGAACATGGCCCTCAATAAAACTGGGATCTAGCTGGGTCACAAAGCAAACAAGGCATATGTGGACCAGGTGCAAGAACATGGAGGTACCCATTATCCACAGGCCTTTTCCTTACATAATGCTTGCCTGCTCACTGCATGAATAAATCAATGAGTCAACAAATGAGTGGCTGACACCACAGGCAATTTCCTTACAGCCTGGGAAAGACTGAGAGCAATGGCAAGTCTGGGTTCTTACGGTGGCTATAGGAAGCAGTGGATACAACTCTCTAAGAAATAACTAATCTAGTGCTAGCCAAATTTGCTCAATCAAAACAGCAGCTGGCATGGTTGCTAAGAATACCAATTCCCAGACTACTCTTTTGGAGATTCAAATTCAGGAGGTCTTGGGTCCAGTGTGGGAATCTGTTACTTCTAGCAAGCATCCTGGGTGACTGTGGTGGTCTGGGATTACAGGAGAGAGAGGGCAAATGACGAAGGGGCGGGTGAGCTGAGACCATCTGAGCATGGATACAGGACCCCTCTCTGAGCACACCGAGTGGCAGCCACGTCTGGGGACACTGACCATCATCAACAGGGCTGTCCAGGCTGCAGCTGAAAGACCACTTACCATGCAGCGATTTCATTCCTAAGGTGTAAGAAGGCCTCCTCAATGGGAGTGACTTGGGGAGAGAAGGGTACGTGCTACTGAAGAGGACATCGTTGGGCAGGGCTTGGTCCAGAAGTGATGCCCTGGAGGTGAAAAAGTGCTCCCTCTGGCTACTGTAAATGCTCTCGTCCGACAGTGTTCTGTGCAAGGCCCGCCGTGAGGTGGGGGTGCTGGGGAAAGGAGACTGAGGAGAGGAGAGTGCGTGGAACTGAAAAACAGGATCGAGACAAAAGAAAGTCAATTTTCTGGTTCAGATCCCTGAGACCAAGGTTGGGGGAGGGTGGGATAACCAAGTTACTGGTTCAGATACACCCCCAGCAAGGAAGCTTCAGGGCCCACTGTCTATTTCTACATCCTCAAGGAGCTAACCCAAGAGTTCCTGGTCGTTATTCCTCAGTCTGGCACGCTGCCTGCAGTCTATCGGTGCTCCCTATGATTCAGGTATGTGATTAAGTGGATTTATCAAGATCGTGTGTGGTTAAAAACAAGACTTTAGGATCAGACAAATGTGACTTTTATTTAAATCCTGTGTCTCTCACCAAATCATACAATCTCTCTGAGCCTAATTCCTCGTTTGTACAATGGGAGCACAAAACCTCTCGGGATTACCACAGGGATTAAACAAAACGCTGGACTGAGCACAATGGCGGGTGTCAGTGGCATGAAGAAATGGTGTTATGGCCCCTGGGGGAACAGAGAGCCACAGTGCTAGGAGGGTGTCCTGATAAGCTTGTCAGATGATAACATGCTTGCTGGGCAACAAGGGTATTTGATCATCAAAATATTTTAACTCATATAGCAGGTAGCTCTTGATTACTAACTTATACCAACTGAATCTATCAAGGTAGATACATTTCATGAGTTTTGGAGAAAGTTTATTTTTTGAAGATGCATTTCTATTCATGAAATAAGAATAGGGTAGGCTGGGCATGGTGGCTCATGCCTGTAATCCTAGCACTTTGGGAGGTCAAGGTGGGCAGATCACTTGAGGTCAGGAGTTCAAGACCAGCCTGGCCAACATGGTGAAACCCCATCTCTACTAAAAATGCAAAAATTACCCAGCCGTGGTGGTGCACCTGTAATCCCAGCTACTTGGGGGCTGAGACAGGAAAATCGCTTGAACCCAGGAGGCGGAGGTTGCTGTGAGCCATGACTGTGCCACTGACCTCCAGCCTGGGCAACAGAGTGAGACTCTGTCTCAAAAAATAAAGAAAGAATAGGGAAGTCATCTTTATAAATAACAAATAACTATATATTTATTTATACGTGACAAATAGTTCCAGATGTATCTCTTATTGACATCTTTTGCCTTTGTGACCAAATCTGATTTTACTTGAGATTTTTTCTGCAAATAGCAAGCTTCTGAGAATCCCTTGCACTGAGAACAGCAGACACATTAAAAATAGCAACCTGAAAGGCAACAGAACATTCGACCCATGAACAATAAAGTCATTCTGATTCAGTTCCTCTTGGGCCACTGTCTGCGTCGATAGGGAAAATGATGTGGAGAACAGGTAAAGACGTGAGGAGGCTGTCACCACTGGTTGAAAGCCACCCTGGGACTTCCCATAATACTTTGAAGGGGCAGACAGAGAATGATTTAGCAAATGCTCCATTTAGTGGGCTGAAATACACAGTGGATACACAGGGCCTAGCATGCTTCCACTCAACTAGCCAGGGGTGAACCAGGTCCAAGCTACCCTCAATGTGGTATGCACAGCTGCTGCATAAATACCAAAAGATTATTAATCAAACACATTGTTAATACACCCAAGGTGTGACCAACTGGGTAAAAATTATGTTCACTTTAAAAAAATTCATGATGAATTAAATCCAAAGTACATACGTACTTGTCTAGAAACTAAATTGCTGTGATAAATGCTTTGAGAGAGAGAACTTGGAATGAAAGTGACAATTTCCCTTCTCTTTTTGTGGAGAAGAGTGAGCATTAGAGCCATTATATGGCTTGCTAACTGTAATTTTCTTAAAAAATAAAACCAGATTAAAACCAAAACCAAAAAAAACATCTTCACCTGCAACGTTCTAGGACTATCACATAAGGCTCCTGCCTGCCAGGTCAGATCTCAGATTTCGGTACGGAAAAACTGCTGCTAAATAGTTTTCAGCACCCCTGGTTTTAGTAAAGGGATTTCCTTTCCAGTATCCCCACCCTGACGGTTTTACAGGTGTGAAATCCTCCGCCAATTCTAGTTTCAGCCTCTTTGGGAAACGTTAATATGCGTCAAGGCCATGAACAGCTACCTTGAAGAGCTTCTTTAAGCAGTGTGCCCTGTGAAAAGCTAAAACACCCTGCACTGAAGGGAGGCAGGGCAGGAAGCAGAGGAAGCAACCTCCCCCAACGGTGTTCTGCTCATTCATTAAAAGGTAGGAGAACACAGCCTTGTCCGAGAATGTTGGGATGGCCCCTCGCCCCATCCTCTTCAACTTTAGTCTTAAAGGTTTACAGAACTATCTGCTTCCCAAGAGCAGCCCCTGCCTGCCTTGCAGGTTGTACCTGGGATCGCCCAGGAGCGCTGTCCGGTGTTACCAGCCCTTGGGAAAGAATCACAGTGGAGTGGGATGGCACTGGAAGTGGGATCACACCTGGAAGGGATTTCAGAGGACATTCGAGAAGGGGGCTGGTTCTAACTTGTGCTCCAAGGAGGCCCTAAAGGTTCCTTATAGCACCACTGCTATGGAGAGGTTCAAGTGGGACCCAGGAGTCCAGGCCATCCCATCCCTCCCATAAGAGAAACTCTGCTGTCTGAATTCTATATAATGGGGTTCCATGTGTGATTTAAAAAAAAAAAAAGGCTTCCTGAGCTTTAAGACTGGTTGGGCACCACTGATCTCCTCTGGTCCTCTATCTCACAGTTGAGGAACGGGGCCTGGAGAAGTGACGTTTTGCTTCATGCCAGTCTCCTGTTCTCTCATTCTTTTCAGTGCCCCTGGTTATTAGTGACATGTGTCACCTGCACTGACAAGAAGCTTTTCCTAAATACTGGAGCCACATGAAGCCTCCTCCTTTGGTATATACCTGAGAGCACTGGCACAGAACAACTGTCTGTTCACTTGTCAGACTGTATGCCACCCTTGGGGAAAATAAGGTTATCCCATCTCTGCTTGCCAGTGAGGTTTCTTAGAGTGCTGCAGCTCTGCCACTGTTCTTGAGGTCCTTGCTCTCCTGGCAAATGAGCCTGGGAGTGACCCTGCCACTCAATATTAACAAAAGCTCATAGGTAGCACTGGCTATCCAGGAAAACCAATGTGGCACATGAGTGGCTTCGGAGTGTCACAGCCCAAAGCTGGCCATGACACCTAGTATCCTGAAGTCTGAGGCAGTGGTTTGGAGCCTTGAGCCAGGAGTGGCCTGGAAGACCTCTCAAGGGCATGCCAGCCTTACTGACACAGCAGAGCTTCCATCATTCAGATGACGACTCTCAGAAGACAAAGGGAGCTAAGCTAACTCATCTGAAACTAAACCTGCTCAAATAAGATGAAACTGGAGAGAGAAAACCTGAGCCTATTCCCAGTTCCTGCTCACTGTGATGGTTTAGCCAGCACAAGCACTTTCTTCACAGAGTCTCACAGTAATACAGTCACAACATAAAGAAAGCACACTCCTGTTTCAAATAGGAATGCTAAAGTAATTCATTTTGGAAATAAAAGCCAAGACCTGGAATAAGGACAAAATCAAACATTTGCCTTCAATTATTTCTACTGCGTCAGTAAATCAAAAGAATGAAGGCTCCGAGCTTGCCCCTTGCCAAAAATGTTAAACTAGGAGTTGGAAGAAAAACTCCACTCAGGGCAGGTTTTATTTCCCTTTAACCTCAAAAGAAAAATCTGAAATAATTTTTATTTTGAAACTGGTACTGAAACATTTTAATATACCTCTTTGGGTTTTGATGGATAAAGAAAGAAGTTTCAAGCACTATCTTTTGCAAGGTTGCTAAGGAAACCATTTGTGCCCTGAATGATGAGTCAGAACTGTTAAGTGCTGGCTTATGAGACGGAAATTACAGAAATCAAGAGTGGCTACATCTGTACAATGATTTATTAACATAAATCATGTTAAGAAATCATTTATTTCTCAACGAAACTCTAGAGTGGTCCTTGGGGGTATATTCAGTTCCTATGAATGTTGATTTTTTAGGTTTAGGGGGTTTATCTGGTCTGTCTGGGGAGATGCACACACACACACACACACACACACAGACACATGGTGCTGGGGAAGCCTGAGGGCGACAGCCCCACACAGCCGCTCCACCCGCCATGCCTCTTGCACTCTGATCACAGTGTGAAGCTGGTGTGTGGTTTAGGAAATATTCTAGCTTCCACTTCAATCAATTCAATTCTCAAGGTCCTTCTTAAAGCTTTCTAGTCTCTTCAAATAGACTACAAATCATCCACCTAAGAACCTAGAGAACAGAAAACTTCAAAGTTTGCAGCCATAACCTTTCTGGGGGTGCACTCCCTTCTCGTAGGAGACCCAGAAGACCTCAGACAGAAATACCTATACTCAAGAGTGACATAAATTCAGGCCCAGCTCAATAAACACCTATTCCAATCCTCAGGGGTGTGAGACTCCACACTTTATAGAACAAGAAAGGAGAGAGCCTTAAGTGAGTTTCCAAAGGTCCTACAAGCTGAGACAAGTACACAAACCTTTCCACGTGGTCACATAAAGGTCTAGGTAACACACAAACATACACACTGGACAGGTATTCAGGACTTGGTGCAGAGAGACTGGGTTTTAGAGAAGACATTTACAGTCTGGAATTCTGAGATAAAATAGAAGGCTTTATGAAGTCACGAGAGTTTGGAAAGTTCTGAAGGTGTGTGGGTAGACTTAGATTGCTGGACTGAAGCAGCAGCTGCACGTTTACTTTTGGGGGTGTGGCGATGAGAGTGACTGTCTATCAGGCAGTTTCTCTGAGTGAAGAGAATACCGTATATGGCCAGTAGGTTTGCTGGACAGGGTCAGGAGCAAACGGGGCCATTTCTGAGAAGAGGAGGACCCTCTGGACAGAAGACAGTAAAACCCTTGTGGAAAACGTTCTAGCTTTCCATAGGAGCCACAGGTGTCTCTGCACAGTTTCCAAGAAGTCATATCGCCTAAGTGATGTTCAGGGAATCATGCACTCTGAGCAGGATACAGTAGAAGAATAAACAGCTGTAGGGGTAGGACCATGTTAATAGAAACGATGACTAATGAGACGTGGCTGCAGGGACAGGGCATTGTCAAACACTGTGGACCAGTTATTAGGGAAATGGGATGATAGCAGGAAGTGAGACTCAGTGAAGAGCAGCCAGTAACCGGCACTTTCTGGAAAGCATGACTACGGTTAACAACCCCATCATGTCTGGCTTGTTTCTAATTGCCATCTACCCTGAGCTCTGTCTTGTACCTTAAAACTCTTCTGTGATTCAGGAGTTGGGCTTTCAAGGTCGATTAGTTTCTTTAGATCTTCTTCAATGGTGGACTTGGAGGTTGGCTTAGGAGATGCCCGGAGGTCTCTGGTTGAGGCACGCAGCCTGGTGTGGGCTATTTCATTGCCATCACTCTGATGACGCCTGGAAAAAAAGGGAAGAGATGATAGATACCAACTCAACAAGGTTGGCTCAAGGGCACGACAGGCTCTAAAGAATGTAAGTCAATAGAGAAATATTATGTGGAGAAACAGATAATTACTTCTGCTTATATCAAAATCTACTCATATAAACGCTTACTGAAGAAATAAAACCAATTTGAAACACAAAATAAAATCTGATGAATAAGTCACTCTTTTAAAGAAAGCTATTAGTTTTACTAAGCCAAAATTAGCAACAGGTTTACTAAAAGACCACAAGGTATACATCCAAAATGCAACCTTTGCACAAATGAAAACAAAATAATTGAATGAATCATTTAATGTTTTGCTGTACTACCTTGTCAAAAAGTCCTTTATTTTCAGGGGTACTCACTCACTTTCTAATATTCCCTCTGGTGCCTACTGGCCTAGTTAAGAACTACATGGGAAGGCTGTGATTAATATAATCAAAGGGACTAGTATGGTCTTAGCACCAGAGGGGCAATTATTCTGAAGTGTATCCTTCAAACACACTCCTTTTGAGATCTAAGATTCTCAAATCCTAACATTTTGCAATACATCTTGTTTAAGGAACGAGGCAGAGAAATAATTTAAGAAAATATTACTTACGAAAAAACATAATAATCCCACCAACAGACCAACTCCTCCCAACCCCCTAGCCTGGTCTCTTTTGTTTTAAGAGATTACTCCAAGGTTTTCTACTCTCCATCATGTTAAAAGCAAGCCACCAGCAAGGGAAGCAAAATAACTCTTACTTTCTCGTGTCCATAAATCCCACGGAGTTTATGGTTCCTTCAGGTTTTTTCCATCCAATTAGGTACTTGCTAGTAGCGCCCTGGCGAGGGTAAAAACTCCTAGGACCAGAGGAGGAGGAGGAGGAGGAGAAGGACGGTGCGAGCTGTGAGGGGGCGGCTGGATGAAGCTCTTCTTTAGGTGAACTTCGGGCACTGGTGAAAACCACTGGGCTGGCAGAGTGTCGGGAGCTCATGGTACTGAGGAGAAGCAGGGCAAAGACGTGTATCTCAGGATCATTATGTCAGCTATGAAAGTGTTGCCCGGGGTACGGGTGATGGCTGGGTGGAACAACAGTGAATTTTTCATGAACTATTAACAGCGATGGCTGGCTGGCCTTCCTGGTTTTCTCACTATAATTTAAATGTCTGCTCTCAAAATGACAGATGGCTACTAGCGCTTCGTCTGCACTTTAAAAAGTAAAAATACTTAAGACTGTCAGGGACACTTTCAAACACACTGGCACCACCGAAGTTTGTCACAGAAGTTTGGCAGTGGCAAGAGACAGGAGAAAGAGAAGCAAAAGGTCTACCGTCTCCATGCCTCTGTCTTGCTTTCTTCACAACTAGGGATTGTGGTGATGCTCTCTAGGACTAAGCTGAGGAGGGGAGAGGAGACTGAATCAGGGCTATGGCTCTTCAGACTCACATCCAAGGCCAGTGGGCACAGTGAGCGCTCCCTCCCCATGGCAGCTGGCATTCATATCGGCTCTGGAGCCCGCTCATCAATATATTTGAAACATCAGTTAAAGATTACAAAACTAGGGCTGGGTGCGGTGGCTTATGCCTTAATCCTAGCACTTTGGAAGGCTGAGGTAGGCGGATCATCTAAGGTCACGAGTTCGAGACCAGTCTGACCCACATGGCGAAATCCCGTCTCTAAAAAAATACAAAAATTATCTGGGAATGGTGGTGTGTGCCTGTAATCCCAACTACTCAGGAAGCTGAGGCAGGAGAATCACTTGAACCTGGGAAGTGGAAGTTGTGGTGAGCCAAGATTGCACCACTGCACTCCAGTCTCGGTGACAGAGAGAGACTCCATCTCAAAAATGAAAAAGATAATAAAACTAAAGTCTACATGACTAAAGAGTCCAAAATTTAGGGGTTTCAAGAATTCCAGAACAGAAAAAGGCAGGATTTTCAAAATAAGGTATGAGAGTTTTAGTTAACTAAAACTCATATAAACATAGAAGGCCTTTAACTGTAGGATTTTCATACTTCCTGCCCAGTGGTCTCACAGGACCACACTATTTGAGCCTTTCTGAGTTCTCCAGCATGGGGTGAAACCAAAGATGGCTGATTCTTGCTACAACAGACTTTCAGTTATTTTTACTTGAGGTTTAATTAATGGTCTGTGGTCCCAAAGCATTCCTCAATGGCACTTTCATTTGTCAAAAACGAACGGTCCTCACCTAAATAAAGTATGGACTTTAGTTAATAATACTGTATCAACATTTACTTGGGGAGGAAGATAACTGAATAGAACCCTCTAACAACTGTCCCTCCACAGGAACACCAACTTGCACAACTATCCACACAATAAAGCACCTTCATAAGAATCCAAAATCAGGTGAGCGATCACAGTACCTGCTTGTCACATCATATCAAGGGGAAAGAGTCACTGAAGAGGGTAGTAAAGATGGTCCTGCATCGCCTACGCCCCCTCCCCCACCCTGGCACAGCAGCTTGGAGAGAGAATCTGTGCACATCAGGGAGGGAGAGGGTGTGGGACTTTGCTTCGGAACTCACTGCTGGCCTGTCACAGCAGAGCACAACACTGAGCAGAATTCTGCTGGCACCCACGGACAGAGCATTTAGACCAGCTCTGGGTCAGAGGGGAATTCTCAGCCAGAGTGGGAGGAAGCTGAGTCCCAGCTGGTTCCGCCACCCAATACCGTGCTATCTTCAGGTCTGACCCCGTGCAGTGCCAGCTGTGGTGGCCATGGGAGTGCTTGAATCACCTTCCCCAACTCCAGGCAACCCAGCACAGAGAGAGACTACTTCTGAGAGGGAAGAGAGAAGAGACATTGTCTAGCAACCCAGAGAGTTCTCCCTTATCTTGCCCAAACCCATCAAGGCAGCGCCTCTTGGAGCTGGTGAGAGTTAAAGCGTTCCTGGACTGAGGGCGCCCCCTAGTGCTGATACATCTACAGTGATCACAAGCTTAGATCACAATAGTCCTATTTGAATACATGGAAAGCCTTCTCTGGAAGAACCAGTACAAACAGGCCCAGGCTGCCAAAATTGGAATAAATACCTAACTCTTCAATGCCCAGACACTGATGAATGTACACAGGCATCAGGAACATCCAGGAAGACATAACCTCATCAAATGAACCAAATAAGGCACCAGTGACCAATCCCAGAGTGATGCAGAATTCAGACAGAGAATTCAAAATACCTGTCCTTGAGCAAGTTCAATAAACTTCAAGATATCACAGAGAAGGAATTCTGAATTCTATCAAAAATTTAACAAAGAGATGGAAATAGTAATTTAGAAATCAAGCAGAATTTCTGGAGTTGAAAAATTGAATTGACAAACTGAAAAATGTACCAGCTTCTCAACAGTGGAATTGATCAAGCAGAAGGAAGAACTAGTGAGCTCAAAGACAGGCTACATGAAAATACACAGTCACAGGAGAAAAAAGAAAAAAGAATAAAAAAGAATGAAACATGCCTACAAGAGCTAGAAGATAGACTCAAACGGGTAAATTTGTTTTTCTTTTTTTTTTTTTTTGAGTCTCCACCCAGGCTGGTGTGCAGTGGCACTATCTTGGCTCACGGCAACCTCCGCTCCCAGGTTTTCTGCCTCAGCCTCCCAAGTAGCTGGGATTACAGGCACCTGCCACCATGCCCGGCTAATTTTTGTATTTTTAGTGGAGACAGAGTTTCACCATGTTGGCCAGGATGGTCTCAAACTCCTGACCTCAGGTGATCTGCCAGCCTTGGCCTCACAAAAAGATAAGGATTACAAGCGTGAGCCACCGTGCCCGTACTGTCAAAGGGGTAAATCTAAGAGTTATTGGCCCTAAAGAGGATGTAGAGAGAGAAAGAGATCGGGGCACAAAGTTTATTCAAAAGAATAACGAACATTTCCAAACCTGGAGAAAGATATAAATACCCAGGTACAAGAAGGTCACAGAGCTCCAAAAGGGTCCAACCCAAACAACACTACTTCAAGCATATATTAATCAAACTCTCAAAGGTCAAGGATAAAGAAAGGATATCTGAAAGCAGCAAGAAAAAAGAAGCAAAAAACATAAAAAGGAGCTCCAATACATCTGGCAGCAAACTACTTGGTGGAAACCTTACAGGCCCACAGAGTGTGGGATAACATACTTAAAGTGCTGAAGGAATACTGATTCTCAAGCTATAACAAATGTACTACACTAATGTAAGATGACGCCAACAGGGGAAACTTGGTGAGGGGTTTATGAGAACTCTGTCTTTGCAACTTTTCTGTAAATCTGAAACTATTTTGATATTAAAAAGTCCCACGATAGGCCAGGTGCAGTGTCTCATGCCCGTAATCCCACGACTTTGGGGGCTGAGGCGGGCAGATCACCTGAGGTCAGGAATTTGAGACCAGCCTGGCCAACATGATGAAACCCTGTCTTTACTGAAAACACAAAAATAGCTGGGTGTGGTGGCACACACCTGTAGTCCCGGCTACTTGGGAGGCTAAGCCAGGAGAATCGCTTGAACCTGCGAGGCAGAAGTTCCAGGGAGCCTAGATCAATAAACACTGGTGCTCAGCATCATCAGTTACCAGGAAAATGCAAATTAAAACCACAATGAAGGACCACTACACACCTACCAGAATGGCTACATTAAAAAGACTTATAATATCAAGTGCCAGAAAGGATGTGAAGCACTAGAGCTCTCATACACTGCTGGTTGGAGTGCTACTTGTTACAACCACTTTGGAAAACTAGTTCAGAGGCTCTACTAAGTTGAACATACGTATATTCTTGACATGGCTATTGTATTCCTAGAAACTCAAAAGAAACACATATGTCTGTGTACCAAAGGACATGTACAAGAATTCTTAGTATCGGCTGGGTGCAGTGACTCACACCTGCAATGCCAGCACTTTGGGAGGCGGAGGTGGACAGATTACTTGAGCTCAGGAGTTTGAGACTAGCCTGGGCAACATGGCAAAACCTTGTTTCTATAAAAAATAAAAAAAATCAGCCAGGTGTGGTGGTGTGTGCCTGTAGACCCAGCTACTTGGGGGGCTGAGGTGGGAGGATTGCTGGAGCTCAGGATGTCGAGGCCACAGTGAGCCAAGTTCACACCACTATACTCCAGCCTGGGTGACAAAATGAGACTCTATCTCAAAAAAATAAAAGAAGAGGAAAAACAAAAAACAAAGATTCTGAATATCCCAAATTGGAAACAATCCAAATGTTCATCAACAGTAGAGTGGATAAATAAGCCGCCATATTCTCATACTGTAAATATAATATAGCAATGGGGATAAGCTAATGTTACCTGCAACACATGGATAAATCTTATCAACATAATGTTGACTTAAAGACACAGGACACAAATTAATACACATAGTATGATTCCATTTATATTCAGTCCCAAAACAGACAAAATAAAGCTATGATTTTCTTAATTTTTGTTTTTGTTTTTGAGACAGGGTCTTGCTCCGTCGCTCAGGCTAGAGTGCAGTGGTGCAATCATAGCTCACTATAGCCTCAGACTCCTGGGCTCAAGGGATCCTTCCACCTTAGCCCGCCAAGTAGTCAGGACTACAAGTGCACATTGCCACACCTGGCTTACACATGTATTCTTAAAAGGATAACTGGTTAAATAAGATCAACCCCAATTCCGGTTTTATCTATGAACACAATGGGCTGACACTAGCTCCCAGGTGTGAAATGCCAGTGCACTTCTTTTCACTAGTGGTTATAACTGAGACAGCCCCACTTAACAATTAATTAGATTTAAGCACAAAGGTACGAGAGAAACAAATGAACAATCCACCGGTATGGCTTTCTTCTTTAACGCACACAACTCACAGCATGAAATTGTGCACTTTCGTACACATGGCCTCTAATTCAGTGGGCCTGTCAGCATCACCTGGGAGCTCTTCTAAAGCATACTTTCTTGTGTTCCAATCTTAGATACGTAATTTAGTAAAGGAGGAATGATGCCTGGAAGATTAGGTAAAATATCCTCCAAGTGTTCACAGCAGCTGAGGCCTACTGCTCACTCACATCCAGCTGAATTATACACACTGTTATGACGGTCAAAATCCAGTTCCATATTGTCTAGATGAAGAAGGTGAAGTCATGGTAGCAGTGTTTCTCAGGCCACAGAACGTGGCCACCTGTATGTACTGATGCAACTGGGGAATCCTGGGCTTGTGTTATATCTTCTGGAGCCCCAGAAATCTGTATTTTAACACACTTCCAAAGTATTCTCATGTTTTTTTGGGTTGAAGAAATACTGCATTAGCCCCTCAACTCCTCCCACTCTAAAATGAGTCTGTCTCTGGGCACAGCTGTGGGTGGGCTCCTTGCAGCTGACCGACCGACCCACTGGCCTGAGACTGCATCAAGGGATGTGCACCTATGCACTTCGCCTAAGAATCTCTGAAGTGGATTAAATTACAATACAACTAACATGAAGCTATCAGCTTCATACTTTTTAAGGGGAGCTGTGTGACTGGGCTCTTTCATTATCTTGGAAATTTCATGTTAATTTAATAGGTTTCAATTTCATTTTACTCAGAGAGTTAAATCTCTTCACAGGAATTACATAAGAAGGGAATGAACCAATAATATCTAACAAAAAAGCATTAGATATAACAGGAAATAATAACTGCAATATCTATACTTTTCTCAATGTATAAGAAGTGAGTTTAACTGAGTATGGTCAAATTGGAATCACTAGAAATGTACTCAAGATGTCTCTAAATTCTACATGAAGAAACTACTAACTTTAATTTTTCTATAAGCTATAGGGCATTTCTCCTTTCCTAAAAAGGAACAACCTTAGATTCTGTTTGGCCATGTCAGGATGTTAATTTTGAAAAGGAAGAGAGGATACACAAGTACATGATACCCCATGTAAAAGAGGCCGGGCGCAGTGGCTCACACCTGTAATCCCAGTACTTTGGGAGGCCGAGGTGGGCAGATCACGAGGTCAGGAGATCAAGACCATCCTGGCCAACGAGGTGAAACCCCTCTCTACTAAAATACAAAAAATTAGCCAGGCGTGATGGCATGCACCTGTAGTCCGAGCTACTCGGGAGGCTGGGAGGCTGAGGCAAGGGAATCGCTTGAACCTAGGAGGCAAAGGTTGCAGTGAGCCAAGATCACGCTACTGCACTCCAGCATGGCGACAGAGCGAGACTGTTTCAAAAAGAAAGACAGACAGACAGACAGAAAGAAAGAAAGAAAGAAAGAAAAGAGAGAGAGAAAGAAGAAAGAAAGAAAAAGAAAGAAAGGAAGAAAGAGAGAGAGAGAGAAAGAAAGAAAGAAAGAAAGAAAGAAAGAAAGAAAGAAAGAAAGAAAGAAAGAAAGAAAGAAAGGAAAGAAAAGAAAAGAAAGAAAGAAAGAAGAGAGGCAATGAGGTCACCGAGGATCTGGGACAGCCTGAATCTGTCCAAACTTCTTATCTTGACCTGACGCTCAAATGAAACCATGGACCACATGTGCTGCAATCTGTTGATTTTACATTCTCAGCTATGGCAAAGCTTTATAGGAGGGGATGCTAGATGACCAATCTGCAAAAAAGATGCTACTCTCAGCGGGTGCTGCTTTACAAGGAGGACCTACATCTATCTGCTGACTTTGCCAAGTGATGAGCCACCCAGGATTGGGAAGCCTGAATGTCATCAATCAAGGCCCTGAGTGCTGAACCTATGAGGCCTGAGGAGACCATTATGAATTCCTGCATCGTCACTGAGACCATCACATCCTGTGAAAAACATCTGCCAGCCACTGTCTGGGCTGTAGAAAGCTGCTGATGGGAAAACTAGGAGTCATCTACTATTTAGGCATGGCAAGGGGGTTTCAGACAAGCTTGGCCTGCTAAAGATGATATTTTCAGGAAGCGGAGAGCAGCAATTAGTCACCTGTCAAATGGCTGTGACAAAATCTGGGCAAAGGCTGAATGCTGGTCTAATACCAAGGGGAGGAGAGCTGATCGGGTTTCCTGTGATTGCTTGTACAAATAACAAGCCTTTGGGTGACAGATAATGTGGAGGATAATGATTAAGGAGGACTCCTCCCACTGTGTTCAGCACTAGCCAGTTCTGTACTCTATCCAATAGAGTATGGAACACAGTTTAGAAGACACTAATTCCAAAGGACTGGGGGGAAAACAAACAAGTGAAGTAGGGATGATTAAGTTGACAAAGAAGATATCCAAGTGACTGCAGTAAAGAAAAATTGTCCATCTATAAAAGGCAGATATTTAACAGTATAAGGGCATACTAATACATACAGCATAGGGAAATGAGTGGCTAGCTATATGCAGCAGCAGAAGCCTCAGGGATCATTGTGGACCAGAAGCTGAAAAGCCTGTAACGCTAAGCTATTTAATAAGGAGCTAACAAGATATCTATGAACATTATCATTTTATTGGCCATAGCTGAGAAGAGTGTCATGTGCAGGTTTGGCATCTAAAAAGGATAAACAAAACAAAGCCGGAAGCTTGAGAAGAGAAAATATGATTATAGGATGAAACACACAAAGTGTAGTTCTAAGAGCTGTGGGAGATACCTGCCTGTTAAAAGAAAAGTCACTAGAAAAGTGTTAAGGCAGGTGATGAAGAGTTTACAAAAGGAAATGACAAAAAACCTTTGGTCTTAAAATGACATTTACAGTCTGCAATACGTTTGATAATCTTTTTTATGTTCAACAAACATATAAAAACAGCCATTTAGTAGGTGGAACAGGACTTTGGTTTGGTGGTACTAGGCTATGCTAATGTGTATGACACGGCACATTACCAGCTGCAGGTTTTATCCATCAGTCACTTAGTTTCTGACCTGCTGTCTATTGTGTAGACTGAACAAGCTGACTGCTGAAATGCAGTTTGCTGGCCAGTGAACTGAAAGATGCAATAGTAAGCCATCTTCATTTGTTACCATGTGCTTGTATCTGTTTAATCTGTGCACCTTAAGATCCTACGGTGTATTCCATGGCCAATATGCCATCTCCTAGATTACAGATGAGGGACAAGCCAGGTGAAATGGTACAACTGGCCACAGGCCACATAGCTGATCAGTGGTAGAACTGAGACTTGAACCAGGGTCTCAGGTTCCAAATCTATTTTCCCTATGTTCCTCTCTCAACTTGCCTGGGGGTAGAGAGCTATACCAAATTTTCCTTCTTTCTTTTTTTGCAAATGAACACCTTATAGTCAATAATCTACGTCCAATAACTAGGTTAAGGCAAAAAGGGCCAACCACATGTTCTCAGAATCTTAGATGTCAAAAGTCTTCATGTTGAGAAAACACTCAGCTCATAAAAAAAAAATTATCTCTTAATTGTGTATTTGAGCTGTAGCTAGAGGAATGGAATTAAATATTGAAAAGGGAGAGGACTTATTACATACTGAAATTATTTAGAAAAGTTGTGTGGGCCAGGCTCAGTGGCTCATGCTGGTAATTCCTGCACTTTGGGCGGCCAAGGTGAGAGGACTGCCTGAGCATACGAGTATGAGACCAGCCTGGACAACATGGTGAGACCCTGTCTCTACAAAAGTATTAAAAATTAGCTTAGCATGGTGGTGCATGCCTGTAGTCCTAGGTACTCAGGAGGCTGAGGCGGGAGGATCACTTGAGCCCAGGAGGTCGAGGCTATAGTGAGCTACAGGGCCACCACTGAACGCTAGCTTGAGTGACAAAATGAGAGACCCTGTCTTAAAAGACAGAGAGAGAGAGAGAAAAGCTGTGAAATCTCTTGAGATTATTTTTTTCATCCCCCCCCGTCCCCCCGCAATAAACCAATTGTATGAATTCTCATCCTGGTAGAATGCTTTACATATGACAAAGAATGGGCTCTCTGCCCTTTCTGAATTCCTTTGGGCCTTATGATTTAATGACCCTTGAAGAATTTGGGCTTGCTATATCAACTGAATGAATGGATTAGTTGCTTCATAGAACAAAGTAAAAAAATGTTTTGTTAGTGAGATCTGCATCAAGCATCTGTGGCTTGACAGAGGGCTCATTTTCTCAAGGTTCACTTGAACTTTCTTCCTCGGTGGTTCTAGTTTTCAGTCTTTGAGGTTACTAAAAGTAACTGGTTCTGGATAAAATAACCACTCACCCCCCAAAAGCTGGAAGAGGTGTGGCAAGATCGCTTAGGCCAGATCACCTGGAGTTCTGTTGTGTAACAGCAAGATATTACACAATTGTGAATGTTCATTGTGTGCAGTGACACAAAGCAAAAACTACCAATTAAAATGATCCATACCCACAACCTAGGCTAAAGCAAATAGAGCTAACCACATCTCTTAAGAGAAGTTCTGGTTTTGTTATTTCAGAGGTTGAACTTTCAAATTCTGAGTTAGTCCATAATATTCAGAAAAATAACATTCTCATCTTAAGGAAAAAATATAAAAGAGAGGCAATTAATTGTTAGTAACTTAAAAAAAAAATTCCAGGCAGAAAAGATTTAGAGAAGGAAATGTTACAGATAAAGACAACTAAGTAACTTCCAAACAAAGACGGAAGGCATATTTCTCACATACATAGGATGACAACGAGGGTGCAGAGAACAAAATTTAAACACACCAGGGCATACACGGAGGCACACAGACCGCCCAGTGTGCCAGAGTAGCCTGAGGCAGTCCTAATGTTCAGTGTAAACCACACACACTAAGGCTTTCTTTTCCTCAACTCTCAAGAAACACAGCTTTTGTGGCATGAACAGTTAACTTATTAGGTCAACCAGAAAAAGCACATTCATGAAATGGAACTGTGCTGACAACTGTGGGCAGGCATTTTTCTTGGTCTTTAACCAGTTCTTCCAGTGATAATGTCAGACACCAACATATATCTAGATCCTGACTGATATTTGCAAAGAAGCTGTTCTGAAGTTCTTCCTTGTCATACTTGGTAGAGTTTAAAAACTTTTATGTAGACATGACTTTACGAAGACTTCATGCTACACAAGGACTCTATGTATGCTCTCATGACTACCCCTAGAAGCACTGCAGCTCTGTGCGAATACTGATGCATCCATACAATAACCTTCAAAATAGTGGTTTTCCAGGAGCCAGGAGTTGAGGATTTATGTAACTTTTGAACTGGTTTATTGAGTCATCAGGCAAAAAACATAAAAGAAAAGTTACTCTTTCTTTGTTTTTTTTCAGACAGTGTCTCGCTATGTTGCCCAGATTGACCTCTAACTCTTGGGCACAAATGATCCTCCTGCCTCAGTCTCCTGAGCAGCTGGGACTATAGGCGCTTGCCACCGTGCCCAGCTAGTTATTTCTATTTGCTCATTGGCATGTATTGAGTATCAATCTATTATGTTCCTGTTGGCACAGCCTATGCAAATATACTTAGGATGAACATATTGGGTGACAAATCCTCTTGTACTGACTGGATGGCAGTAAAAAGGTATATGTGATCACATAAGTGGGTAGCAATTGGCTACAGGTATCTGAGGGGGCCTTAGGGAAGCAAGAGGAAGCCAGTTTGGAGACCTGGAGAATGGCAGGCTAACAACCGTGGACACCAAAACAAGTCAGGCCAGTCAGTTACAGAAGAGATGTCTATGTGCAAGCCTGAGGTAGGGCTTTTAGCTTTCTCATGTGTGGTCTTAAATTAAGCTCCAACATCTGAAACAGCACTGGTCAGCAGGACTAGAGCATTCTGGACTGACTGAGGAGGTCCTTGATTGCCACACAAACTGGCACTGCCTACTGCCAAGGCCAGAACCCTAAGAAGAAAATGAATGCTGCTGGTAAGAATGTCCTTAAATTACTACTATCTTCACCTCTCCTAGGCTTACCACTAATCATTTTTTCTTCTAGTGGTTCATTTTAAGATCTGAAAGTGAAACATCCATTACCAAAAAATAAAATAAAATAAATTTTCTCCCTAAATTTCCAAGCTTCATAGATACACATATTCTAGGGAGCAATAATTTAGAGCAAGTGATAGACTTTTTTAGTTATAGAAAGTTATCAGTATGTGTAATGACATTCAAATATAGCAACTCTACGTAATTACCAACCTGTATTAATGCAGCTCTCATGAGGAGCTAGACAAAATCTGCATGATCATCAAGAGGGAAACTAGAGGACAGAGGAGGTAGGAATGGAGCCCAGCCAGAAAGATGCAGTGAAACTTAATCACTGTAATTTAGACTTTGTCACTGAGTCCCAGGTACAAGCTCTTTTAAGCACTGTCAAGACATCTCTACATTAATTGCTGTTCCTGTCTTCTGAGGACACAAACACTCTAATTTGCTGTGATTTTAGTTTTTCTATAGCAATGTGCATTTGGTGGCTAAGTCCCCTTTCCTCCAGAAAAGGCAGGCTGCTAAAGCTCTGATTATCCAACTCACTCTGCCAAGATCAACATACCAAAGTCTCAAAACATCCCTACTTACCAGAGTCTAGAAATGAATGTCACTCAACAAATGAGTGGGTGAGAAGCTCTGCCACCCTCCCTGGATGGCCACATTCTTCTCTTCTCTAGTAAGTTTGACTTTCAATAGGAGAGTTATTTCTAAAGGATGATTTCAATGATTCTGCATTCTTCCAGTTAGAAGCAGAAAATTTAGATAATCCTTTGAGGCCTTCAGGCAGCTCCAGTCAGCACATTCAGATAAGCAAACTCAGGTGCTTTTTTCAGGGAGCTTTGTTGATCCCCTGGGATTTGTTAGATAATGGGACAGCCACACATTCTGTGCTTCAGTTTCAGGGGCCCAGCTCTTTCCAACCTCACTCCATGGTGATGCCATTTGAGACAAGATCTCTATAACCAACTTTCTTCTGCCATCACATTGGACCAGAGAAATATTTTTAGATGGAAGATATTCTTAAAAAAAGGCATCCTCTTTTCAAAATGACAGATTGAAAACCAAAGAAATAGGAGTCAAACTAAACTTAAAAACCCGAGAGGAACTATTCAGATCTGCAAAATGTTCTAAGTCAATGCACAATCTACTCAGATGGGGATGTGCCAAGAACAGCCAGCGAGTGTCTTGTGTGATTCTGTCTATATGGTTATGGCATCTGATGCCCACTTCCTGTTCTACTTTGGCAAACACATCTCTTACACCATTTGCATCAAACAATCTACTATCTTAATTGTGGAACAGAATACATAGTACTCAAGAATACTGAGACTACTTTCCCAATTTCATTTTGCTTGGAAGCCATGAGTTTCCAGACCTATCACCACCATTTTGAGATCTGCAATGTGGTAGCAGTAAACAGAAACAAAACTCGTGAAAGGCTTCAGCTTCATACCACAGGGCCTGACATTTTACATGAAGGGAAACTCAATGATAAGTAATCATAGAAACTCCATGAGAAAACGGAATACTTAGCTGGTCAAGTGAAAGGAATCTAAATTAAGTAGAAATTAAGTAGAGGATGTCCTCTCTCCTTAAGGTTATCTGGGGTTTACTGACAGATTATAGGCCTGGATTTCCATTTGAAAAATAAAAACTAAATTAAGCCTCTCTACTATTTTTCTCTTTTCTTTTCTCTCTCTCTCTTTCTTTCTTTCTTTCTCTTTTTCTTTTTTTGAGACAGAGTCTCACTCTGTTGCCCAGGTTGGAGTGCAGCTGCATGATCTTGGCTCCCTGCAACCTCTGCCTCCCGGGTTCAAGCAATTCTCCTGCCTCAGCCTCCCAAGTAGCTGGGATTACAGATGCCCGCCACCATGCCCGGCTAATTTCTGTATTTTAGTAGAGATGGGGTTTCACCATGTTGGCCGAACTGGTCTCAAACTCCTAACCTCAAGTGATCTGCTCACCTCGGCCTCCCAAAGTGCTGGGATTACAGGTGCGAGCCACCATGCCCAGCCTTTACTACTTTTCTTGAGGTCATAATCATAACAGACCCAGAAGATAGCAAGGCTAGATGCTCTCACACATTGATCAATGACTGACAACAACTGAAGGTAAAAGGAGAAAGCACACACAGATTAACAGGCCTAAAAAGACAGTGATGGAATCCTTCTTCCCTATATGGATCTTGTCACATTTGGGATTTTAGGCTCAAATCAAGAGGAATTGACAAATAGTATTTACTTTATCTAGAGGTGTGATCTCCAAGGATACAGGGGAATGTGTACTTTCCTATTCTGAAAGGTGTGTCTAATTTTAGCTACACGTTTGTGTTGGACATCCCCTATTCTCAACCCATCGCTGCCAGGAGCCAATTGCTGAAAAAAAAGTTACTATGCAAATATCAGGTAAGTGAGGTTCTCGGCTAGAGAGGCATGTAAAGGATGTGCCTGGCATCATAAACGATGCTCTGTTACTCAGAAAAGACCCCTTTCTTTTAAAAATATGGTCAGTATTTTAAAAACGTAGTCTTCAAAAGCTTGTCCCAGTATATATTCCCTATCACTCACCAAAAGTCAACATTACAAAATTACAAATTTCCTCTCAAATTGTGGTAGCCAGGAAAATAAAAAATAAAAAAAAATCAAATCCAACTTAAAAAAGAATGAATCTGCAAAATTTTCTCACAGTTTAAAATAATGCACTAAAATTGCAGGATTAAAGTATTTTGAAGGCAAGTAAAAGACATTAAACATACAAAAATAAATTGTCACTGCAGAAAAACCTCCTTTTCTTACACACTATTGAGCAAAGTAAAGTGGGCTGAGGCCAGGGAACTGGACTTAAGTCTGCGCTGGGCATCGGAGACACAGCGGGGAAGGGTGGTTACCTTGTGTGGGAAGCAGCATCGTTTATACTGAAGGTGCTGTTCTCCCTTGTCAGAGGGCTCGAGCCGGCTTGGCTCTTGCTGTGTATGTCTAAGCTCAGGGAAGACTCTGCTTTCCGGTCCAGGCCGTGGCTCTCTGTCTCCAAAGTCCGATCTGCCATGGAGATTACTTCACTGGAGCTGTGCCATAGGGGTGCCACTTTCTCCTTGCCTGGCCCTGAGCGAGGTGATGATGTGGCAGCCCCCAGGGAGGCTGTGCTGCCGTGGCTGGGGCCATAAGAGGTGGTGTCAATGCCACTGTCAGCAGAGGTGCCTTGCAGATAGTTATAGCTGTTGAGTTCGGATTCTGTGCGGTCCCCATCGTACCACTTCTCATCACTGTGGGCACTCGACGCATTGCTGGAGAGAGTATTGCTACTGGAGTGGCTCGAGTAGTGGCTATCAGACTGGAAGAGAAGCAGGATTTATTTGAGTGCAAAGTTTTGCGTCCTGAACAACAGAATAACAGAAATGACACTGTGATTAATTTCTAGTTATGAAGGCCTAAAAGTTCCAATAATGACAAGTCACAGTAAGACAGGGAACCTATGTCACTCTAGTCCACTCAGAAGTATCCATGGCAAAGAGTACTAGAAATGTGTGTGTGTGTTTTTTTAATCTTGTTTTTCATTATTTGATTTATGCTAAAGTATCAATACTAATAGGAAGAAATTTAAATTGTCATTAAAGTTTTAGTATATTAAAATAGAAAGGAAATGACATTTCCAAAGGGATTATAATTAGAAAGCATGTTAATTCTAAAAGTCCTATTTGTTCAGAGTAAATAGAAGGCTGAATATAAGACTTATTCCTAGAGAGCTCTCCTTCCCCAACTAGCCTCTATTTAGGAGACAGCCTTCTAAGACATGCTTTGAGGTAAAATTTATACAGAGGTGCCAAGGTAATTCAATGGGAAAAAAATTAGGTTTATCATGAAACGATGGTGATAGAACTGAATATTCATATGCAAAAAATAAAGTTGGAACTGGGGCAGCGGCTCATGCCTATAGTGCGGGGATGAGTGCTAGGATAAGGATTGATAATAGAAGTGTTAATATGTCTCCTAGTTTGTTAGGAATAGATCATAGAATTGCGTATGAAACTAAAAAGTACCATTCAGGTTCAATATGAGGTTGGGTGTTTAGAGGGTTAGCTGGGGTATAATTGTCTGGGTCACTTAGGAAGTCGGGTGAAAAGAGCACTAGTCCCAGCACTTTGGGAGGCCAGGGTAGGTGGATTGCTTCGGCTCAGGGGTTTAAGACCAGTCTCGGTAACACAGCAAAACCCCATTTCTACAAAAAATTCAAAAATTAGCCAGGCGTGGTGGTGCCTGCCTGTAGTCCCAGTTATACAGGAGGCTGAGGTGGCAGGATCGCTTGAGCCCGGGAGGTTGAGGCTACGGTGAGCTGAGATTATGCCACTGTACTGCATTCCAGCCTGGGTGACAGAGCGATACTCTGCCTCAAAAAAAAAAAAAAAAAAAGAAAAAAAAAAAGGAAAGAATAAAGTTGGATCCTTACCACATAGAAAAATAAACTCATAAATGATCAAAGATCTACATGTAAAAGCTAAAACTATAAATCTCTTACAAGAAAACGTGTAAGTCTTCGGGACCTCCAGTTACAAAATGGTTTCTTAGCTATGACAACAAAAACATATGAAACAAAATAAAAAAATAAATTGGACGTCATAAAAATTTAAAACTTTTGTGCTTCAAATAGCCCAATTAAACAATGGGCAAATGATTCGAATAGTCATTTCTCAAAAAAAAACAAAAAAACAAAAACAAAAACAAAAAACACAAATGTCCAATAAGCACATCAAAAAATATTCAATACCATTAGTTATTAGGGAAATATGAATCAAAACTACAATGAGATGCCACTTTGGCTATAATAAAAAAGGCAGATGATAATGAATGTTGGCGATGTTGGGAATATAAAATGGGGTGGTAACTATGGGAAAACAGCTGCAATTCTATGTTAGTATATACCCAAGAGAAATAAAAATGCATGTTTCATTGTACATGGATGTTTACAGCCGAATTATTCATAATAGTCAAAAAGTAAAACAAACAAAAAATCCAAATGTTCATCAACTAATACATGGATTTAAAAATAGGGTATATCCATAAAATGGAATATTACTCAGCTATGAAAGGGAATGAAATACTGATTCATGCTACATGGATGAATCTTGGGAACATAATCAGCGAAAGAAGCCAGGCTCAAAAGGCCACATATTGTAAAATTTCATTGTATGAAATGTCCAGAGTAGGCAAATCCAGAGAGAGAAACTGGTGACTGTCTAGGTCTTTGAGGGGATGACAAGTAGTCGGTGGTGGTGATGAAAATGCCCAGGAATCAGGTGGTGCTGGCTGCACAACTCTGAATACACTGCTAAAAACCACTCAATGGTATATTTTAAATGGGTAAATACAATGGTATATTTTAAATGGGTAAATACTATGGTATGTGAATTATATCTCAATTTTAAAAGTATATGGAACTCTTTCCATATGCTGGCTTAGATGCTTAGAAAGAACATTTTATAGAATTTCCCAAAGAAATAAGAATTTAAAAGATATCTGAATAAAGTAATATTTTAAATTAGAGGGAGGCCGGAAGTCTGGATGATGGAGATTAAGAGAAAAGAAGAGAGAAGGAACTGCGTGTGTGCATGTGTTTGTGTGTGTGTCTTTTGGTGGAGGAAAGAACAGGCTCTTCATTGGCTAAGGGGAGGGGCAGGAGTAGGATATGCCAGTTTCTTTCTTTCTTTCTTTCTTTTTTTTGACAGAGTCTTGCTCTGTCGCCCAGGCTGGAGTGCAGTGGCATGATCTCAGCTCACTGCAACCTCTGCCTCCTGGGTTCAAGCGATTCTCCTGTTTCAGCCTCCAGAGGAGCTGGGACTACAGGTGTGTGCCACCACACCTGGCTAATTTCTTGTATTTTTAGTAGAGACGGTTTCATCATATTGGCCAGGCTGGTCTCAAACTCCTGACCTCAAGTGATCCACCTGCCTCAGCTTCCCAAGGTGCCAGGATTACAGGGGTAAGCCACCGCACCCAGCCACCAGTTTCATCTCAAAGTGAAACATCTCTTCCCCTTGAAAAAAGAATCAATTCCAGTTACTTTATTGGTGTTATTCTAGTTTTCCTCAATAACAACTTACTAAGTGCTGTAATAAAACCTTCATTTATTCTTAATAGGACAGAACTTCTTTAGCTCCAGACCTGTGCTAGGAAATCTGGTGACCCTTAGTCATGTGTGGCTATTGAGTACTTCTAACATGGCTGGTTTGAATTGAGATGTACCAAGAGTGTAAAGTATATAATACATTTCTACAGAAACATAATGGGAACTATACATGTAATTTTAAATTTTCTAGTAGCCAAATTTTAAAAAGTAGAAAAGAAACATGTGAAATTAATTTTAATAATATATTTTATCTAGCCCAACCTGTCCAAAATATTATTTTACCATGTAATCAGTATAAAAATTATTAATGAGGAGAAATTTATAGATCAATTGGGATAATCTATCATTTACAAGTAGAATTGGACATATCACATTGTCACAACTTGTCTCAGTAAATATTTTCCTCAGAAAGATTTTGCTCAGTAGGCTGGGTGCAGTGAGCTGAGTTCGCACCACTGCACTCCAGCCTGGGCGACAGAGTGAGACTCCATCTCATAATAAAAAAAAAAAAAGAAGAAAGATTTTCCTCAGCAAATCTTTTTCTTCAGAGCAAAGTGCAGGGCATGCTCACTCTCCCTTGTTTTTTTTTGGCTCAATATTCATTTTTCTACAGCAAAACTTACATGCATCTCTCATTTAAAGTTCTCTGGGCATCTTCCATAGTGAACTAGTAAGCATGAAATACAGTATTTCCTCATTCTTTTTTTTTTTGAGACGGAGTCTTGCTCTGTCACCCAGGCTGGAGTGCAGTGGCCGGATCTCAGCTCACTGCAAGCTCCTCCTCTCGGGTTCACGCCATTCTCCTGCCTCAGCTTCCCAAGTAGCTGGGACTACAGGCACCCGCCACTTCGCCCGGCTAGTTTTTTGTATTTTTTAGTAGAGACGGGGTTTCACCGTATTAGCCAGGATGGTCTCGATCTCCTGACCTCATGATCCGCCCGTCTCGGCCTCCCAAAGCGCTGGGATTACAGGCTTGAGCCACTGCGCCCGGCCAGTATTTCCTCATTCTATAGAATGACGTGAATATAAACATACACATTCCAGTGAACAGACACACCAAGGAAATCAACCGCATGGGGAGGGTGTCCCATCCCAATAGCAGTATCAGGGAAGAAGAGTGAGAAAAAAAAAGAGTAAGAGGGGGGTTGGAGAATGATAACCTCATATTCCCAATTTTACTGTAAGTGAGAAGGAAGTGTGTATTACTATAGCAAAAGGATGAAATGTGTATGGCTATGAAAGATAAGAGAAGTGGTAGAGGAGGCACAGGGGAAGCTGTCTGTCTCCTATTCCTCCTTTACTGTAGCAGAGTCAAAGATATGGTTGGAGCATCAGTCCTGCTGGAGTCCTCCCATGGTTGGAGCAGGACTGACACTCTAACCACATCTCATGCTTGCAATTGTATAAGCAAATAAAATCAACTTCTAATACATTTCCATTCCTAACATTCCAGGATTGTTAGTGATTGAATCAGATGACCAGACCTGTGGGTGTGGCAGAAGCATAGCAATGAGGAGTTACAATTTTACAATTCGATTGCATTACAAGCAATCGAAAGGCCATAGCAGCAGAAACTGCAAGGCCATGGCAGCAAATGACCACCCTTTGCCAGAATGATTTCCTCTTTGGCCATGTAGAGAAAACAGCAGAGCATTTTCCCAGTGCAAGGAAGGTACACTGCTAGGAATCTAATATTTTTTTAAGTTTACAGTTAACTTACATGCCCTTGTTTGTTTGGAGACAAATGAACCACTGGATCCTGCCGCATTAATCTCCCACTGGGGCTCTCTCGGAAAGCTGGCAGTACCTTTGATACTGCTGGGAGATGGCATGTTGGCTCTGGAATACAGCATAGGACATTATGGTGCAGGCACTAAGCAGAAACAAGCACATGGTGACAAATGAAGATGGCTTGCCATTGCATCTTTCAGTTCACTGACCAGCAAACTCTGCATTTCAGCAGTAAGCTTGTTAAGAGTCTATATGATAGACAGCAGGTCAGAAACTTAAGTGGCTGATGGATAAAGCTTGCAGCTGGTGACAACTTGTCACATCATACACATTAGCATAGCCAAGTACCACCAAACCAAAGGCCATGAACAACGCAGCAAAGTTCAGAATCAACTTTTGGTTTGGGGGGAAAAATTTGGATTATATGAATTAAATTTATGAAATTCATTCATTGCCAAGTGTGGCTAACCTAGCTTGGTCTACATTACCTAGACAGGCATGGATGCAATCACGTGTTACTTACCATGACACTTTGGAAATATTTTACCTGTATATTCATGCTGCTCGAGGACAAAAGAATTGAAATCCTGAGGTCCTCTATAACTGTAAGCTGAGCACAACAGAAAAGACACACAGCAACTAGTTTACTTAAAACAATTGCTTCCTTTGGGACTCCAAGCTGGCGTTCAAGATGGGGTTCCAAAAGTGAGAGATAAAGAATTTATCCTGCATAACACCACTACAGCTAATAGCAAGAATCCTGGGCCTCTGAAACACCCTTCCTAACACGTAGAGGACAGGGCAAAATACTCCTTGACTCTGACTCTCAACCATTTCCAAAAGCAGAGGCAGAAAAGCAAACAGCCATAAAGGTAAGTGAGCCAAGTCAGTAAGCTAAACTCCTGTCTCCACTGTCAGGAGGGTACCTGTTGATACAATACACTGATGCCTAACCAATAAGAACCTCGTAAACATTCTCAATCAGTGCAAGTCATTAGAGAATGCTGTTCTTATAAACTGAGTAGAGAAAGGTCAGCCCATTATATACTCAATATTGGGTACTGAGTAATAAAAATGCAATAATTATTTTTCTTGACTTCTCCCTGGAATGGCTTATACCAGCTAAGCCTTCTGATTCCATCTGATGTGCCAGTTAGGAAAGGCTGGGTTATTTTTCTGGAATGCTGGGATATCAAAAATTATTTTTAAAATTATTTTAACATTTTATTTGAAGGGTTGGATTTTCAATGGTGAAAGGCCACCACTTGGACCTCTTGTACTGTGGTGAAAGGCTTCTTTGGCAGACTTCAGGGGTATCTTATTTTTAAAAAAGGTATACCTTACGAAAAAGATAAACAAATACGTTTTAAAAATTCACCTACATTCATTTTTAAGTCTTATCTATTAAGAGTGGGATGCCACTAAAGTAAAGTGGATGCAGGGAAAAAAAGACCAGAGGGAGGTTAGTGTGAGAGAATGAACAGGGGTCTAGGAAGAACCTTGTAATTACCCTTTCCATCCCTTCTCACACTGTGTGACTTCCCGAGTGTGGCAGGCATGACACTGCACGCCTCACAAAGGGCTTGCTGGCAGCCTTGTTCAAAGCCTGCACCAGGAGCCAAAAAAAGTTGCTAAAGTCATGCTGAAGAAGGGATCCTTTTCACATGTGTCATTACCATCTCAACAGTATCAAAACATATGGGATTTAAAACACTCTGTCAAGAGTAGAAAAGCAGATCAGAATATGCTCAGGTTTTCTGTGTGGGGGTGGGTGGGATAAGAGTAGAGAATGACAGATGGCTTCAATAACAAGGCACATCTCACTGAAGCTACTGGAACAAAGCATATCTTCAGAACCTAGGAACTCCATTTCTCTTCCTCAACCCCTGTCTTGGTGGAATACATCTCCACTCCTTGCCATGTCCATGGTTAGTACATTTACTTGGGCACAGTCATTAAAGCAGGACAGAACAATGAATTTGCAGAGAAGATTAACAGATGGGTCTTGTCTTATAAGGTTATCCTTTTCAGCCCTGAAATGAACACCTTTTTTATCCTACATTGATGCAACTAGAGATTAAATAAAGGAGGAAAAAATCCAACAGTCTAACAATCTAGATTCACGTTAATGATGCATCAACTGCGTTGGTACCAAATCCCTGAGGCTCCTGTGTTGAAAATCTTGTTTCATGGCAAAATGTTACTGTATCAACTAGTGTTATGGTATCATTGTGAAACAACACATATATAGAAAGAAAGGGCTATGCAGCAGAAATCCGGGCGCGAGCTTGCTAATGCAAATCTCTTCCACCCAGCTGTTTCGTGCTGCTAAGACATTTCCTTAGCTGACAGCTTAATAGCAGAGTGAGAAGAATTTTTTTTAAAAGCACATCAGGGAGGAAAGAGATTCTAAGCAAGCTACAGATATGACTAAACAATAATTGTATCTCTTTCCCACTTTGTTCATAGTCTTGTTTTTTAACTTGACATGAAGTATACCAAGCAATCTCTCAAGGTACTTATTCTAGGCAAAAATAAATTAACAAGGAGGAGGAAGGCACTTAGTTTGGTAGTCTGGTGTTTTAATTTAGGTGCTGAAAATAATTCCTATCCCCTTTTCACTTTTAAATTTGGGGTCACTTAGAATTCCTTTTCTCTTAGGTCTTATTTATTGCTTTCACTTATACATAATCTAAGAGACTTAATTCTAATTCATATTTATTAACTAGGGCTGTCTTTTATAACAATGTTTTGATAACATCATCAAGAGGTGAGCTAAGTCACCTTGTAAAAGCAACTTGCTTCTTGTAGAAATTGATTACTTACCCATCTGGTCAGCAATGCTATCCTCACTTCTTTGCCAGCTAGGTGTGGATTTTCCGCTGCCACCGATATCTGACTGGGTGTTCTGTCTGTCAATGGAGGCCGGGGATCTACGGCTCACTCCAAACCTGTGGTGATTTCCGCAAAGGCAAAGACAACATCAGGGACCTTACCCATGAGGGGAAGGCACTCCTGGGTGTAATGAGCTAAATTTTAATGACAGGCACTACTGGTTTTTGCTTACGTGTCTGTACTTGTATACACACCCTGGTTTGTGTTTATGTGGGTGTGGAAATGTGTATGTTGTGGTCAATATACACCACTCTGCTCAAAAAGGTATGAATGCTATGTAAACAAACTTGTAACAATGAGGGCAGAAGCCATTAGGACTGAGCTAACCTAAGGTATGTAGGGTAAGAAACCAAAATTTTCTAAGCCCTCGTACAGCCAAGTTCAGACTTATTCACAGCCAAAAGAAAAAGTTCACAATCTAAATATTAATGTTCCATATATATCTTCCAAATGGTATATTGTGGAGGTTTGTTCTTCTTAACTTTGTAGTTTACTAAATCATTAAGTTAGTGGTTCTTGGAACAAGTATTTCCTGAGTACTTGCATTGTGGTCTGAAATACAAAGATTACTATCATTTAGATCATGTAGAAATCATGTTCAAACTGTATAAATTTTAAACTGCCTTTGGGAAGGGCAATTTGGAAGCAGGTAAACTGGCAAAAAATAAAGGCAAATGTTTATTTCTGGAAAGAACATTTAGCTATTTAGTGAGCCAGTTTTATTTTTCCCTTTGTAAAATAATAATACATGCTTAATTAAAGCATATGCCTTGACTAGCAATATCAACAAATTAAATACTGACTGAGCCCATGAAAAAGTGCCAGAGTGTAGAATTTAAACATTCATATGGAAATTTACTAATTTATATGTGGTTACTAATGAACTTATGCATAATCTACACAATAAAAGACCAAACAGGGGCTAGGAGCAGTGGCTCACGCCTGTAATCCCAGCATTTTGGGAGGCAGAGACAGGAGGATCACTTGAGGACAAGAGTCGAGACCTGCCTCGGCTACAGTGTGAGACCCCAGGCTCTACAAAAAATAAAAACATTAGCCGGGGGTGGTGGCCACTACAGTCCTAGTTACTCAGGAGGCTGAGGTGGGAGGATGGCTTCAGATGGGCCTGGAGGAACTGATGCTCGTGGGTGTCTCCTTGCTATAGGCTGATACATGTATGGGTAAAACCAGGAAGTAGTACACCGGAAAGGCAGGAGATAAATAGGAAGACCTGGGGCCAAGTTCCAACCCTCACCAAATATGACTGAACAAAGTCACTGAATTTTTGCCTCAATTTATGTGTAAAAACGGCAATTTCATTATAACAATCCAAGGAGAAAAATCTATATAAAGCATCTGCAAAGTAGAAGGGGCTAGAAAAACATTTATCTTAATAAAACTCTTTTTTTTTTTTTTTTTTGAGACGGAGTCTCACTCTGGCCCCCAGGCTGGAGTGCAGTGGCGCAATCTTGGCTCACTTCAAGCTCCGCCTCCCGGGTTCACGCCATTCTCCCGCCTCAGACTCCTGAGCAGCTGGGACTATAGGTGCCCGCCACCATGCCCGGCTAATTTTTTGTATTTTTAGTAGAGACAGGGTTTCACCATGTTAGCCAGGATGGTCTCGATCTCCTGACCTCGTGATCCACCTGCCTCGGCCTCCTAAAGTGTTAGGATTACAGGCGTGAGCCACCGCGCCCAGCCAATAAAACTCTTATTATATCATCTCCCCAGTTACTGTTTCACAAATGCTTTTCATTTACATACCCCATCACAAGGCTCACTAAGCAAAGCTATCTCACATACTGATGTAGCATTTATTAAAAATAAAATCCTTGATTTAGGAAAACTTCTAACTGGTTAAAGTGGTCATTTAAAAAAATGACTCACAATTACACTTTTCGCCATCTCCTCCCTAAGGGTCCTTGTTTCATTCACAAGAGTAAATATACCTATTTGTGATCCTATTCTAAATTTTTACTAAGACTTTTTAAAAAGGCATGGAGATGCAAGTTAGAAATGGATTCTAATCATGCTTTTACTTTTTTATTTTTTAAGAGACAGGCCTATGTTGTCCAGGCTGGACTCATATTCCTGGCCTTAAGGGACCTTTTCCTGCCTTAGCCTATCAAGTATCTGGGACCACAGTGCCCAGCTTGCTTTTATTTTTTGGTAGCAGTATAAACTTTTAAACCTCTGAACCTTTTAAACCTCTGAACTTAAAGCTGGACATTTTTCTGGCCCTTTGGTTTTAAATAAACAATAAGGTAAGACTATCTTTAAACTCTGCTTTGGAAAACATTTTCATCTGATGAACTTTTAATTTCATTTCTCATATATGCCCCCATCCCCAATTTATTGTATGCCAGAGTATAAGGGATACCCAGTCCTGAGGAGCTAAGATAAAACTTGTTCTAAATTTTACTTGGTGCTGTTTTTGAAGAGCTTAATTGTTCTTTGTCCAGAGAAGCATTTAGTAGTTTAAGAGTCACACTTAGATTTGAAGGAGTTTTAAGTAATCATTTGGCTGACATATGAAACACATTCAGTGACCAAGGACTCTGCCTCATGAGGTCATCCAGTTCTTTCCAGGGCAGGCTGATAGCTTTGAAATATCTTCCTCAAAATAGGCTGGACCCTTCTTCTCTGTAACTTTCATTTACTGGCCTCAGTTGTCCTCACAGACAAGTATGATCCCCAATCTAAGAGTGCTGGAAGAAAGCTACTGTGGCTTCCTCACCTCCATATAATTCTCATCCTCAGCTTGCACATCCTCAGTTCTTTCTCTCACATGGTCTCCGAGCTCCTCATTTACCTGGGCCCTCTCTTTGGATCTGCCCTGCCTGGTCGGAACTCCTCAAAGTGTGTGGTCCAGAAATAAATCTCCAAGGAGGGTGGAACAGGCCCTGTGTCTTTTCAACAGTTTTGCTTTTTAACTCCCTCTTATTCCTATCCTAAACTTGTACAGGTGTTGTTTCCACTTTGGAGTAAATAAGAAGTGACAAAATCTGAACTGTAAAACTAAACAATATATACAATGGACAAACTAATGCAATTTGATTTCTTTGCCACTGAGTTCTTCGTAGAGGCTAGATGATGATAAACTTTCTAAGAAGTAGTTTAAACCAGCCATGAAGCCATTTTTCTATCTGGATTATTAACTACATTTTCTCTTTTGTTTGTCTACAAATTGATCAAGGCTGGCTGAATGGAAGTCATTTTACATGTCTGAGTACACATGAAAGAAATGACGCCAACAGGGACCACGTACAACGGGACAAACGCATACCTACCCTTCGGGCATGGACTTCTGCCTGTAAGTGCCCCCCACAGAACCAGTGTCACTGGATGAAGACAGGTTGCTAGGGGAGTTCCGACACTGGGATCTTGCTAAAGCCATGGATGAGACCGTCACATAGATGTCCGAACCAGGAGACAGCCTGCATGTGCAATACAAAAACACGAAGTCAACAATTCAAAGGGAAAATCCCAAGGCAATGCATGATGGATAAAATCATATAAATGTGACAAAAACAGTGACTTCAAGGAGATAGTGAAAATGAAGCCAGCTGGAAGCCTACAAAAGAAACTTCCCCATAAAATGACTCCCTCCCGGAACAGCTGGAAAACTGCCTTGGGCGGGGGAGGGGGGGTGGGTGTCAAAAAATAAAGGGGAAAAAAGATCTAGAAAACATGTATGCTTCCAAAAGCTGCCAGAATTCAATGGGCTAAATTGCTTATGCAGTTTCCTAGTATGGCAGAGCAGAAGATAATTGAACCCAAGTGACATTAACATAGCAATTAATTCCAGTTTCTCACACTAGTCCTCCCAGAGTATATGACCATAGTAACACTGGTACATTTTTTGTATGCTTCTTTGTTTTCCAATTTTATTATTCACAGTCTGGAATGAATATTTAGATTTTGCTATTTAGTATTTATAATTTTGGTTGGTGGTAGTATCACCATATAAAAACCTCCATGAAAAAAATGCCTAAAACCACAGTTGGTGAATTTAACTAGAATGACTGAATATATATAATATCACAGTAGAAGTGTGCTCCACATGGGCACCTCATGTATCTGTTTCTAAAGTTACGGGTCCTTCACATTGCCAACTGGCTGTCAAGGCAGAAACCATAGCTTTGTGGTCAGGACAGACATATTTTTCCCCTCTACCTCCTCTACTCTAGTAGGCAACATGGCAACCACAGGGATATGAGTAAGTGACACTGTGCTGACAGTTGTGACTAGGTTTAAGCTAACCCTTAGTAACAATGGTATTTTATTTCAGAAGCAAATGCTGGCACAAATCACTCGACTCTTGTAGCAGGGGAGGTAATTTCCATTTTATAACTTAGGAAGTGAAATCTAAGTCATCGTTCAAGTTCACAACAAGCCAGGTCTCTAGACTCTAATTCCGCCTGCACTCCATGCTAAACTATTGCTGTCCCCTAGAGAAGGCCTGCATTTTTTTTTTCTTAATAAGACAGTTTGCAATGGGTTTGCATGCTCAAACAACTTTGCGTATAAAGCTATCCTAAGGCAAGTTAAAGTTTTGAAGCCTTGAGACAGAAGCTGCTTCACCGGCAGAGGCCCTGTCCCACAGTGCCTCTTTATCTTCTGAGTAGGGCAGGATGGGGCCTCAGGTATAGGAGGCTGAGAAGCTTTGCTAATAGAAAAAGAATAAGGATAGATATTAAAAAGTACAACTCCCAAATTAATCCATGCCCAAGAAGCAGATCTGACTTGAGAGCCCAGATTTGTCTCCGGCTGTCTCCTAAACATGTCGACTGGACACCCTTCACCAGCAATCCAAATCAGACCTTTTCAAGACTAACACGTTTTATCCCACTCTCCAGCACCCCACACTGTCCTTCCTATATTTGTTATCTCAAGATAAACATCTTTTTTTTTTGTACTACATAATGGCTTTATTCACAGGACAACTTGAGACTGCAAGTCATGTGACTAGTCAAGCTAAACATGGTGAAGCCATTTTCTCCCCTTTCTCTTTCTTTACTTTCCATAGTTAATTAAGTTCAACCACTATTTACTGAGCACAAACTGTGTGTCAGGCACCCTGATGCTGGTCCTGAAAACACAAAGACAAAGAAGCTATCTAGTTTCCAACCTGCTGAAGGGCTTCTGAGTTCTCTCACCTGCAGCCTGGGTCAGTACAAGTGTCCCGATAGGTCTCTCAATTTCCAGGCTCTCTCCACCCCATTCCTCCAGCAGAACCAACCCACCCTCTTCATCAAGTCATCTGACTGCTAAAAGCCTATTCAAAGCTTCCCTTTGCCTATAGGATAGAGGACCAAATCCCCGAGACTCTCTTTAAGGCCTTGAACCATCTGACCAAACCCCATCCTCATCTCCATCCCCATTAATGGCTCCACACACCCTACATTCTAGAGACAGTTGAGGCGTCCCAGTTCTCAGACTCCACCCATTTACACTATTATTCATCTTTTTCTCTCTGCCTGGAATGCCTTCTTCCTTTGCTACTCACATAAAAAGGCCTGATTCCAACATCATCGCTCTGAATTCATAGATTAGAATCTCCTCAAATCCCATGACAGTCTGTTCTTTGCACCATTACACCATGTCATACAGAATGGTTATTTTATGTGTATTTGTCTCCCCTAATGTGAATTAAGACTCTGTCCTTAAGGGGCCAGGACTGAGCCTTATTTATCTTTACATCTCTGAGTGCTTAACATGTCTTTTGAATGAAGGAGAATCCCTATCAATGGTGTAGAAAATGAAGAAGAAAAGGGGGATTCAGGACAAGTACCATAGTTATGTCAGATGCTCCAAGTCAGGAGTTCTCAACTATGATGGGGCTAGATCACCTGAACAACAGTTGGTCACTAATAATGAAGTGCCAAAATTTGTGAATAATTTAATAAAAGCAATTGTAACAGACTGAAAATTAATATGCCTTCTAAAATGCAAGAAAAAGGGATGGAGTTACAGGTGATAGAATTATATCTAAGCCCAGACACCCATGTGAGTATCATCAATCTTACATAATGATGGTGAGAGAACTTAGGACAACGCCTGTTCTAACTAGTGTGAAATGGGGCAAATAGGGAGACTTGGGATGTCAGTGTTCAGGAAATGTGGTGAGAAGAAAAAGAGGCAGGGTTTCTAAAGTCTTCCTGTTATCATCGTTGATCTCGCTGTTGCTATACAGACTATGAGAAATATGGGTGAACCACCCACTGGCACTGTCATTAGGTTGCCAGGTCTCAAAGTAGGGTATGCGTGGGACAGGTATGGCGGGGCCACAGACTAATGGGATACTAGCTCATCTCTACTTCAGGTAATGTGTTTTGATAAGAGAAAACAAAGACATTTATCTGGGTACCATAACATGGGTTTCTCTTTACTCTTTTCCACCGAGACATATTGCAAATTTCTCACTATTATTCTAAAGTAATTAATTGTGAAGTGATGTGAAAGGGGTAGGACTGGGAGGAGTTGGTTATGAAAAAGAAAACGAAGTAAGGCTTAAGGAATGACATGAATCCAAATGTAACAAAATACCACATTCCTTTCAACCTGAAGAGTTTGGCTCTTATACACACATAATAGAGAGAAACTTCAAATATAGTTTCATTTCATAGCTGCTTTGACTTTCTTACTGCAAAGGGGAGGAGGTGTTACAGAAAAACAGCAAAAAGGAGACAGCAGTGGCATGTTAACTCAGTGAAGATTAATGCAACGTGTAGGGGTCTGATGATTTTTTGGCTTAGGGGTAGTAAACAAGTAATGCCAGTGAAGTATATTTACGGTAAACGTTGAAATGTTTATGCTTCTATGAGGAAGTTACAACCTAATTCCAAAGGAAAAGTCAAGATGTAACCTTTACATCTGCTTTTCTTACCCTGCTCTCCAAAACGTATATTAAGCTAAGATACCTCAGGCTAGTTCTCAACCTCAGCTTTCTTATTTGGCAAATGTATCAGAAAATTCTATTTGGTTACTGGAGTTATCCCAAAGTGAAAAAATAGCATTTTCAGAAGGCTGGCATTCATTCGCATCCCTCTTTTGCATTTATATAACTCAATAGTGGCTTTGTTTTCGGACTGTTCACACACATAGAGCAACTGATGGAATGCCACCCAAATGTTTTTATGACTCTAGATGTATGTATGGTAGGCAAAGAAAAAATCAGAATTAGCCCTTATTCTGATGACTTACTATTTTTTCCAAATACTCTGAATTTGATACTATCACACAAATATTATTTAAGAACAGACCTAGTGGGAGAGTGGGAGGCACTGCCGCCTGTCTGGGTACTGGCAGTCCACTTCTGCGGAGATAGCCTGAGGCTGATCGTTATTGGAAGTTGGGCTGATTGCTATCCTGCCACTTTGAAGAGGTGCTTCAAGAACTGGGAGTAGCACCTCTCACATTGGCTCACATAGGAAAACCAGCACACTGACCTCCTGGATCTCTGTCCATCCCAACCCACCTCACAAGTGTACTCTGTTTTAAGGGTTGCTGAGTCCAGTGAAGTTACAGCAAGATCACAAGAGTCTTTTCTTCTCTTTTGAGATAAATCCAGATCTTTCTGGTTAGTCTTAAAGAGCCCCAAATGTCTGATGTTAATGTCCCAATAGGTTTAGAGGACGAAGATTAATACCTCTTTCAATTGCTCTGAGATCTTTCCATTCTGTTGAATACAGGCAATATTCTTTTTAAAGAATGCTCTCGTCACTGTCAGAGAGGAATTCTGTAAATCTTTCAGCATTAATCTCAGAAGATTTTCTTCCCTACATTTTTACAAATTTAGTCAAGAAATAACTAAACATTTTAAAAATAACCGATACCAAACATTCTCTGGGGCTTCCTTCTGCTGATAAAACACCAGGGCTTTTTTTTTATTGTACTAAGAATGCAGCAATTGAAAAAGTCATGATCATCACCATCAAGAGACATTATTTCCACAGTCTTTTGATTACACTTTTTTTTTTTTTTTGAGACGGAGTCTCACTCTGTAGCCCAGGCTGGAGTGCAGTGGCCGGATCTCAGCTCACTGCAAGCTCCGCCTCCCGGGTTCATGCCATTCTCCGGCCTCAGCCTCCCGAGTAGCTGGGACTACAGGCGCCTGCCACCTCGCCCGGCTAGTTTTTTGTATTTCTTAGTAGAGACGGGGTTTCACCGTGTTAGCCAGGATGGTCTCGATCTCCTGACCTTGTGATCCACCCGTCTCGGCCTCCCAAAGTGCTGGGATTACAGGCTTGAGCCACTGCGCCCGGCCCTTGATTACACTTAATACTACACTTAACACCAGATTTTCATTTATATACAATGCATTTCACTGCAGTGAAAACAAAGAGTTGAAAGGGTTGGACATTTAGGAAGAGATGGTCCAAGATACGTCCTTCATTCTTCCAGAAGTAGTTTCACACCAGGCTAAAAGAGAAAAGAGAGCTGACACACACACACACACGCAGATTTCTAACACAACCACCCCTGTCCTGCACACCTATTCCATGAATCAACTTACAGGATGACATATATAGTGCCAACATTAATAGATTCATAGTAAACTGATCACTGCAGATTATGACTGATTACAACTTATCAACTTATGGGTATGGAATTCTAAGTGAGAAGTTGATGGTAAAATATTTTCCTAACTGATTAGGTAGGATTAATTACATCTCTATTCTATTTCCTATTTTTTATTCCAAGGTGAGATATGTACAAGGACATAAGGCCCTCAGTAACCCAAGTGCAAACAGTGAGCTGGTGGTATAAACAATTGAAAGCATTTCAAATAGCAGCACTGATGGACAAATTAAATGCTGGAGTCCATAATTAAGCACAGCATTTTACCACAACTTAGCAATTAAAATGCTATCCAACCAGGGAACAGGACCAAGTTAAAGTCTTCTGTCTTCAGCCATGTATATCAACTAGGAATTATGTAAAAAAAAAAGAAAAATCTCTACAATGATTCAAGTTGATGTAATTTGGGTGCTATATCCAGAGTAGTTTGAACAAGTCATGTTCGACTTCAAGCAACTCGTGCCTGTCTTTTCATCGCTTCCTGTTGTGTACTTTGTGAACAGAATTACTACTGGCTTTCTAACCACATAATTCATACCAGCTGTTCAGACTAGATCATGGGAATCCTGTTCTTTGTTTTTTCTTTTGAGACAGAGTCTCGCTCTGTTGCCCAGGCTGGAGTGCAGTGGTGTGATCTCGGCTCACTGTAACCTCCTCCTCCCAGGTTCAAGTGATTCTCCTGCCTCATCCTCCTGAGTAGCTGGGATTACAGGCGCCTGCCACCACGCCCGGCTAATTTTTGTGTTTTTAGTAGACAGGGTTTCACCATGTTGGCCAAGCTGGTCTCCTGACCTCAGGTGATTCACCTGCCTCAACCTCCCAAAGGGCTGGGATTACCGGTGTGAGCCACTGCACTTGGCCCCAAAATCCAAAACTTTTTGAGGGCCAATATAACGTTCAAAGAAAATGCTCATTGGAGCATTCTGGATTTCAAATTTGGGATGCTCAACCAATAAGATTAATGCAAATATGCCCAAAATTAAAAAAAAAAAATTGAAATTTGAAACATTTCTGGTCCAAGCATTTTTGATAAGGGATTATCCTAATTGATCTTCACAGAATCTAAGAGGTGGGGCTGTGACCTACTTGACTCATGGGGATGTTAAAGTGCAGAAGGACAGGACCTTGCCCACTGCCACACGCTCGCAGTAGCACAGCCAGGATGCAAAGCACGGCCCCTGGACAGCACAGCCTACACTCCTGGTGCTTCTAGGAGTTTCCAGGCAGCTCACACTAATACACAGGTGGCCCTGCAGAAAGGAAGCCGTTATGGAAACATTTCCCTAGAGTGAGTGCAGAATAGCTAATTTCGAGGCCCACGGAATGATGAGTAAGTAACTGAAGAGCCGGAGCTCTTCAGGACACAGTGCTGGAGCATCCTCCTCCCATTCCTGGGTCACTCTGGAGTTTGTAAACGATGGGGAACTGGGAGGTGTACCAAACTGAAGCCATTGTGTCCATTTCCTGAATGCCTGAATAGGAACCACCGTTGCAGTTGCAGTACCATCTAAAAATATGAACTTGCATATCACATCAACTCTAATCCTGACATGGATGCCAGAGTATGCTGTTTCCTGCAAGAAGTGGAAAAGAGAAGCCTTCAGAGTCCGGTGACTTTAAGTCAAATGTAGCCCTCTGCTTTTCTCCCTTGTCTTGGCTGACAAATACAACACCAGAATTCAATCCCAACTAAAACCTTTTGAAGAAGTCAATCAAGATCTTGCATTTCACTTTGAGTCAATTTTAGAAAAGCTCTACCAGCAATATACTTTTAAAATGAAGTATTCTAAACTTAGTCAACAAAACCCAAAGAATTCTACTTAAATCTATGTTTAATGCTATAGCTTTATCAGGCTGTCAAGTGCTTTGCCTTTACCTTTCATCTAATTTTTATAAAAGGAAATTGGTTTCTTTTCTCTAAGATAGATTAAATTATGTCCCCAGTTACTTAAATAAGCCCTTTTGATATTAAAGGGTCATTACCACAAATGGAAAGGTGAGGGAACTCTGAGTGTGGAAAGCTGGAGTACCATGTGAAGTGTGGACACAAGATGGTAAACTATGAGGTCTCCTGGTTTAATTACCAAATAACGTTTTTTTAAAAAAAGCATTAGGAGTCTATTAAATGCAGAGTCTATAGCTGATATTTGGAATACAAAGATAAATAAGACAAGCTAAGTTTAAAAAAATAACATTAAAGCGAAGTTTCATAAATTTTGTGAGTGAAGAAGCCATGTGGTGGTAAGAACATTCCTAGTGGGGCAGTTAAGGTAGAAATGGGAGGAGAGTGTTTTGGAGAAATTAAAGGCGGCTTCTCAGAGAAGGCATGGCAAGGCTTCAGCAGTCAGAAGAAGGAATGGAAGGTGCACCAAGCAGAGGAGCTCCTAAAAAGGCATCAAGGGGAACATGGTAATTGCAGAGGAGAGAGAGCCACTCACATGCCTAGGGATGGGGGTGGTGACAATGACAGGGGAAAAGGGAAAGGCAAGTCCACACAGACAAACTTTTTGGGAGCGACAGGGTGTCACTCTGTTACCCAGGCTGGAGTGCAGTGGCGTGATCACGGCTCACTGCCGTCTCAACTGCCCAGGCTCAGAGGATCCTCCTACCTCAGCCTCCCAAGTAGCTGAGACTATACACATGGGCCACCACACCTGGCTAATTGTCTTTTTCTTGTAGATACGGGGTCTTACTATGTTGCCCAGGCTGGTCTTGAACTCCTGGACTCAAGCCATACACCTGCCTTGGCCTTCCAAAGTGATGAGATTATAGGCATAAGCCACAGCACCCAGCCAACACAGGCAAACTCGCTGGTGAGTTGGACTTGATTCTGAAGGCTGTGTGGAACCATGGAAGGGCTATAATGAAAGGCACAGCGTGAGGAGTATTTCTATTTTTATTAGGTCATCCTTCCAGTGGGAGGTTGGTAATCATACCTAGAGGCTGTTGGCAACAGTTTAGGTAAGCAAAAGAATCTCAGTGCGAAATGAGGACTTCTCAGGCAATGGCAGGAACGTGTGTGGAGATGGGTTGATAGTGCCGACGGGAAATTGATAACAAATCCTACTTCTATTCTGGATACTCAGGTAGATGGCAAAGCCGTCCACCAAGGTGGGTAACACAAGAGATGGAAGAGGCAGAAGGAGGGGCAGGGGTGAAGGTCAAGTCAGTTTGAACTTCTGAATGTGAGACACTTTCATGCCTTTCAAGTGCAAATGTTCAGTAGGTAGTCAGGCACACGAATATGAAAAGTGAAAAGGAGACCAAGGCAAAACAGACAGCTAAGGAACTGCCCACATACAGATGATGGTTGAGGTTGCTCAAGTGGATGAACCATCTAGAAGAATTGCACAGTGTGGGATTCAAATAAAAATGAGGAAGAAGTGGGGAACATAAAAATTTCAGGGTGATGAGATAGGTGCAAAGAGCTGATGATACAAAAAAATCAGGAATACATTTTGGAAGACAAGGAAATGGAATTTGAAGGAGAAGGGAGTAGTGAATGGTATCAAGTAAGTTAAGGACCTAACACCATCCAGAAGCTTTAGAAATGTAGAAGTCAGCTGGGTGCAGTGGCTCTCACCTGTGAGCCCAGCACTCTGGGAGGCTGAGGAGGGAGGATCACTTGAGGCTAGGAGTTTACAACTAGTCTGGGCAATACAGTGAGACACTGTCTCTATAAAAAAAAAATCATTTAAACACATAAGCTGGGTGTGGTGTGGCATGCACCTGCAGTACTAGTTACTCAGGAGGTTGAGGTGGGAGGATGACTTGAGCACAGGAGTTGGAGTTTACAGTGAGCTAAGATCAGTGTCACCGCATCCCAGCCTGAGTGACAGCGTGAGACCTTGTCTCAAAAAAAGTTAAGTAAAGAAATGAAAAGAAATATGGAAGTCAATGGGCAATGGGGACCTAGCTGGAGCAATCCCAGCGAAGCTCAAAAGTCCCATGGTTTCGGGAACCTCACGGCAAGGCACGAAGCTGTGATGGAGGGGCCAGTGTTTGGAAAGTACAAGTCCTGAAGCTTCTAACCACAGTTAATATTCTAAACAAAAGAAAACATTAAATGGTGCTTGTATGGTTTGAAAGCAGAAAATGACACAGTGGAAGACTGGCTTAGAACCTATAAGAAATAACAAACTTGGAAAGTATTTCCTTAAAAATCAAGACTGAATGGTCACGTGACTATTATGCTCTCTGAGAGAACTCTTTTAAGTTTGTTTTCACGATGTTTACACCCTATATGGTGCTGGTGTCTGTGAGGAAGGAGGGAGGGAGGCTGCAGATGCAGCTGCCATAACTCCATGAACAAAAAAGGCCCCCCATCCAGCTTCTTAAGAGTTAAGTGCAGGGGTCTCAAGGGGAGTGTCAATGACATCCAGGTAAAACTCAGAAGTACCAAGTGTTCAGTGAGCTCTAACATCAAATATTTACATAAAGGCTGGTAATATTAGCAAAAAAAAAGAGAAGAGAAAATCATTTTATACGCTAAGATGTCTGTTGTTTATCCAAAGCCCCTCAAATAGCTCAACTTTTATAAGCATATTAACACAGATCAGGGTTTTATTGCTGATCCCACATTATGTTTAGACGCAGTAATGTATCAAGTTCAGTGTGCCACAGCCAGCAATTTTTATTTCAATCCTACCCTTAAGCTCTAGGTAAATTTGAGGCCAAAATAGTGACCGTATCATATTACCTATTTCTGTTGAATGAATGTTAATTCTGTTAATAAATACTACTCTCACAAATACTGTAAAATTCTGTAATCAGAAAGCCACCTGGAGAGCATAAAACTCATACATTCAAATCAAATTGATATTAGACGTTATTCTATTTAGATGCCAAATGAATTATCAGTTCTTACTGTGTCAGTTTCTCTTAACTATGTATGGAGAACATCAACCGACTAAAGAATTTTTATTAAAACTCAGAACACCAACATACTTCAGTATGTCATAAAAATCCTAACCTTGATATTAAAGGAAAAATATTACACAGATTTTTTTTTTTGTTCCTAATGACCTTTCAGTCTGGGATATTACATATAAATTAAAGAAAAACTATGCTTCTATAAGCAGTAAATTAGTGTTTTCACCCAAAATGGACTGTGTTGGATCCAGCCATGGTGACTTAAGTGGGCAGATTTGGGGAGCACTGGAGGAGTAGACTTAAGATGGCTGCTAACTTGAGCTTAAGTATAGCTGGTATCTCTATGGTTAAACACAATTTCCCTAACCTAGGGGAGAAAAAAAAAATGAATGGAATGAACAACTGTAAAGCATTCTTTAGTCACAATATTAGGCCACACCATTACTGGTTAGGCAAGATTCAAGGTCTGGCAGACCCTGTCATTTATTTTCATGATTTATGATTCCTCTGAAAGGTCCAAATTATACCTGGTGAGTACAAGGTACAAACTGTATATGGCACTCAGGACGGCGCTGGTATGCAGGGGAGAGTCAGATGGATGAGGGATGCCCTGGTACTCTTCACTTCTGTATCTCAATAAGGTATTTTGTTCTCAGTAGGACTAGGACTATAAAGGGGATGCTTAAAGTTTTCAGTTATGTTTTACTAAATTTCATGAGGGAAATTATATTCTAAGGTGAACTTTATGCATCTGGGGACTCAAGAAGGACTGAGGAAGTACTTCTGATAAAAGTCATGAATCTGCTCTATCCTCAAATATTCCTGGAGTCACAGTAGCAAAACAAAGTTTCTCAAACACGAGTAGCCTGTATCCTAAATTCTTTGGACCAGAAATGTTTTGGCATTTGGATGTTTTTGGATTTTGAAATATTTGCATTACACTTGCAGCTGAGCATCCCTAATCCGAGTATCTGAAATCCTCCAATGATCATTTCCTTTGAGCATCATGTCAGTGCTCAAAAAGTTTTAGATTTTTGTAGTATTATGGATTTCAGACTTTTGGATTAGGATATTCAATCTATAGTATCTTCTTTGTATGCCTCGAAATTAAAACTTAAAAGATATTTTTTACTAAAAATTAGGAATGATGGGGTAAGAAACTGAACTTTAAATTTTCATAAAAGAAGAATATCCATCCAATTAATTACCATGTATTTCAAAATGAATATGACACAAATCATCCTAATATCCTGGAAACCACAGGACTGAGATCTCACAAGTCATCTAAGCCCTGCACCCTAACAGCTGAAATCCCAGTCTAGTGTACTTAATATATACCAGAGACTAAGGGGGCAGTAAGTAGAGGTAAACTTTTCCTGAAAACCTCGTCAGCCCCACCTATGGCCCTTTCACCTCTGCAGCTTAGAGAGTCACAAGCTACTCTAATGGTCTTCTAGAAGGAGCACGTACTGAGACACATTTTCCGCTGGGTGGAGTAAAGAAGAAAGGCACAGAAATTACTTCTAGAACTCAAGGATCTACATCTGGAAAAAATGGAGTTCTGCATTCTCTAGCACTGAAAGCTGCTCCCATCGAAAGATGATACTCAGCTACAAAAAATATTTTCCCTTTTGAAGGTCAGTATGACTGGCAAGGAGCTTTAGTTTCTGTTGCAGAAATTAAATTCAACATGGAATCAAAATACATTCTCAAATGGAATACTGTATAAAGGAAATGACACAAAACCAATTTCACTTGTGAAAGCCTGCTGATTGTTCTGGAGAGAAAGAAAACAGCATTGAGGTGGAAAAGGTCCTTTTCTATACAATGATTTCCTGGGTTCATCTTTCAAAATGGGGGCCAAATCATGAATTCCAGTTAGCACACACATCAGAGGCAGCCAAGTCTGGAATGCGTCGAACAAAGAATTTACTCAGAGGTCTCCTGGATGTTTTCCTCCTCAAAAATAAGGAAAGAGAGAGGAGTCCAGATGGTAATGGGGCCACTATAGGAGAGGAAACTTTTATTGAGATAAATAGCAAGGCTCTGTAAATAGATCTCCAGGATGAAATGAGAAACTGTAAAAAGATGACTATTTTTTTGGTTTGTCTGCTTTAATTAAATTTTGTCTGTTTTTATTAAATTATTTCTACATAGTATCCTAGTAACCTAAAATAGTTAAGTGGCAATGTTTCATGCAACAACTCAAAAGTCAGACTAAGATAAAGAATTCACAGTATGGTTTCTAAAGCTTCCTGCTCTCTGCTCCCAAACTGGAGCGGTGATGATTTACGTGTATCTGGGAACTGTTTTACTCAGCATCCTGCTCCTGCCAGACCTGGTTCTTGCCGCTCACATGAATCAGGCTCACGTTTTGGCCTCCACGCGGACCCTCCCTTCTCCCCAACACAGTTCCCAGAATACAGACTTCTCCCAGGTCTAAGGGTTTTCACAAAAACATTCTGAGATGTGATTTAAGGCAAGCAGAAGAAATGGGGAAAGGACAGTGGATGGACAGAAAGAGGCTGACTTCTAGGCTAGGCGTGGTGGTTCACACTGTAATCCCAGCTACTTGGGAAGCTGAGATAGGAGACTTGCTTGAACCTGGGAGGTAGAGGTTGAAGAGAGCCAAGATCGTGCCACTGCACTCCAGCCTGGGTGACAGAGTGAGACTCTGTCTCAAAAAAAAAAAAAAAAAAGAAGTTGATGACTTCCAGCAGACCACTAGCAGATTATTCAATTAAACTATCTCCTCCTTTAGTGTACATGATTTGAGGTAACCAAATTTATAGTGCAATTACTTAAAATCTGTATAGCCAACTTCTATTCCCATTTTGAAAGTACTTAATCTAGTTTAATTTTAGGTCTGGACTCTAGTTCAAAGTGCTGCAGTTTACTGTTAACTCCAGACAAAAGTGCTAGGGCATCCTTGTAAAGGCAGAGTTAACCCACTACCTTTTGGAAGGGAACCCTCTATGGCTTTCAATTTAACAACAACCTTTTGTTTCTTACTTTCTAGGATCCCTCAGTCCCTCTCCTTCTGGCTTAATTTTACTCAGGACTAAGTGTTTTAACTTATCTTCATGTATCATCTTCTCCTCACTATTCTGTCCTATTTTCAGAGTAGTAAAAAATATGTTTGTGTTATTCTAGTGTTCCTTCCTCATAATCCTTTATTAATAAAGTTACAAAAACATAGTCAACCAAAAACCTGCCTTCTGTTGCTCTTATATCATCGTTTTGTCCCAAAATGATGAAGACTGTCAAGGATGACATATGGTCACTGTCACCTCAAAGGGTCTGCTGAATTCTAATCCACAGGGCCACTAAGCATGTAGTAACGACGTCTGTTGATAATCACACAGAAATTAAAGAGCAAAGCACAAATACCACTGTGCAGAGCTGAAGGCTTTGCTAGAATCAATCTCTGTTCATTCTTATGGCTTTAGAACACTACCATGCTTTGAAAGCCACTATAGTATGCACCTCAGTTTAATTCTTTGTTTCTAGTAAAATATGAGAAGGCCTAAAACTAGTGCTTATGGGTCTGTGTTACTTACATTTGGGGTAGAGAGAGAGAGAGCAAACCTTTGAAGGCACCCTTACCGCCTCTCTAGTGGGCGCCCGTCACTGGAGATGCTTCGAGGGATGTTGGCAGCTCTTTCTGGAGGAGGCATCTTCCCATCTCCTTTTCCAGCATTCAGCCGCGAGGTCATGGGACTCTGCATCTGGGACGGGACTTGAGGTGAATGAGGCCCCTTGCTGGTGTTCCTCTGCCATTTGTTATTATTTCGGAAGGGAAACTTGAATTCGTATGAAACACCTTCATTCATTTTGTACTCCATCACTGGCATGCGGTAGGTTTCAGAGCAACTCCTATTAGGGGCAAGGCATAGGGAGAAACACAATGGATACTGCTTTTTCTTGTTGGTGGAACCACATTGATTCTCATTAACACTTAAAAATGCATCCACAATTTCACCCACTGTTTCAAACCACCTTTCAATCTTTGGGCCCTATACTTATTTTCTTTTCAAAAACCAGAACCCAAGGAAGTATTACAATGTATTTTCCTTTACTCAGTCCCAACTGTTGAGTGTGAGATATGGAGTCTTTAAAAAACAATGGGACCCATGGTTACCCTGGGGGTGGCCGGACTACTGAGACCTGAGGAGGAAAAGCCACCAGGACAGCATGACAGGGGCATATCTGAGAGCACAAAGTCTCAAAGGAAGCAAGCGGCTTCACACATCCACCACTGCACATGGTGACTGGGTTCTGAAAGCGTGTATGAGCAGCTTCACATACTCGCCAGGGCACATTGTGACCAGGCTCCAAAAGGGTGAATGAGCAGCTTAACACACCTGCCACTGTACACTGTGATTGGGGTTCCAAAAGGGTGTACAAGCAACTTCCCACACCCGCCACTGCATACTGTGATTGAGCTCTGAAAGGGTCTATAAGCAGTTTCACACACCCGCCACTGCACATCATGACTCGGCTCCAAAAGGGTGCATAAGCAGCTTCACACACCCATCATGGCACATCATTGACTGGGCTCTGACAGGGTGTACGAGCAGCTTCACACACCCATCACTGCACATCACGACTGGGCTCCGAAAAGGGGTACGAGCAGCTTCACACACCCACCACTGCACATTGTGACCGGACTCTGAAAGGGTGTATGAGCAGCTTCACATACCCGCCCCTACACTCCACAACCGGGCTCTGAAAGGGGGTACGAGCAACTTCACACTCCTGCCACCACACATTGCAACTGGGCTCTGAAAGGGTGTCCGAGCAGCTTTCAGCCCATTTCACTTCAGACCAGCGACATCACAAGTGCTGTGTAGCCACATGCCTCCTGTCTTGGACAGTGCAGGCCCAAAGGGCGTCCAGCCAAAGGCCTGGTCTTGATGTGGATGAGGCTGAAGGCGTGGGGAGGGAAGGTGAGACATGGAGACAGGGGGGCAGAGTAGAAGGGCTTTCATAATTGGCTGGCAAGAGAATAAGGACAATGGAAGGTGCCACTCTTTCATGACCTTGTCTACGTATCTCAGGGTTGACTCCTGACATTTCAAATGTGTATTCCATAACGCATACTCTCCCCCACTTTCTGCAGAATTTTTGTTGTTAGAAAGTGTCGCTTTTGGAGCATGTGCTCAGAGGGAACAATGGCGCCTGCTGCCATCCTTACCTGATTCAGTCACAGCCCACATCTCCAACGAGAACTTTCTTCTTGGGGTTTCCTTACCAGTATCCCAAATGCCCCAGAAGCCAAGGGTGACCTTAATCTGACCCTCTGCCCAAGGCTCCACTGTATCCCTTTTATGCTTTAATGGCAATGGCTTTTAAACTTTCTGGATGACAACCTAAGTAAGAGATACATTTCACACTGGGACACAGCACCACCACATACACACAGAGATGTGCATCCTTCCTCTCAGGTCTTCTGTTTTGCTATATTCTGAGTGAATACACTTCAACCAAAAATACACTGGGTGCAAGCAACGTCCTAAACTGATTTGATGATCTACTTGAGAGTTACGGTCTGCAGTCTGTAGAACACGGTTTTGTGCCACATTTGACGTTACTTTTAGTAGTTAATGACTGCTATGTCATTAAAACCTTTTCTCTAATAAAACATTTTCTCTAATAGTAAGGAATACTACTTTAGGCTCTGATACAATTTTAAGCTTTGATTCTGGTATTTATGACAAAAATATGCCATTGCAACCCTTTTTTGGTTGTTAATAGAAGTAATACACAGTGGTATAGTTTACAGTCTTTCATTTCTGACTACAGTCTTTCATTTCTGACTAAATAAGGCACACTATAAAGATCTAATGTTCTGGATCTGTAAATACAATGCAAAAATGTTACACTTTACCAAAGGAATATTGATTAAAATTTATAATAATCCATGGAAAAATTTCACTTCTGCTCAAAATCTGGACTACCTTTGCTTCTCCTCAGCAATGTTCTTGTTTTAACTTGTAAACTCAAAGAGCATCATCATCTATGCCCCTTTCTGTTGGCTGCTAGGAAGCAGCAAACGTACAGACTTTATTATGTATTTTGGGCACCAACTTTCCAAAAATTTTTACCTAGACCATGTTTTGCTTTCACTACTACCTCTTCCACCTCCAATTCCCTAGCTAAGCTTCTATTTTGATACTGTACAACTATTTTCTCTTTCTGAGACAAGGTCTTGCTGTGTTGCCTAGGCTGGAGTGCTGTGACATGAGCAAGGTTCACCACAGTCTAAACCTCCTGGGCTCAAGTGATCCTCCAATCTCAGTCTCCTGAGTAGCTGGGACTACAGGTGTGCACTGCCACGCTCAGCTAGTTTTTGTATGTTTTGTAGTGACAGGGTTTCTCCATGTTGACCAGACTGGTCTCAAACTCCTGAGCTCAAGTGATGTACCTGTCTCAGCCTCCCAAAGTACTGGGATTCCAGGCATTAGCCACTGTGCCCAGCCCACAAGTACTTTCATAGGTTGTTTTAAGTCCATTTTGCATCAGGCAGAGAATAAAACAAATAATGATAATAGTAACAGACACAATAACAGTAATAAAGGAATATCAAAAACAGACAAGTTACTTTATCTTTGGGCTTCTTCAAACACTCTTTGAAATAGTCTTTTAAACTGCTTAACATTTAGTATGAAAACTAGCTAGAAGGCCTCTCTGGCCAAAGATGTTGTCTTCCCCATAGTCTATATTTTATTTCCACCACTCATAACATATAACTAGAAACTTTCTTCATATCCCACATTGGCCAAATACAGTATGATAAAGTCTGAGCAGACAGAATATTCATTCATAAATAATGAATAAGCACAGAAGGTTCTGTAGAACTAAACTTCAGCTACTCGCCATTTCTGATTGCCTTTCGTGGCTAGGGTAACCATCACTGGCTTCCTGGTCTCTTACTTATCTCTGCAAAACAGAAGAATGATATGTAGAATCAAGAAGTATACAACAGACTGAAGAATGCAGACAAAAACTGACTTTTAATGCTATGCATAAACTTTCATAAAAGGATTTTTATTATATCATTCTAAGTAAAATTCTGTGTTGAAGAATGGTAACTCTAATAATACTTATAACTTGAATTGGGCCAGGCATGAATTTAGCCATATTACAGCAACTCTATGAAGTGGATGCTATTATTATCCCCCCTTTGTAGAGAAGGAAATAGAGGCCTAGAGAGATTAACTTGCCCAAGTTTACACAGCCAGCAGGTGGCAAAGCCAGGATTTGAACCCACAGAATTAATATGTACTATGTAGGTAAGACTATGTAGGTTAGTCTTATTTTAGTCATTAACTAAACCATTCCAATTCTCCAAGGAAAATTCAACAACTTTTATAAAACCCAATTAAAGGGCTATGGCCAGCAGGAATTACAATGTCAGCGCTAAAAGTGATAAGAGGTAACCTGCCCAAACCCTAAATTAATGGAAAAGCTACTCCATCCCCTTATTCTGTTTTTCAGTCTTTGTATTCTTTCTCTTTTAATCTTTATTTCTCATAACTCTCTCCTTTTTCCTTAAGACCCTATGGAATATAGAGAAATGGTTGACTAGGAAATTGAACAGAACATCACAACACTGGGCTCACAAGTCAGAAAAGTTTTATGTTTGAGGATGGCTTGGTCCTTTAAGCCATGTGACTCTGGCTTGGAAAAAACACATAAACTCTTTGAATCAAAACTCACCTGAAAAATGAGAGATCTGAACCAGATGATTTGTAATTGCCTTCTTCACTCTAAAGCAGTATGCTTTAGCACTTTAAAATACTGAATTTTTAAAATGAAAAAATGCTGTGACCTGTTCTTATTTAAGAGGTAATTTGGTCTTATGTAGCCTGTTTGCTTTTAGCTTGTCATTTTGAATGGCCCTTAATTGCTTTTTAAGAACTACAGGCTAGTGTCCCTCAACAGAATAAAGGGTTGACCACTCCATGCAATACCATCCAGAACATCACAATTTAGTCTGTTCATCCACGTACTTTTCACCTTGTCACGGGAATGATGTTGAAGACCCAGAGGTCACAGACACTAATCTATTGACGCTGGCTATGTACTCCAGAGGGGTGACAGTTGGGGGATGAGAATCAGGCAAGTCCTGCATAAGGGGCCTGCTCACTCCAGGGAGGTTTTCCAGTGAAGTCTACCAGGACTCTGTCCATCGGGCTGTCATGCCAGCTGGTTCCATTCACTCTTTGGGAAGCAACTGAACTTCTCCCAGCCTCACTCTCATCATTGTTTTAATAAAAATGAAGCTGCTGATACAGAAGTACTGGGAAGGGAACAGCATGGTCCCTTTAAATGATATGGAAGCAAAAAAGGGAAGTGCTGGGTACAGGAAGGCGTGGTCCCCGGCTAGGGCTCCACCCCCTCCCCTGGATCTAGCTGAGGACAGGAACTCCTGCCTTCATACCCAGATGTTGCATTTCCCAAGACCACCCCTGGCCCATGACGCACCCCCATCCTGTGGCTATAAAGACCCCAGACCCCAGCAAGGCAGGGACAGAAGTGGCTGGACGTTGAGAGCAGCACATCTGTGGAGGAACACACAGGTGGAGGAACACACAGGTGGAGGAATACACAGGTGGCTGGATGTCAAGAGGAATGCACCAACAGGCATCTGCATGCTGGCAGGCCACCAACCGGCAGAACCACACAGAGTTTGGCTGGGGCAGTCAGAGGAGAGCCCAGGTCACCAAGTGGCCTAACTCCACAGAAAAACTATCTCCCTTCTGGCCTCCCATCTGCTGAGAGCTACTTTCAGTCAATACAACCTTACACTCATTCTCCAAGTCCACAAGTCATCTGATTCTTCTGGTACACCAAGGCAAAAACCTTGGGATACAGAAAACCCTCTGTCCTTGTGATAAGGCAGGGGTCTAATTGAACTGGTTAACACAAGCCACCTACAGACAGCAAAATTAAAAGAGCAAAACTAAAAGAGCACCCTGTAACACACGCCCCCTGGGGCTTCAGGAGCTATAAACATTCACCCCTAGTACTGCCGTGGGGTCAGAGTCCCACAGCCTGCCCACCTGTATGCTCCCCTAGAGGTTCGAGCCATGGGGCACTGAAGAAGTGAACTACACCCTCATCACGCACCCTGCGAGGGGGACAAGGGAACTTTTCCCATTTCACTGCCATGAGAATTAAAAAAGAAAATGCCTGGCACCTAGTAGGGGCTCAGAAAGTTTGCTATACTCTCCCTGTCCCTTCTTCTCTTAAAAAAGTTGTAGTTTGGAAACGATTCATAAAGGGCATATTTTCTAAGAACAGGGAAGAGACCCTTGTTTTCCATGTTATTTATTTATTTATTTATTTATTTTTATTTTTTTGAGATGGAGTCTCCCTCTGTAACCCAGGCTGGAGTGCAATGGTGCGATCTCAGTTCACTGCAACCTCTGCCTCCTGGGTCAAGTGATTCTCCTACTTCAGCCCCCCAAGTAGCTGAGATTACAGGCATGCGCCATCACACCCAGCTAATTTTTTTTTGTATTTTTAGTAGAGAAGGGGTTTCACCATGTTGGTTAGGCTGGTCTCAAACTCCTGACCTCAAATGATTCACCAGCCTCGGCCTCCCAAACTATTGGGATTACAGGCTTTTACATGTTATTTAAGTAACACTTTTTTGTTATTGAACTATTACATATATTTTAAAAGCTGCATTTTCAAAATGAATGACTCTCCCATGTGAACACACAAATCCATTTGTGTTTGTATTAGATCTTGGGGGTGTTTGTATTACATACAGTCACCACCTCCCCTATCCCCTCACCTGTGTCCCTCTCGGGGTCCTGGCGACCCTAAGAACCACCAGGCTGAGAGGCAGAGGAGCAGCTTGCCTCAAGGAGGCCTGTCCTGCCTCTCACTGCAGCTGCAGTGACTGGTGGTAAAGTTTCAGCTGACAAAGAAGAGAATGACTATTCAAAGAACAGAGTAATTAGTCGCTAGAAAAACAGCAGTGGGAGTGTGAAGTGCGGAGGAGAAGAAAAAAATGACACAAGAGCATTATTCTATTTTGTTGAAAACTGTAACAAGGTGTTAATGCTTCAACTGTTCCCTTTGAAGTTATTTCTAAAGGAAGGAGAAAGGAGCAGGCTTTCAGCCCTCCAAAGGCATCGAGGCATTTCCCACCTGCCCTGCCCAGGTCTGACTTTTCAGATGGAAACTGTATGGCTTTTGAGATGGGAACTGTAGTGAAAGGGGCCCCATGTCCCCCTCCCAGCTGGTGGGGCTGTGCAGTGCACTAATCCTTTCCCCAGCCTCCCCTCCTGGCACCCAGACGACATGTCACCAGCAGCTCCACTGGCTCCTCCGGGAAGGCCTGAGAGCATCACAGCAGTGTGACAGCTCATTCACTCCCTGGTGTGCTGGAGCTGGTAATCATCCCATCTACCCCAATGCTGCCTGCAGTGACATCACATCGGTAGCTTGGAACCAGCTACAGTGGGAGTATCTGTACCACAGAAATCAGCAAATATTACAAATAAAGTTTCCTTCCCCCCAGCAGAAAGCCAACTTACCAGCACATCACTGCTGATTCTGGTGTATAAGGAAAGAATCTGCACTCTAAGCACACAACGTGGCAGTTCAGAGCCTGGACTCTGACATTAGACCTAAATTTGCCAGATGAGCTTAGCAAGTTACTAACCTTTGAGTCTCGGTTACTTTTAAAACAGGGATGCTACCAACACTATTACAAGAGAGGGTTGTTATAAGAATTAAATGGGCTAATCCATTAAAAAGTGCTTTTTCCAGGGCCTGGCATATTAAAGTAAAAAACTGAGTACATTAGTTATTTTCACTGACACATCACAATATATCTAGTCTAGTACACCTCCTATCATGGCTCCATCTATCCAGGTCCAGGCCTCTTATCCATCTTTCTAGTAACAGCTATTTACAATTTCCATATGTGTACTGTTGTCTCATCCCACCCACAATCACACAAACCCACTTCCCTCTCCTTTCCCACATATAAACCTGGAAGCCTAGATACAAGGGAAAGACTTCTGAGTGGGCAAGATGGCGTCATAAGGTCAAGGGCTCCATATTTCAGTAGACAGTTCTTAGACTAACATCTGTAACTCTTTACTGTCGGTAATTAAGGTTGACAATTTACAAAGCTTGGTTATCTTCTCCCGTTTATAACTATCTGTTCAGAAGCAATAAAGTAGACAATTTGAAGGACAGACAGCAGAGAAAGAGACAAGGAGTGCAGCAAGGCTGGAGACTATCGTAAGCAAGAACCCCGCTGCCTTTCTGAGCCACCTCACATCATTCTTTAAATCACAGTTCAGCACATTACTTAACATTTAATGATGGCATGCTTGGGGAAACCAGAAAAGGCTAATAAGGTTCATCAGACCTGGTTAACTAAGGCAGGGTATGTGGGTAGGGCAGTTTCTGAATATTTACCCCTCTCCAAAACAGGTGAAATTACAAGTTCATATTTTGATTTCCAGGGAAATGCAGTCATCCAAAAGGCAGTTCTTCAAACTATCAGACAAATGAATTTTTCTACATTTTGACATATATACATAATCCCTAGGCCATCTAGGAGGTAAGCAGTATTAGGAAATACTATACTGAGCAAAGTACATAAAACACACACACGCACACACACACATATATATGCCCCTGCTCTTTACTTTTTACATATATGCCCCTGCTCTTTACTTTTTAAAAGACACAAATAGCCTATCATAACCATTAACTTTCTACCATCGGATATTCACAAATCCATGAGAGCTCAGGTGTAGGGCTGGTCATCTTAGTAGCAAAATAGGACACAGAACACTGTCTTGGCTTTAGAAAGCCCAAGAATCAATTGCCAAAGCCTAAGAGAAATTCTTAGAAAATAATGGCATAAAATAAAAAGATTTTAAAAACTAGCAAAAATAGCATGCGCGTGTCCAAAGGAGAAAATAAACAGTTGATTAAATTTCTTCCCGCAGGAAACCTCCCCAGAGACACAGAAATTAAATTTTCAACAGTGCTGCTGGCTTGGCAGGAGCTGTGGGGGGTTGGGTGGGGCAGGGAGCTCCTAGGTTTTCCCTTCTGAAAAGACTAAGAACCAAAATGCCAAAGCACCATGAGCAGGGGCAGCTCACCTGAAGCCAAACCCTAGCACATGCAGACACAGATAGGCAAAGCGGCTGCCAGACTGAGACAGCAAAGGTCCAAACAATTGCTGAGTTTGGGGCAGCAACTGAGAGAGAGAAGAGAATAAGAGCATCATGGAACATAAAAGAAAAACATGACAATTTGAGATGCTGAGTGTCTTTTAATGCTAAGTGTTCAATGTTTCTCAGCTCCTAGTGGAAGATTCTTAAGATATATATTACCTGACTTCTCTATCTGTAATGGCAACCTTATAAATCCAGAGATGGATTTATAAATTCCATTTAGTCACTCTTTCCAGCTGCTGTTGCCACACACTGAAAGGGAGTTTCGTCCTGAGTCAGACTCCATGGATGAAACATTCAGCATCACATGTAATCTATTGTTCTTCACAACACCCTACTCCACTACCTGCTAAGAGATGTTCTACATGGTATGCAAACGCTGCACTCGAGTCTCAGGCCCACAGCTGCCTCCTCAGACCTACCTCCGCGGGGTGCAGTCATCATGGGGGGGAATGATGACAACCTTCACCGTGACAGATGTTCTCAGGAGGTCGATCATCTGCTCATGGCTCAGAGTGGCAACCGCCACCTTGCAGATCTCCACCAGGCGACTGCCCTGCCTCAGCCCTGCCTGCCAGGCATAACCGTAGGGCTCCACATCTGCCACGATGCCCTCATAGTTGACATGGAAGCCAAGCTGTCCTAGCCCATTTCTTCGCAGAGTCATCTCCACCGATTCACAGCCTTTGGAAACAAACTAGACAGGGAAATAAAAGATACTGTGGTTTAAAGCAATAGGGTATTAAGTGGTAGACATGGAACTGGAAAAACATTGCAAGCAGGGTTAGTTCTGAATATCTTATTGCCAGCTGAAGAGCAGTCTGGTTATTTCTTCTTCACTAGTCTCCTATTCATTAGGCCAAAAGGAATATACTTGTTGCATCCAAAAAGCTAAACGGCTTCCCTGAAGTTACAAGGAAACCTCTACCAGAAACCTACAGGGAGCTGGCAGTAAATAGAAACCATATACTGCTACTCACTTGGCCTTTGTAAAATTCAAGGCAGCAGATACTCAAACATTCTTTTCAGCACCACCACCAGATGACTGGGCTGTAGCACCAGGGAACAGGTCACATGTAAATGGGGTTTGAATACACACACACACACACACACAGAGTAAATGTGTCTTCCCCAACTTGTTCTACTTTTCCAAAACATCCATGTAAAACACAAGTATGAGATAAACTCTGTTTGCTTCACACATCAAGGGAGTTTTCAGAGAAGCTAATAACAGAGTGCAAGGTTCAGTAACTTGGCTCTAGTCCGTATTGAAAGCTTTATGAAAGAGAAACTGCATATAAGGAAGTAGAAGGAAAGACTCACCTGCAACCTTTTGACAATTTCTTTGATCTCCTCGTTGTTAATAAAACTCCCCACTGAAACACATTCTCCTCGTTCATAGAAGATTTTGAGGCTGGTGTCAGTTGAAGTCCACCCTATCACATCTCTACAGGAACAATTGAAGACCACGCTCTTTGTTTCCTGTTCAATGAGCACAATGAACTCATTGGAGATCCCTAAAAGGCAGTCTAGCTCCATGGCCTTGTTGTAGTCTTCAGCCCGGACTGCCCACACAATGGCCCCCATGCTGCTGAGCTCGGCTCCTGGATATGGCTTAGACTTTTCCTTCTTCTTGGAAGCCAGAGAGATGAATGGAAACTTGCCAGAAGGGTCGATAGGGGTGTTGGTGACATTCTTTTCTGCCAGATCTTTCAGGTATTCCTGGCGGGTCCGAGTTGCCATGGCCCGGAACTTCTCCGATTTATGAGCAGCATTTTCTGCATTAATCACTTTTGCCAAAAGGAAGTCCCTGAACACATTTGACTTAGGGAAAGTGACCCCTTTAGGAATGGGAGGTCCAAAGGAAGGCACATCTCTGGACCTGGTAACAGCCACACTGAGAGACAAAGATCAAAGAGAGCCACGTTAGTATTTCTCAGTCTCACAACATCAGAATAAAATATACTTTCTCAAAGACAAAGACATACCTCAGATGCAAAATAGCTGCTTATTTTTCCATGAGAAACAACACACATTTCTGCTTAATATGAGCATAGTTTTTCATTCAACCACATTTAGGATTTACACAACATAAATTTTTTTTCTAGGTCAAAAACAAACCTCCCAAAATCCCAAAAGCTAACACTATTAACTTTTTTTTGACAGACAGGAAACTGACTGCAACTCCATGAAAAAAAATAGGCTTACTGTAATATTCTGCATAAGACATTTTACATACCTACTAATTGTTTTCAAGGGAGGTTACTGTAACCACATCATCTTTTAGAACAAGCATCCATTCTGTGAGAACACAAATGTGTTCTCCATTCTAGATATGATGTCTATAAGCAGATAGCTTATATTAAAAATATCAGAAGATGCATGCCACAAAAGAAATGAATTAAATTTTAATAAAACTTAACTAGTATTTGTTGGCCTAAGAGTGAGGCATTATGCAACCAGATTAAAAGCATAATTTTAAAATGAAAATTGGAATCTGAGTAATAGTATGAGAATAATCTTTATGTAACAGCAACAATGCTTTAAAATAATATTTTTAAACTGAGCTATTGCTTGGTCCTTTTGGCATTTTATTCTGACAATCTATTTGCAAGAAAAATGTTTTCCTTCTCCCGTTCCTTTAAGCAAGATTGATATAAGAAAGCCTGTTCCAGTCATTTCTTTTGAATATATATTCCTAAAATTGGGCCTAAGAAAAGGATCATATGAACATCTGTAATAACCTATTATTTTGAACCTCAAAAGGAAAAAAAGTAAGTTTATCCTAAAACAAAAAAGGAAGTTGTTGATATAGAAATACAGAGGTTGGCCGGGCGCGGTGGCTCAAGCCTGTAATCCCAGCACTTTGGGAGGCCAAGACGGGCGGATCACGAGGTCAGGAGATCAAGACCATCCTGGCGAACACGGTGAAACCCCGTCTCTACTAAAAAATACAAAAAACTAGCCGGGCAAGGTGGCGGGCACCTGTAGTCCCAGCTACTCGGGAGGCTGAGGCAGGAGAATGGCGTGAACCCTGGAGGCGGAGCTTGCAGTGAGCTGAGATCCGGCCACTGCACTCCAGCCTGGGCGGCAGAGCGAGACTCCGTCTCAAAAAAAAAAAAAAAAAAAAAAGAAATACAGAGGTTGAGTGTTTTATATCATGTCCCAAGATTTTAGTAAAGTTTGACATGGCTGGAAATGATTCTAAAACAACAAAGATCCCTCTTTCCAAATTAAAAGTGAGCAAATTATGCAATTATACTTAGTATTAGGGAAACTATTAAAAAAAACTGTTTCTTCTGAACTCTTAGAATAGAAACGGCATAATCAGAGAATGCATCTTTCAAATAAAATTGAAGAGCTCTGTTTCACTTTTTCTTTAAGAAGGGTTTGCTTTAAGATATTCAGCTTTGTTTTTCAATAAATAGCTATTTCTGGTGAAAATAAGAAAAATAAAAATCAGCAACTTCAGGATGCAAATTATATTTCTGGTGGAATGGAAAAGCTAAACACTCAGAAGATGCCATGGGATGGCCTATTTGTTGGCTTCACAAGTGTATTTTTAAAAGACTACCTAGTTCACTTCATGACAAAGAACAGTGGCAACCAACACTCCATTTTCTAACTGGAGGAGAGAATTCAGAGACTTCCATATGGCTTAATTATACCAATATGTATTAGGAAGGCAATTTTTCTTGTCTATTGTGAACTGCCTGACTTGAACGCTGACAGCTGTATAATTTTAATTTGATCGTGTTATTTTCTCTTAAAGTCAAGCAAAATATGCTGAAATTCAGGTTTGCTAGATTTTTCTAAGTGGAATCCTGTAAGAATCTAGAAATATTTAAGATCTTTCATTTTAAAATTGGCAATTTCTCATCTGCTAATTTCACTCAAATTGCTATTCTTTCTCAGAAAATACCTGTGATTTTATTTTAAACAAGGAGAGCAAAATGCTTAGCAGGGGGTGTGATTTTAAGCACCCTCCATCTACTTGCCCCTTAAACTAACTGGCTTTCTGCAGATCCATTTATTAATTGATAGAACTTTAGACAAACATACAGTGAAAACCTACCAATAATTAGAAACAGCTATAATGAACTGTGAGGAAAAGAACTGAATCCTTAACGTATAATTTTCAGTGATTCACTGTGGTAGGGAGGTAAATGATACAGGCAGTGAAATCAGTTTTGCATAGTCAGAAATAGAAACCTTACAGAAGATGAGGAAGATGATACTCTGGAGTGCTCTTTTCAAGTAAGTGATTTTGTTTTGGATAAATCAAACTGGCAATATTTCTACACGGTTAAAAGCTCATTAATTTAGATGCCACAAATTCTGAACTCTTGATAATAAGGCCTGGTTTAAGCTAAACAGAATATTTTACCTCTGTAAGAAAAAAACCTTTCTAGAATCTCAGTTTGCTGTATGTAGTTACTTAAGATATATTAATTATAAATGGTTCTTGGTATTTTTAAAGGTAGATTCCAAAGGGCCTCTGCTTGGCTGTACTTATGTTAGCCTAGCTGGCAATTCTGCGTCTTCTTGGAAATAATACATGCTTTAAAATCATAGCCATGCTTTATTTATCCAGCATTGTTGAGGACTGGAATGTTCTACTCAAAAGGGTTATCTAGATGACAGACAGACAGAGCTAGAGGCTAAAACAGTGATGGAAAGTTATCACAGGAAGGGAACTTAGAGAACTCAATGTTCCTCAAATTCTTTCAATAAAATCTTGGGTTTCATTTGAAAATTCACCTTGATTTTACATTCTACTGAAAAACATTTGTGTTCATTTTTATATAAAAATATCTTCTCACTCCAAAATCTTTGGGTACACTGAGCAACCAGGAAGGTGTCTTGTTTGTATTCTGTGGTTTGACATCTTCCTGAACCTCCGGTTGAGCAGCTGGTACAAATTCTTCACTTCTCCAGGAAACAGATACAGAGAAGTAAAAGGATTTGCCCAGATTTGTTAGAGAGAGCCAGGATTGGAATGTAAGCTTCTGGACAGCCAAGAGAGTGCTCCACGACAAGCCCACATTTACTCCCTCTGAGGAAGTGCTTTGAAACCTTCTACTCCTGAGGTGCCTGCTAAAAGGGACCATCCACATGAGTTACATGGCCAAAGAGATGATGAGGCTATTTCTAGTTGATATAGGCCATGTAACACTGGTTGGCATCAAAGAGCTTGGATGAAGTAACAAGTCTTGACACCCAAAGCCAACTTCAAGCTGACACGTGAAAATGTTCCGAAGACTACTACTACTTCTTTTTTTTTTTTTTGAGATGGAGTCTCACTCTGTTATCCAGGCTGGAGTGCAGTGGCGCGATCTTGGCTCACTGAAACCTCTGCCTTCCGGGTTCAACCAATTCTCCTGCCTCAGCTTCCCCAGTAGCTGGGACTACAGGCACCCGCCACATCACCTGGCTAATTTTTTGTATTTTTAGTAGAGACAGGGTGTCACTGTGTTAGCCAGGATGGTCTCAATCTACTGACCTCGTGATCTGCCTGCCTCAGCCTCCCAAAGTGCTAGGATTACAGGCGTGAGCCACCACACCCGGCCTGTTTCAAAGATGTCTGAACAGAAGTTCAGTGGATAAAAATTGAGAAATATAAGATATTTGAACTCTGAAAGCAGAATGGAAAAATGACAATAATCAACAATCCCCAGCCCAAAATTTAAAAGGAAAGTGACACAGAAAACATCAAATGAGAGAGGGAAGTTTCCTCTTCTTGGAGCCTGGATCAGATTACTGGCCAGGGCAGCTTCCAAGAAAGCACATCTGGGCAAAGGACAGGAAAGATCAAATATGTGCCAATCGTTCTCTTGATTTCTAACAGTATTGATCCACCAGTCACTGAGTACCTACTATGTGCTAGTCACTTTGCTCAAGCTGAGGATCAAGGCTGAGGATGTCCTGGGCTCAGCCCTCCAGAAACTCAAAGTCTGGTGGGAGCCACAGCCAGTGATTTGTGTCTAGTACAGGGTGCTATGGGTAGCACTTAGGAAAGGCATTTTAGTCCTGGGAGGTCCAGGGAGCCTTCTCAGAAAAAAGAAAAGCAGGAATTCATCAGATGAAGCAGGGAAAGGGGACTGTGTGAGAGGAGCAGCATGTACAGAGCAGAGGGGCAGAGCACGCTGTTCTGGGGAGTGGTCAGTAGCTCCAAAGGAGTGAGGTAGGCATGGGGTGCAGACTGGTAGATGAGACTGAGAGACAGGAGGCCAGACCTGACGCCCCCATGCAGTAAGCTATGCCTGCAAGTCTGAACTTTTCTCTAAATGCTTTTAAGCACAATGAATGACATAATCAGATTATTGTTTTAGAAAGGTCAGCTGCAGTGGACAATAGGGATGCTGATTAATTGAGGCTTGAAATAGACCTCCTTAAAGAAATTTCTATCACTTGACCTACTTGGGTTTTTCTTCTTCTCAGCTGAAGCTTGCAAATCCATGTTTTTTTTTTAAAGAGAGGAAAGAGGATGAACACAGACATTTAATGGGCATGCATCACACTTCCTCTCTGCCTATGCTAGACATTTTACTTATAGGATTTTAAGTGGAGGTCAAGCAACTTCCCAATGCACTGTTTAACAATTTGGTCTAATTCCAAGTGCTTTTTGTACTATATCACACTCATTCCTTTCAACAGTTATTACATTTCAATTACCGGGTATGGAAACCTCTCTGAGAGGAGTAACACATATTTCTACCTTCCTAAACATACCTCTGACCACAATTTAACATTTGCTTTGAAGAATCAGGGTCACTGTTATGACTACTTATTACTATTCTAGTTTTAAAATGAATAACAACTATTTTATTTCATCAACTAGAGTGTCAATGTTCCAATTTACAATTGTTTAGGATGTCCTAAGATTTTCTTTATAGTCTTTTTGTCTAAATTGGGATCCAAATAGGATCCACACATTGCAATTAATTTAGCTTTAAAAAATATATTATTCTGGCCGGGCGCGGTGGCTCAAGCCTGTAATCCCAGCACTTTGGGAGGCCGAGGCGGGTGGATCACGAGGTCAGGAGATCGAGACTATCCTGGCTAACGTGGTGAAACCCCGTCTCTACTAAAAATACAAAAAACTAGCCGGGCGTGGTGGCGGGCGCCTGTAGTCTCAGCTACTTGGGAGGCTGAGGTGGAAGAATGGCGTGAACCTGGGAGGCGGAGCTTGCAGTGAGCTGAGATCACGCCACTGCACTCCAGCCTGGGAGACACGGCGAGACTCCGTCTCAAAAAAAAAAAAAAAAAAAAAAAAAAAAATTTATTCTATAGATTCCCCTCCACTTTCTCACTATTTCTTGCAACTTACTTGTTGAAGAAATTGGGCTTTTTGTCTGCCGAGTTATTCAGGGTCTGAATTTTGTCAACTACAAACATGTTCCTCTGTCTTTTGTATTTCCTATAAATTGGCTTGTCTGGCAGCTTGATCAGATTCAGATTTAATTTTTTTTAGGGGGTGGCAAAAATAATGCATAGGTGAGGTTGTATTCTTCCATTATGAGGCACATATTTGTCTCTTTTTATGGTATTTGCATCCTTTGATGATCGATGCTTAAATCCATTAAGTCATTAGTTGTTGAAAAATGGTATTATTTTATACTGTGTTTCCACAGTGAAGCCCTCAGGAGTAACTGAAGCACACAATAGTTCCCCCTTATCTATGGTTTCACTTTTTGTGGTTTCAGTTAGCCATGGTATAGTACAACAAAGTATTTTGAGAGAGAGACCACATTCATATAACTATTATTAAAGTATATTGTTATAACTGCTATATTTTATTAATTACTGTTAATATATTACTGTGCCTAATTTATAAAGTAAACATTATCATATAGGAAAAAACATAGTAAATATAGGGTTAGGCACTATCCGTGGTTTCGGGCATCCTCTGGGGGTCTTGGAATATATCCCCGACAGATAAGTAGGAACTAATATATTTGGTTGTTTGCCTCAAAATCAAACGACCCCAGATTGCTATGCTTATTGAATTCGTATCTTTAATGTGAACAGTTTTTCAGCATCTCCTCTATCAATAAACAAATATTTGTTTCCAGTATATACTCGCTATTAACAGCTCCTTCATCTTTTTTATTTTGTTGCTTCTAATCTTCTCTATCAACTGGGATCAGACAATTAAGGTCACTGCAACAATACAAATAAAACAGTAGAGACTGGAGGGCTCTCTTATCAGTTATGGGATAAGCTTTAGTAAGCAGACTTAGTGACTGATTTCTGAGTTCTTGGCTACATGATGACTCACATTAACTGGCCTCCTAGAATTAGTCTGAATTAGTCAGTTACTCCTATATAAGTTTTCTAGTCCCATGGAAGTATAATACCACATTATTTTGAGATCTCATCTCTAGATCCACTATAGGGATTTTTCTCTCTTTGTTCTCCTGTTATATCCCAGGGTCTAGAGTAGTGTCTAGCACATATATGCTAAAGGCTGGATAAAGAACTAATGAAAAATAAATGGATAATGACAGTCTCCAAATTTATTTTTCTGTGTACAAATTACCTGGCATGGTAACATTGGATAATTTTTCCTAGAATTCTACTTATGTAGTGTTGAATTGATGGCCTAGCATTCTGGGGGCCTCCACTGCCTGGTCATCCTTCCTGCATTAGTAGCCTTTTTATTGTACTTTCCATCCTCCTTCCCATCACTAGGCTTCTGTCCTTTCCACTGACCACTCCTAGAATGGTTTCTCTTTTTCCCGCTGAATTCCATCCAGTTATGCTTTAACACACACATCAAATCCCATCTTCTCATAAACACCCATATAACTTCAGTCTGTAATGACCCCACACCTCTCTGCACTATTACTGCAGAACACTCTTTCAAGGAAACTTTTCCCCTTTCCGCAGTTCAGATACCAGGTAGGTGTAAGTAAATAAATATGTGTGTTCATGGTGGAGAAAGTTGGGACCGAGAGGTTTTAAATGCTAAAAAGCACTTGGGGTACAAAAAATAGTTAGAAAGAATGAACATGACCTAGTATTTGCTAGCACAACAGGGTGACTATAGTTAAAAATAATTTAATCGCACATTTAAAAATAACTAAAAGAGTATAACTGGATTGCTTGTAACACAAAGGATAAATGCTTAGGGTGATGGACACCCCATTTACCCTGGTGTGATTATTATGCATTCCACGCCCATATAAAAATATCTCATGTAACCCAAAAATATATACACCTACTATGTACCCACAAAAATAAAAAAATGTTTTAAAAGCATTTGAGTTACTCTAGCTATATCACTTAAGGATAAAATTTTTTTTTTTTTTGAGACGGAGTCTCGCTCTGTCACCCAGGCTGGAGTGCAGTGGCGCAATCTTGGCTCACTGCAAGCTCCGCCTCCCGGGTTCACACCATTCTCCTGCCTCAGCCTCCCAAGTAGCTGGGACTACAGGTGCCCGCCGCCATGCCCGGCTAATTTTTTGCATTTTTAGTAGAGATGGGGTTTCACCGTGTTAGCCAGGATGGTGTCGATCTCCTGACCTCATGATCCGCCTGCCTCAGCCTCCCAAAGTGCTGGGATTACAGGCGTGAGCCACCACGCCCGGCCACTTAGGGATAAAATTAAATTAGATTTAAAGTATAAATCAACCCATGTATAAGTTTTTCCACCAAACCACCCTAATAAAACAGGCCTATAAATTCATATCCCCAGCAGTTTGGGGAGTGGCTGGAGTTTGAGAAAAACTCACGGGTGTAAAAATTCTTTGAAGACTCATGTTTTAACTGAAAATTGATATTTCCCATTGTACCTCATAATAACATTTATTTTCATGAGAAAATAAGCTTGTCCTTATCCCCTCCCCCAACATTAAAGGCTAGAAGAAAGGTGCCCTGTTTATTCTGTGCCTTCAAACACTTCCTGACATCACCCATCACATACCTGAGGAAGTGTGCCTGCTGGTCTTTTGACAAGGATGGCAAAAAATTATTGACCTTTAAAGTTTACAACATGCAAAGGTCACTACTCTATAATCTCTTGTGATTTCTTTCAGTGATGTTACAAACTGATATGTTTTCTTGGATTGATAAACAGGCCAAAATTCTCTTCAAAGCTGTGTGCTGGGCCTTCAAACAAGCCTGGTAACTAGGAAATTCCAGACCTGCCCACATGTCTTAAGCAGGGATGTTCAGTACCCCACTCCCTGCAAAGACTCCTAGCGTTACACGATGGGGTTCAAAAGATGGGCTGTCCAGGCAACAGATTAAAAATAAGAGAGAGAAAGCAAAAATCATAATTTTCAGGGGAGGGATGATAAAAATAAAAAAACAGAGCACTGAAGAAGGCGAACACACCTCCCTCAGCAGTCTGTTTAGACTCGTGCGGTTCATTATGGTGGCCACTGGCCAGCTGTGGCTATTGAGCACTTGAAATGTGGCTAGTGGGACCAAGGAATATCAAATTACATTACATTTTAATTAATATATGATTTAAAAACTGATACTTAATTCTGTTATTTTAAAGATTTTAAAAAGTACATTTGGAAGAATCTGGGTATATTAAATCTACCTTTTCAATTGTAAATTTTATGAAATCTAAATATACATCAAGTATCACCAATGAAAATTTAGCATCCTAATTGAGATATGCGGTAAGTCTAAAATGTACTTCAGGTTACAACGACTTAGTCCAAAAAACATGTGAGATGTCACAATAATTGTTAAATGCTGAAATCACATGTTAATTCATGTTGAAATAATATTTAGATATATTGAGTAAATAAAATGTATAAATGGGTCAAAAACAGTGTCAACATTAATTTCATCTATATCTTGGCACTTTTTAAAAAATCTGGCTATTAGAAAATGTAAAATTAGTATGTACCTTGCATTATAGTCCCATTGGACGGTACTGATTTAGACAAAGGCTTGAAAAGAAGAAACTCTCTTTAAAAGAAACTGCATAGCTTTCCACTCCCGAAACTTTGGAGTGCCCATTCAAAATGGGCTTAACTTTCTACCTGTCAAGTGGTATGAAATCCTTTGCATGAATCGAGTGCACAGCATGTTTTAATTGAGTATTTTCTAAATGCAAATAGTTATCCATCCCAATTATAGTCAATTGTTCTGTGCTTTCATTCTACAACTAACCAGAGCAGCTTTCAGATACTATTTCCTTGATAAGAGGTTTCAGATCTAGGTCTTCATGGTTGGGGTTTCTGCCCCAACCCTAGGAAACTACAGACTTCTCTGGTCTTGGGTGTTCTCCTAGGCTCAGCACCTGAGAAGTTCTGGAACAGCCTCTGTGTTGGGAGCTCGGAGTGGAAAACTCAGCTTTCCCAGCATGTGAGAGAGGTGGCATAGCAGCATGGTTAAGAGACTGGGCTCTAGAATCAAACTGACTGCATTCCTGTCTAATTCTGCTCAACACTAGCCAGCTAACCCAAGGCAAGTGACCTGGCTTAAATTTCATCATCTGAAAATGGAGATAAAAGCAGTATCTACCTGATGGGTTTTAAACATTAAATGGGATATGCACGTAAGATGTCTAGAATAGTGTGGGGCTTGTAAGAAGAGCTCAACCAATGCAGTTATTAGCAGACGTGCAAGGATGGTGACAGCCAGCAGGAGACCAACACAACCTCTACTTGTTTTTTTTCTCTAAGCTACACTTACTCTACTCCTAGAATTAATTTGCCTTACCCCTAAAGATAGACAACTGTGGATCTCACCAACTGTCAATCTGCACTGGTCACTTTCTGTGCAGACAACATTTTAGGGATGGAAAGATATGCTAAATGTACATATTTTGAAAGGAACTGATGCACATTAAAAACATCTTACAAATGCCAGAACATTACCCTTACACATTCTGGCACTACACCCATATCAAGCTAGCATCACAGGTCCCTATCCCCTTCAACTCCTAACTCTCCAGTATTCTTACAAAGAAAGGTCTCCACAGATAGAGGCCTGAATTCTGATACTCATGTGACTGCGTCAACAAGTGACACTGAAACAATTTCAAAAGTGCTTCTAAGCTTGTAGTCAGAGTGCTAATGTGAATCAAGTAAGTCAGAGGCAAGGATTTAGGCTTCTTTAATAACAATGCTTTTCAAAAAATTAACTTCTCTTCCCTATTTATTACAATCCTTCTTCTCTGCTCTTGCCATGCCAAAAGAAAAATATAATTAGCAATATGACTAATTAGTTGGTTGGTGACCAGATGGTATGGATGAAGGACATCACCTAAGGAGGAGGTGCAAATGGAAACGGCAGGTGTCTAACCAACATGCTTGGGTAATGTCAATGCCACCGAATTACATCATCATGTGAATTCAGCCATCCGCATGCACAGTTTTAAGACAAAAAGAAATAGTAATAGACTTTCCATTGCCACCTCAGAATGCAGAGCTGAATGGGGCCTCTGTGTGATAACCAGCCAACATCCATAGCGCCCCTGCTGTGACACCCATACACACCTATAACAGACACTGTCAGAGCAGGGATTGTGCACCCTAACGATGACGAAAACATGCTGGAAGTGGGATCGGATGTTTTTTGGGCTGAATGGCTGTGCTCCAGGCTCTTGGAAAACAATTGTTACAATATCATTTCCAATGTGCCGCTTCCTCAGGAGCTACAAGAAAAAATAAGCAACCAACATAAATGACAATAATTTGCTTTCCCTGCCGCCCCAATTCCCTTATATATTAAAACATTCATTACTAATCAGTACACGTTAAGGTAGGTAATCTACACAGGTACTGTCAATGTTTTAGCCTGCCTTATTCCCTCTAAGGAAGAACATGGAAATGAATATTTTGAAATTTGCATAAAAGATACAGCCATTCAAATAGATCTACCCAATATCTAGCATATTATGCCAGGTCCCAACATCTCCAAATCCTCAGTTTCGATAACAACAGTTTTGTTCCATTTTCACATAAGAAAAACAAGTGCCATAGGGAAGATTTTGAGAGATGAGAATGGCTGAAATAATTACAATGTAATTTATGTTCTGGTTTAATTGACTTCATTGAAAGAAAACGTGGCTAAGGTGTTTTCTGATATATGTTTTGTGTCACAAGCTGGGCATGTAGAAAAGAATAATATTCCAGAATGTTGCAACAATTAAAAGCAGGTAAATTTCAGGTTTAAACAGCTTCTTTAATTGCAATGAAAGCTGCTTAGGGACACCCTCTGTTTCCCATTCAGTGGGTGCTGGATGGGTGGCTTTCAAACTCAGGCACCCCAGATCATCCCAGGTCAGTGTCTTTCAGCAGTTAATTCAATAGTGTAAAGAAAAATAGAATAAAATTTGTGTTTCTCATACTTATTATATGGAGGCTTTTAAAAAAGAAAAACAACTAAGTGTGACATTTACATAAACTACCTATTAGACATAAGCTTGTACTTATAAAACTTGTATTCAAAAAAACATTCTCTAGTGACATTAAGGCATACAAATTGCACACCAGTAAAATCAGTGATCTAGTATTGGCTGCCAACTGGGAGAAACAATAGCCTTTTAGATTAGGGTTGAGAATTGGCAGTTAGAATGTTCAGGAAATGTACTTTTAACCTTAGGAATTTGAAAGCATCCCAAATTGTCTTCTAATGAAGCGGTTTATTTCTGAGTTCATTTCTAAATATGATATACAATCAGACGTTATGAAAATAAAGGCTGGTGTGTATTGACTGCTCTACAGAACATATCAATAATTAAAGATTATTAATCTACTCAGGATCTTGGACATACCAAAAACAAATACTATTTATCTACATGTTATGCCATTCCTGCACAGATTATGTCATTTTCTGCAGTGTTATTCTTTCTTCAAAATATGGCTTGACATATAAAAATAAACGTCTTAATAAAGGACCCAAATAGAAACAAATCCATTTTTCCATCTTATGCTACATATAATGAAAAATAATATTTATATTAAAAATGCTTGCAAAAAATTTTTTTAAGATACATTTTTCCTGTTTTTTTTTTCCCCAAGCATAAAGTAGTCTATATAGAAGAAAATAAATTTTTTGGCTAGAGAGTGAAAATTTCTTGATATGTTGCAGTACCAATTTCTTTCTCATTATGATTTAGGACTGTAACATTTTTGCCTTGATTAGACTCCAAAATTAAATAATTTAGAGAGCTGCCATTTAAATGCCAACTTTCTCTGCCTACCACTTCAACTCATTTAGTTACAAATAATCAATCCAATCTTGTTACTAAATTTTTTACCCTTATAAATCTCATCTTTCTCTTCTAAGTGATCAGGCAGAATAAGTCTTTATGCTCTCTTTAATGATCATTTTGCTAATGTTCTTAAATTTTTCATCTACTGATTGGTCAGAATAATAAGTTTATTATGCCTTTCTTAGCACGGTGTTTTTCTTTCAAAGAGAGCTAAAATCTGGGATTTGTATAAAACAAATTATCAACAAAGTCCAGATCAGGGAGTTTATCTTAAAACAGGTTTACTTCACATTTATAGCTGATTCATTGCTTTGCTCCCCATTTTTTTATTACACTGGCAATCATGAAAGGCAAAACTTTGTTACCCAGATTTGTGATTTAATCAAACCTAAAGTGATAAAGTGTTAGATTAGATCAGTGTTTGGTTAACTTCTGTAAAAGAGGATGTGATTCATTCTGCAGCTGGCCTGTGCTCTGTTAGCACAACAACTGACAAAAACAAAAATTCATATCCATTTGAAGGTCAGAAGTAAAACTGAATTGCTCAAGTTTGTAATAGCTTTTAAAAAAGAGTGTGTTAGCTCTCTGGTTCTTTTACATTTCAATTTGCTATTATTTATTTTAAAATATTTTTAAAAATCAACTACCACACATTCCCTAAAACAATACTGCCAGTTTCCAGTTTGCTCTGTAACAGTCTGTCACCTCTTCGTTTCCACATTTTCCTACCTCACTTACACTTTAGTAATTGGGCACTGAGCTTTTAGAACATTTTAAGAGAAGCTCTGCGTATGATGTGTACATACGCAATTGTTATTTATGTTCCTTGCTATCTCCCAATGAACGTGGTAAGGAAGAATATCATTCTGTTGACATTTGACTTTTTTCCAAGTTAGTATTCTATATCTCCTTTGAAATCTATAATGAAACATCAGAACTTTCCTACTCTGTGCACTGGCCTCTTGAGATGAAACTTCACCCTCTCATGGATGCTCTTTGCAACCCTGCAGAGTCACGTAATTACCAATGATTTCAACTTGTTCTTCGGATTTCATGAAAACCTCAATCCCCATGGGTGAAAAGCAAATGATTAATTCACAAAGGCATCCAGCTGGCTGTTAACCTAAAATTTGGGTCTCTTCATTTGTTTTCAGCTCATTTGCTACTCCGTACTTCCACAAAGCACAAAGCTTCCTGCTGCTGTGACAGGTGCAACACTAAATTCTGGTTTAAGATTTTACAAACTTGCCACTTAGGCTTCTAGAGGAAATGAAACAAGGGTGAAAACACAGATAACAGGAGGATCTCTTACCTGTTGCTTGTTGTTGGGTGTGTATGGCAGCATGGTAGAAACATGGAACATAATTTCATAATCTTTGTATGTTGTGTACAGAGAATGGGTTCCAGTGGAGTCAGCTACAGTTAAAAAAAATATAATGATGAGATGACTATAACAGGAAAAATAATTTTTTTAAGAGAAATATCTCAAAAAAAAAAAAAGAAAAGAAAATGATTTAGGATGAAAAGATTCTAGACAAGACAAGTGTTCTTCCTATTTTTTTTCCTTTTGTACCCGATCCTCTTTGGCAGTTTAGTGAAGCCTATGGATCAGATCCCTTCTCAGAATAATATTTGTAAAAGTATAAAATAAAAAACGTAAGAGTTCAAAAGAAATTATACTGAAGCGCACAGTATCAAATAATTTTAAATATGAATGCACAAGATTTATATAACAAGATGTAGCAGTTGGTCTAGTATCTACTATAATGCTGAAGACATGATGAACACACTCTTGAAATATCTGCAACAACAAATAATATAATATGAAAATATCTGTGCTTTCTATTGGCAATGAAATCACAGGTAAACGAATTACTGTGGTTTACTGCCTATGGCCATAATTAACAGAAATGCTAAATTTCAACTTGGGGTCAGTGAAAATAAAGAAAAAATTATTTCCCATCCAAGTTCACAGACCCCTGAATTCTGTCCACACATCAAGTTAAGAAACATTTTTCTAATACTTCCAATTCAAGCAAGAGACTTGTTCTTAAAAAAAAAAAAAAAGACAATAATTTAACAAGATCATTAACACTGAAGAACAAAGGTGATACAGCAATGTCTAACAGTTTTTTTTAAGACTTAAGCACATTGTATTGTCACTTTCCTTAAGAAAAAAAAAACCTCTACTGCCTTAATCTTAACAAAGTTTCAGAATCAGTGTTCCCACAAATACTGGAAGCTGCAGAAAAAGTTATTAACTTCCCAACGTAAAGGGAATATGTGTTCAGACTCAAAGGACCTGGACTTAGTGGTTGCAAAAGGAACAGAAGTACATTCACTGTAAGTAAACTCAACTCTCTATCAACCCATTTTGTTTTGTTTTGTTTTGTTTTAGACAGAGTCTCGCTCTGTTGCCCAGGCTGGAATGCAGTGGTGTGATCTCGGCTCACTGCAGCCTCCATCTTCTGGGTTCAAGTGATTCTCCTGCCTCAGCCTCCTGAGTAGCTGGGACTATAGGCGCATGCCACCATGCCTGGCTAATTTTTGTATTTTTAGTAGAGACGGGGTTTCACCATGTTGGCCAGGATGGTCTCGATCTCCTGACCTTGTGATCCACCCACCATGGCCTCCCAAAATGCTGGGTTTACAGGCGTGAGCCACCATGCCCAGCCTTGACCCTATTTTTTGAGGTCCAAAACACTTGACGGCATTTTAGAGAATGATGCTCTCAGACAAACTCTCTGACATATACCAAAAGGCAACAGTAGTTCTCAAAACTTAGTATGCACAGCATCAGCTGCGGAGCTAAATTAAAAGGCAGATTCTCAGGGCCCACCCCCCAAAATACTCCTCAGTGGGTATGGGGCCTCACAGGGGAATCTATTCTTCACAGACACTCCCAGGTAGCTCTAATGCAGTAACTCCACTGCCGTCAGGTACTGCTCTAAGAATAGACTACAACTATGGCTTGCAGACAGCTTTCTAAAGATATTCCAGAGCTCTAAGTTTCAAGTTTGAGCTTGTTGGAGAATCTAATTTTGAAGCTGACATAAAACGTGAAGGCTTAAAAATAGTCAAAAATAGAACAAAGCAAAGACTACTTTTCAAAAATTGGAAAACTATGTTAACAACATAAATATCCAAGAAAATATCTTCTAATTATTAATGACCATCACCACAAAAAAACTGCGTATTACTACAACAAAGGATTCAACTGAACTATTTAAGGTCTTGAGCATCGATAACTTATCTATTGTCAAGAACCCTTTCTATAAATACATATAGAATGAATTAGTACATTTTAAAACTTTAAAGTGAATGTGTCACCACTGACGTGTACTTATACATGCATTTCAAGTCAATTTTAAGCAAAATTAATGAACCAGAAAAAAAAGATTGTCATTGGTATTCATTTATTACATTGTGCTTTATATGCCTGTCTAGTTCTAAAAGGATTACTGCCAGAGTGGAAAACTGCTGGGGAAGAAAACACTGAAGATCATTTGTTTTTCTACTTCTAGCCCCTTCTCTCTGTCCTCTGCATGTCTCATTTCACACAGTGTATGCTATCTGACCAGCTTTTTTCTGAGGTCTTTTAGATTTATAGAATTTTGCTGATAATTTTCAACAGTTTGGGAATAGTTTCAGAAGTTTCAGAGATGAAACTAGGGCTAAAATAATGAAACTTTTCTTTCCAAGAAGAAAAGAATTCCAAAATCCTGAAATTACTATGCACATCATAGAGATACTAAACTTTACCAGAAAGAATGCAAAAAGAATGTTTGCTATAAAGAAATAATTAACAGAGTAAACAGACAACCTACAGAGTGGGAGAAAATATTTGCAAGCCATACACCCAACAAAAGACTAATATCCAGAATTTCTAAGAAACTTAAAACAAATCAACAAGAAAAAAAACAAATAACCCCATTAAAAAGTGGGTAAAGAGCATGAATAGACACTTCTCAAAAGAAGACATACACGCAGCCAATAAACATGAAAAAATGCTCAACATCACTAATCACTGGAGAAATGCACATTAAAACCACAATGAGATACCACCTGATATCAGACAGAATGGCTATCATTCAAAAGTCAAAAAATAACAGATGTTGGCAAGGATTTTGAGAAAAGAAAAAATACATATACACTGTTCGTGGGAATGTAAATTAATATAGCCACTATGGAAAACAGTGTGGAGATTTCTCAAAAACTAACAACAGAACTACCATTCGACCCAGCAGTCTCACTACTGGGTATCTACTCAAAGGGATTTTATCAAATGGCACCTGCACTAATTTGTTTACTGCAGCACTGTTCACAACAGTAAAGGCATGGAATCAACCTACGTGTCTATCAATGGTAGACTGGATAAAGGAAATCTGGTACATATACATCATGGAATAGTACACAACCATAAAGAAGAACATCATCATCTCCCTGGTAACAACATAGATACAGCTGGAGGCCACTGTCCTAAGTGAATTAATGCAGAAACAGAAAGTCAAATACTGCATGTTTTCACTTACAAGCAGGAGCTAAACAATGGGTACACATGAACATAAAGATGAAAACAACAGACATTGGGGAGTCTAAAAGTGGGGAGGAAGGTTGAGAGGAGGGGTTGGAAAACCCTACTCCACCTCAAAATCTCCACCTACTGGGTACTATGCTCACTATTTGGGTAATAGATTCACTAGAAGCCCAAACCCCAGCATTGTACAGTATACCCCTGTAATGAACCTGCAAATGTCCTCCTGAATCTGTAGTTTTTTAAAAACAAGACTGTTTACTATATTACTAAGGAATAAAGCATACAATGTTCTTATTATAATATTTTTAGTGACCATGAAACCCTGAAACTATGGAAGTTTTAAGAGAATGACTATCAGGAAAATGAAAAAAAAAGATGCTTTTTTATCTGGTTGAAGAGCATATTGAGCAACTCTAAAGGGACAATGTGCTTGTAGAAGAAGGATGAAAGAATAATGCTACTTCATGTTTGTATAGAACTTTAAAACTTAATAAGTAAATTCAGGCATTATATAGGTCACCGTGACAATCACATGATCTGCCTCCAAATCTTTCTTTACGAAAAGTCTTACATCTCTTCTGAGATCCTGAACCTCAACTGCATTTGTAACACTGCTGAAAAATGGAGGAGACAGCAGCCACTAACATTGCAGCAAATTAATGAAGGCAGGGCTTTGAAGGAAAGCTTTTACAGAGGGCTTCTAAGTCTCCCGTTTACTGACTTGACAAACAAACCTCAGTCAGGAAATAATTTCCCTAAATAACCCACATACACAGCTAAAAATGAGGATGGTCTCCAGCTTTCAAGTAACAAACTGCTTGGTGGGAAGTTTATTGTATTTATTATAGTGTGAGGGAATGGCAGTTATCTAGGTTATATCATCCGAAGAAACAAACAAAAAAGAAGGAAAAATCCCCTACTAAAAATTTCTTCATTGCAGAATTGTTCCAGCCTGTGACATATTTATTTGTAGCTTGCTTGTTTGCTACAAATCCTTATTTCTGAAATGCAGAGATGGTCTCTGTACAGATAACTGGGAACAAGAAGAAATGGTTCAATAGTTCATTACTTCTTCCTTCCCTGAGCCTCGTCCTCCTTTACAAAAATACTGAGAAATGAATATGATGATAATGCATGAAGTAGAGCTATCTCATGAACTGGTTTGAGTACTGTTAGTTCAAGGACTTAAGAGGGAGGAAGACGTAGGGTAAAGGTCGGTCTTGGGGCTTTGCTGTGTTTCATTCCACATTTATACTTTCCCTGAACACTTAATTAACCACACTACTGGGATCTGTTCTACTTCCCTAATGCTTGCTAGCTATCTAATCATGGGCATGTTACTTAATCTAAAGAAGCCAATTCTGTAAAGTGGGGATAATTGGTATCTAGCAGGTTTGTAGGAATTAAATGAGATGGCATATATATCAAAAGTATCTGGGACTTCTGCTTCCAGCCATAACAAAGTGCTTGATACGGCACTCACCATGCCATTGTGAATAACTAGAAAAAATGATATAATGCCTCAAACAACTATTTGCAGACACTGGACAATAGGCAGCCTTGGGTAGTGATCCTTGAGAAAAAAGAATGCAGAAGATAAGCCCTATGACCCCTGGGCTTTCTACCTTGAGGTACTTGTGGGACAGTGAAGACAGACTAGAGTTCAGGAAGTCTGTGCTGGCTGATATTTGCTAGGCAGAATACCAAAGGGAGAGAAATATCAGATGAAAGGTTCAGAAATCTGAATAGCGGTCCCTTTGAGTCTTGAGTTGGACAGTAAGCTACATATGCATAAATTCCAAAAGTCAAGCAAAGACAAAATATTTGGGAAAGAATAACTACCAACGAATTATAAGCCAAATAATTTTACAGTTCACACTGGATTGGGAGATATTAGAGTTCTGAGCAGCCACAGTAGACACTTCATTGAATATTCAAGTACTGAGGTGCAAGAAAAGTCATGCCTTAGTAGTAGGGTTAAGTGAGCCAGAGTAAAAGCTACTCTAGGTATGCTTTAACGAAGCTTAAAAATAAGACTCCTAAAAATCAAGCTGTTCTGCAACTTCACTGCCTGCCAAAACAAAACAACACTTAAAGAAGATAACAAAAATAAGACACTGAACAATGAAACATTTACAACATCCATTATCTTATCAAAAACAACCAGACATGTGAGGAAGTAAAATATAACCCAAAGCAGAGGAACCCCATTAAAAAAAGAAACCGAAAATCAGAGAGGCGATGAAATTAGCAGATGAACATTTTGAAACAACTATTATAAATGTGTTTAGGGATCTGAAGTGAACCAGTGTGAACCTAATGAGGTGAGAATAGAAGACATTTAAAAAGACTATCAAATGCAACTTTTGGCCCTGAAATACAGTATCTTAAATGGAAATTTCATTGGATTGGATTAACAATGAATTAAGACACCATGGAAGAAAAGAAAAACACAAGGAGCTTTAAGATATATTAATAGAAATTATCCAAACTGAAGCACAGAAGGAAAAAAAAGGTTGGGGGAAAAAAAAAGAACCAGAGTCTCACTAACCTGTGGTACACTAGTGAGTGACATAACATATGTGTAATTGGAGACTCAGAGAGACAGGAGGTAAGACAGAAAAAATAAAGAAATAATAGCAAATAGTATTTTAATTTGATAAAAACTACAAATCCATAGATTCAAGTGACATCTACAGTGGGAATGATCTTTGAACATTTGTTCTGAAAAGCACTTTTTCAGAAAAAGAATTATATTCAAAGTTTCTTGACACAAAATAAAGTTAGATTAAGTATGGTGAGATTACATCACAGCACATAGAACGAAGTCTTATCTCTAGTAGTGTCATGCCCAGTAGCAGGCAGCTGAGGTGTACAGAGGCTGGCTGTTGCCTATTTTGGTGGTCTGCTATTATTTAATGCAGGTTTGAATGGCATGATGAATGGACTCTAGTTTTTGCCCCTATTCATAAGCTTGGAGTAAAAAAGATGATTTTGCATACCGTCTTCTTTGGGGCTTCAGAGTAGGAATACTTTCCTACTTTTCGTTCATTTTAGGAAATGTGTCATTTTAGAAAGACAGAAAAGGACACTTTTCTGTGAATCCTTCTCAGGAAATATGCCCTGAAAGGTCAGACATGCCTCATAAAGTTGAACTACTTAAAGGAAAGTAGTTCAGTGAAAAAGAATCTTTCCCTGTTGAATGTATTATATAATTCCAAAACTACAGTAAGAGGCTGTTTGCTAATCCAGGCTCATCCCCCTCTAGCCTTTGCAATTGTTGGGATAATTGGGCAAACTGTGCACAAGGTGCTTATTTTGTGTATTCCACTGCCTTACTACTTCCACTGCCTGACTTACAGTCATGTTGCTTAACGATACCCTAGCTATACATTTCTCACATCACCCTTCATCACAGATAACACACAATCTTATCAACTCCCAATCTGACCATTCACTTATAGTATCACTGAGCTTATTACACATTCTCTTCCCAGATCCTTTCAATAATTCTTTGTGGTAGTGATAATTTACACAGCACAACAAATGGGGGCAACATGAATGAACTGTACAGGGTGAATATCAGAATACCTGGATAAAAAGAGTTTAAGGGCATATTGAAATTTAACATCTTTATGCAGTTGCAAGCAGAGTATAGAATGTTAAAATAATATTTAAGCAGCTAGGCTATTTATGGGTTTTAATAGTCTCTCTTGCATGTCGTTTCCAAGTTGGCAACAGCAAAACCATGGCAACAGGAAATTCTTCCCTGCAGTGGAGTTTATGAATGCTTTTCTGTTTTCATGACTCAACTCCTTATTTAATTTCCTGTACAGAAAATCAGAGAGATTACTATAGACTGCAATACAGATGTGCTAATCCAAAGACCCTCTCAAAGAAAAACAGGTCACAGGTGTCTATGGATGAATTTAAAGATAAAATTTAAAACTGCTTTCACACAGACACACAGCAAAAGTCAAAACACTCTTTGGTTAGTCCCAGCTAACCAAAATAGGCATTTGAGAATGTTAACTATTTTACTGACAACTTGGGGACTGGGCATGGACAACCTTTCAGGTTCATGCACCATAGTTAAACAGACTGTTTCATTATCATGCTTTTAATCAACACATTTTATGAGCTAAACTAATACCAAAGCTAAAAAGCCTATTTTCTCAGAGATTAAGTAGACTGTGAATAATAATAATAGAAACAAACAAAAATCCTAGATAGAAAAACAATACAAAGAAACAAAAACAAAGGTTGACTACATATATAAACATGAAGACTATGAAATGAATTAATGGAAGTCAAAAATTCCAGTCTTACACTCAGATGGTTGTAAGTTTCCGGAGTTTTTAATCACCCTAACATTTGGCTAAATGTAATGAAATTTACACAATGATATCTAGGAGGAATTCTGCATGATCTGTGTCACTGCCCCACTTCATCCACACACCTCTGACAACACTATATTTTTTAGAGTCTAATTCTAGCTACTTTGGTTATGATCTTCAACTGTTCTAGTGCTACATCCTCCCTCTCTGGCTTTCTCTCCCCCATCACCAGCAGTTTTCTGCAATAAATGGCAATGTTGTTTTACGGATAATTTAGCAGATGCACAACAGCACAACAGGAGGAAAATAAGCCTAGTAGGAGGGTGTAAGTATTTCTTACTTTTGGTATCAAGCTGTGCTCGATACTTCTCAAATCCTTTGAGCCGAACTCGCTCTCCCAATAGTTGGAGGAATTCTTCAAAGGCTGGGCCAGCTGACTCGTTGTTGTACATCTCTTCTTCAGTGCTCTGTCCAGCTTTGCAGTACATGATGCCTACTTTCTGCTGGTAGTTCAGCTGTGAAGGCAGGTAATACAATGCATATAAATATAGGCAGATCCACTCTGTCCCACTCAAATGCTAAAAGGTCCTATAGGGCACATGCCCAGAAAATAGTTAACATCTTTCTTCTCTTGAAATCCTTCTGTGTTTTCCATCTTTGATCCAAAAATAAAGTGGAGCAAGTATCTATAAACTCCATGAATTGAGAAAAGGCCAGAGAAATAAATGAAAATTTCCTGTATTTAAAGATCATGCATCATTAGAACAGATCTGTTGGTACTATAGGAAACTTCTGTTAATCAATTACGAAGTACAAAATGAGGTTATTAAAAAAAATCCTGATATCTAAAGGCAATTCTTTTTTTATGGTGTCCCCCCTTTTAAAAGCGAGGCCTTTACAAATTTAAAAGCAGAGGTCTACTTTATAAAACATATTTTAAAATAAACTGTTTTGCACTAAAAGGTCCACTAATATTTTTGCAGTATTTTTTTGTAAAATTAGAAAAGACTTATCTCCCAATACCCTTTTCCCAATATATTAAATTATAAACCTTGCTTATGTCTTTGTTACAGCACTACTATCATCAATACTGCACTTAGAGCAACTTCTCTTTCAAATAGTTTTCTAAAGGATGAGTGTCTGCAGAGAAACTTTAAAAGAGGCCTCATAATGGCAAATCAGCTCACGGCAAATATTTCTTCCTCAAATGCAGTTAAAATGAAGGATTAAGAGACTTACATATAACATTAATCAAAACATTTATTCATCATTGAAAAGTTCTGTCATTTTGCAAACAAATTTTAAGCTGTTACTGATCATTTAACAAGCAATGAGTTTTCAACATAAAAATGTATACTTTGGGCTGGGCACAGTGGCTAATGCCTGTAATCCCAGCACTTTGGGAGGCTGATGGGGGCAGATCACTTGAACCTAGGAGTTCAAGACAAGCCTGGGCAACATGACAAAATCCTGTCTCTACAAAATATACAAAAAATAGCCAGGTGTGGTGGTGCACACTTGTAGTCCCAGCTACTCGGGAGGCTGAGATGGGAGGATCATTTGAGCCTGGGAGATCGATGCTGCAGTGAGTCATGACTGTGCCACATACTCCAGGCTGGACAACAGAGCAAAACTGTCTCCAAAAAAAAAATTGGACTTTGAATTCTCCAATGACAATGGGACAATTCTTATCACTTTATCCTACTTCCAGAGTGTCATTACAACCACCACATCATTAAGGTTTTATCTAATAAAAGGGGGAAGAGAAGAGGTGAAATTTTAATAGCTAACATTTATTGAATATCTACCATATGCCAAGCACTATGTGCAGTGTTTAACATACATTAAATTCTTACTCTCACAATAGCCCACAGGCAAATATTATCCCTGTTTGACAGATGAGCAAAGAGATCAGAGAATGGGAGAGAGAGGAAGTAGTACAGTAGGGAGAAGACACAAGATCATAAACTGTCAGTTCTGTGACTCAGCTCCACTATCACCAGGACTCAACCAGGTTTGTCTTGCTCTATTTCTACCACTGCAACATATGTCTACAACTTCTTATTTGCAATTCTGAAGTTTAAAGGTAGAAACCAAATTTAGGCAAACACATTTGGCAGCAAAACTTGATATGGGGCTGACACTGACACTAGTACTTTTAATTTATTCATCTTTGTGTGAATATTCGTATTTCCCCTGCATAACTGATTGTGGGGTACTGCCCCAGATCTCATTGGGAATATGACTATATGGGTCACACATTTTATTATTCCTCTAAAATCTGAAAATTCCTGAATTCTAAAACACAGCCAGCCTTGCCACTTTATATTAAGGGACTATGAAACTGAACTACCATTTTCAGCTTTCCAAACCAAATGGTTCACATCGTGATAACAAAAAATGTCATAGGGGAAAAAACAAATGAACAAACAAACAAAACCTTTGCTTGTTTTGTCTCCCTCCCCTGCACCCTGCTTAGCTGAGAAGAAAGCTCAACAGCCTTTGCATTGTGCATAGACAGGAGAGTTCCTGGAGTTCCATAATCCTATCGACCTGACTCTATTTTACCTGCACTGGTGGGAGGAAGGTAAGGTTCCAAGTCTGAAACTTGTAAATAACTGGATATATGAATACTAGATTATATATATATATATATATTTTTTTTTTTGAGATGGAGTTTCACTTCGCTCTTGTTGACCAGGCGGGACTGCAACGGTGCGATCTTGGCTCACTGCAACCTCTGCCTCAAGTTCAAGAGATTCTCCCTCCTCAGCCTCCCAAGTAGCTGGGATTACAGGCATGCACCACCAGCCCTGGCTAATTTTTGTATTTTTAGTAGAGACGGGGTTTCACCATGTTGGTCAGGCTGGTCTCGAACTCCTGACCTCAGGTGATCCACCTGCCTCGGCCTCCCAAAGTGCTGGGATTAAAGGCATGAGCCACTGTGCCTGGCCTGGAATATTTTTAAAATAGCATACAACCTGACCTACCGTTACCTTGATTATGAACAGGAACACATTTGAGACTTAGTTCACTTTTGTATAGCACACATAAGAAAAAAAAATCAGGGTAAAACTTCTGCACACTACTGACATTTAACCCCTTTCTCAGCTGGCCTGCTTCTAATGGCTGAATGTGGCTAATGCTTAGAGGGAGACGCTCCCACAGGTAAAGGTTTCATCTTGGCTTTAGAATTGAGCTAAGTACCCTATTAGGTCTCAACAAATAAAAAGGGAGAGATAGTCTCGATGTCTATTACAAAAGAAGTCCTTAATACAGCCAGATTCCAGGGCAGAACATTACCTGACTCTCTGCCTCCAGGGAGAACAAAAAGATCAAGCAATCTGTAGACAGGAAGGGGCTTTAAGTTACATGTTGTCTGGCAATGCCTCCCAGAACAGCCTTTGCTTGCAACAGTGTAAAATAAAAGTCACCCTGACTAATGGAAAGCATTACAGTGACACTGAATTTGTGGGTGCCTACTTAAAACTTCTTAGACAGAGGCCTAAGATTTCATTGTGCCACACTCAAAAGGATTCTTTTATTTAAAAAAAAAAAAAAAGTTTCCTGCAGAAAGATAAGAAAACTTCCCCCAAAGTAGTGGACAAGTAGAATTCAAGGACAGGACAAGGTGCCTCCTTTGATTGAATTATATACCCTAGTGAGCTCCACCTGCTGACAGAACAAACTGGTTTTGCCAGTTGTGAAAGGAATGATCCTTTAAGAGGATTAGGAAATTCCTAAGAATGTCGAATTTCCTCTGGTTTGAAACCATGCCAAATGTCACTTGCTGTATCCTCAAAGGTGACAATATGACTGTATCTTGATTTCTACTCCAATTAGATCAAAGGTAGGTAGCATTCTCTGAACTCAACTCCTACAGTCCTTAGCAGCCATGTTCCCAGACAGAATGAGATGTTGACAAGGAGAAGTTAAGTAAATGTAATCAGGAACTTTCTAAGAGAAGAAGCAAATGTACATGGAGTTGTAAAGCCATGATGTGGGGATTTTGGATTGTTTTGAGGTTATATAAAACAGCATTTATTGTCTGAGAAACACACAAACATACCTACCTGGGCTTATGGATCTACATATACAATACTTTAAGGTAATGATCAAAATAAAGTTACGATGACGCCAGAAGCCCTCCTGGGAACAGGCTAGGTTATCCACAGTTGAGCATTTTGCTTTGGATAACCTCTGGGTCATTTAGCAATGGTGCTATAATTCATGTCTGCAGATCAGCTGTTCATATGCAGCACTGAGGGAAGTGTTGGGCACTCAATAAATGTTTGTACACACAAAAGTGATGGTGGTCAGTGTAACAGGATAAAGGTTATATTTGAGATGAAGGTCTTGAATCTCAACAAAGTAAAGGGCTCTTTCAACACCTACTAAAAGTGATGTGAGCTTCCACAGCTGGGAACCAACAGTACATACATTTGCTCTTCCTCTCATAAGGTAGGTATTTTAACACAGAGTTAAAAACAGACACTGCAATCTGACTTAAACAGCCATAACTTCCTGGAAAGATGGACGATAAAGTCACAGTCCTGTACCAGAAGAAAGAGATGTGAATAACCAAGATCTCAGAGTCTTCTTCAGAAGTTTTGCATTTTACCCCATCTTCCCTGGTATCATGGCCAGAAGGTGGCCACTGGGATAGCACAAACCATGAGAACAACCCAATTCTTACATTCTTATGAAACCTCTACTATTGCCTAACTAAATTTAGAAATTTAAAATAGTCACTATGAGGTATTTCATTGTGCAACAGTTCTTGAAGTGTGGACAGCGAACTCTTGAGCATCTCTGAGAACCTTCTTGTGGGGAGTGATGGATCATGACATCAAAACTATCTTCAAAACACTATTAAGAGTCAATCTGGTATTTTCCATGGACATATGCACTCATGGTGAGTCAAACTGCTGGCACTCTAGCATGAATCAAGCAGCGGCTCCAAACTATACTAGCACTCCTTGTATTCTTTTTCTCTGCTATACACTTACCCCTTCCCCAAATAAAAACGCAGTTAAGAATGTCCTTGATGAAGCAGTAAAATATTAACTTGTATTAAATCTAGAAACTTGAGCATATGCTTTTTAATATTCCATGTGATGAAATGGAGTGTACGTATAAAGCATCTGTTGCCTACTGAAGTGCTTTATGATAAATTTCTCAAGGAAAAGCATTCATTCAACTGAGTTGCAAGATGAACTTTGTGTCTTTTTCATAGAAGACTGGTAGGCAGAGTAATTTCTCCTCAAACCCACCTACTTCCTAATCCCTAGATCCTGTGAATATGTAATGTTAATGGTAAAGGGGAGTTCAGATTACAGATGGACTAAAGATTGCTAATTAACAGATGGGGAGAGTAGCCTTTATTATCCAGATGGGTCCAATGACTGAAAGATCCTTAAAAGTAGAAGAGGAAGACAAGATGATCATCAGAAAAAGACAACGGAGACAAAAGAGAAAAGACAATGGAGGCGGGGTCAGAGGGATGCAACACTGCTGGCTTTGGAGATGGAGGAAGGATCATGAGCCAAGGCGCATGAGCAGCCACAGAAGTTGAAAAGGTCAAAGAGATTACCCTTAGAGCCCCTGGAAAGGACACAGCCCTGTCAACACCGTGATTTTAGCCCAGTGACACCAATATTGAATTTCTAACTTACAGAACTATAAAATAACAAATCTATGTTGTTTTAAGGCACTGAGTTAGGAGTAATTTGTTATAGCAGCAATAAAAGCCTAACTAAAATCACTATTTTCATATGAAAGAACAAACAAGAGACAAACTATAGTTATGCAGGCTTGTGTATTTGGGAGATATTGTCCTGAAACTATAAACGGGAGCCTGTTACTTCAGGAAAAACAACTGACAATATTTCCTGACCATAATAGAATTTAAGCTCTAAAGCAAAATTTAAATTTTTGGAAACTTATTCCTATCACCATGAGCTTGAGAGCTTCCCAACACTTAACTCTTTTTCTAATAAGATCAATGGAATATTTTCATTATTGTAAACTATGCAAACATTAACAAAATCTGCATAAGAGAACCAAATGACTTTTCCAAATGACTGCTGCATGAAATTACAAAATCATGCATGAGTAAAAGATTCATTCAAGGCCAGGCATGGTGGTTCACACCCATAATCCTAGCATTTTGGGAGGCCAAGGTGGGAGGATCACTTGAGGCCAGGACTTCAAGACCAGCCAGGGCAATACAGTGAGACCCTGTCTCTTTGTAAAATTAAGAAAAAATTAGGTGGGTATGGTGGCATGTGCTTGTAGTCCCAGGACTTGGAAGCTAAGGTGGGAGGATGGCTTAAGTCCAAGAGGTCAAGGCTATAGTGAGCCAGGATTGCATGATTGTGCCACTGCACTCCAGCCTGGGCAATAGAGTGCAACCCTGTCTCAAAAAAAAAAAAAAAAGAAAGAAAGAAAAGAAAGATTAATTCAAAGTGCATGAAAGTCAATGAATTTTTAATTTAACAGAATACACTCATGATTTTAGATTGCACATTGCTATTAACCTTTAAGAAACTACCATTTGTTGGCCAGGCACGGTGGCTCACGCCTGTAATCCCAGCACTTTGGGAGACCGAGGTGGGCAGATCACAAGGTCAGGAGTTTGAGACCAGCCTGACCAACATGGTGAAACCCCATCTCTACTAAAAATACAAAAATTGGCTGAGCGTGGTGGCGAGTGCCTGTAATCCCAGCTACTCAGGAGGCCGAGGCATGAGAATCACTTGAACCCAGGAGGTAGAGGTTGCAGTGAGCCGAGATCGCGCCACTGCACTCCAGCCTGGGTGACAGAGCCAGACTCCATTTCAAAAAAAGAAGAAAAATAAAAAAACAAAAAACAAAAAAACAAACAAAAAAAACCACACACATACACAAAACTACCATTTGTTGAGTTTTGGTGTTATATCAAAGGAAAATATCCACAATTATCTAAAAGGGCCATATGAAAGTCCTTCTTTTTCGAAGTACATAAACTCTGTGAGGCCAGATTTTCTTCATCTACTCCAACCAAAACAACATATTGCAACAGACTGACAGCAGATGCACATATGTGAGTCCAACTGCCTTCTATTAAGCCAGACATTAAAGAGATCTGCAAAAACAATACTTTCTTTGCACTAGTTTTTCATTTTAGAAAACTTTTTTCACAAACATGTTACTTAAATAAACATGTAATTAACATGTAAAAATAACATTTTTTAATTTGTTTTGATTGTAATGTGGTAAACACATAAAAAAGTCTCATGAACAAATGCTCTTTGGGATCTTTAACTTTTAAAAGGGTGAAGGGACTCTGAGACGTAAACATCTGAGAACTGTATTGCTATGCTTTCTTTTGGCTTTCTCTAATGACTAAAAATATCATCTAACTTTTCCTATTTTGATAACCTTTCTTCTGAAAATCAACATCTTTTTCCCTTTGGCTGCTGTTAAGATTTTCTCTTTATCACTGGTTTGAAACAATTTGATTATGATGTGTGTTGGTGCCATTTTCTGCATGTTTCTTATTCTTAGGGCTCATTGAGTTTCTTGGGTCTGCTTGCATCATATGTGGAAAATCTGGAACTATTATTTCCTCAACTACTTAGGTTCCTAACTCCTCTGGGATCTCCAATTATATGAATATTAGGTCAGGTGAAGTTGTCTCACAGCACATTGATGTTGGTTTTTTTTTTGCAATTGTTTCTATTGCTATGTCATCAAGTTCACTAATTCTTTCTTCCACAATGTCTAATCTGCTGTTAATTCTATCCAGTGTATTTTTCAACTCAGATATTGTAGCTTTCATATCTATAAATATAAAACTTTTCTTTTTCCAGATTTGTACTTAATATGTTCAATCTTTCCTCCTGCTACCTGAACATTAGAAAGACATCAAAGTCATTTTTGTGGTTGTAATTGTTTATTTTATCCCCTCCCCTACTACAGGTCATATGCTCCTGCCTTGTAGTTTTTAGTTAAATGATTGTTTGTCAGATGTTATGAATACTACCTTGTTGGGTGCTGGATATTGCTGTATTCCTATAAAGTATTCTTGACTTTGTTCTGGATTCATAGTTAAATTACTTGGCAAAAGTTTGAGCCTTTTAGTTCTTGCTTTTAAACTCTTGGTTGTACGAGAGCAGTGTTTAGTCTAAGGATAATTCTGCCCCACTACTGAGGCAAAATCTTTCTGACGTTCTACTCAATGCCATGTCAATTATGAAGTTTTCCAGTCTGGTTTGTAGGAGTTGAAACTATTTGCACTAGAAGTAGACTGTTTATGGCTCTCTCCTCCCTGATAGTCTGTGCTCTGCGAATTCTAGCCTCCCTGGATTCACATCTCAATCTCAATCAGGGAGGTCTCTGGCCTTCAGCTGGGTACCCTCTGCCTGTACTGTAGCCTGGAAACTCTCTTCAGGCAGAAAGCTGGTGCAATCTTAGGGCTCACCTCATTTGTTTCCCATCTCCCAAGCAATCAGTGTCCTTCAATGCCCGATGTTCAACATTATAAAAACCATTGTTTCACTGTTTTGTCTAGTTTTTAAGTTGTTTCAGGTGGAAGGTTAAATGCAGTCCCTCTTACTTAATCTTAGCAAGATGCAGAAATTTGCCTTCAGTTTTTAAATCAACTTTATTGATGTATGATTTCTGAAGGGTAAATGCAAGGTGTATAATTTAATAACTTCTGACAAACCCCCAACACAATCAAAATACAAAACATTTCCATTACCTCAATAGCTCCTGGTTCCTCTTTGCAGTCCATTCTGCATCATCTAACCGCTTCAGGCAACCACTGTCCTAATTTTCTTTTTTCTTTTTCTTTTTTTTTTTTTTTTACTATAAATTAGTTTTGCCTACATTTTAAAGAATTTTTTTTGGTGTAAAATTCATTGTGAGGGTTACTCTTTCGGCACTTTAGAAATGTCTTCTGGCTTCTACTTTATTTATTTAATTTTTAGATGGAGTCTCGCTCTGTCACCCAGGCTGGATGGAGTGCAGCGGCTCAATCTCGGCATACTGTAAGCTCCGCCTCCGGGTACACGCCATTCTCCTGCCTCAGCCTCCCAAGTAGCTGGTACTACAGGCACCCGCCACCATGCCCAGCTAATTTTTTTGTGTTTTTAGTAGAGACGGGGTTTCACCATGTTAGCCAGGATGTTCTCGATCTCCTGACCCTGTGATCAGCTCGCCTCGGCCTCCCAAAGTGCTGGGATTACAGGTGTGAGCCACCACGCCCGGCCTCTACTTTTTCTTTAGGCTTTACAGCCCAGCAAACGTTCAACAGTTTTGTTGTTCTTTAAAGGTATTTTTCCATCTGGCTATTTTTAAAGATTTTTCTCTTTTTCTTTTATTTTCAGCAATTTTTACTATGAGCCTACATTTGATTTTTTTCTTTTTATATTATCTTGCTTAGGGTGGACAGAGCTCCTTGTTTCTAACTTAATGCATGTCTTTCATCCGTTCTGGAAATCCCTACCAGCATTTCCTCAAATACTGCTTTTATTCCCAAATAATGCACAAATATCTCTTCTTCTGGAAATCCAATCATATATATATTTTGCTGTTACCCACATGCCTTTCAGACATTTTTCTGTATTTTTCTATGTTTTCTTGTCTCCATTCTTTAGTTAAAATTTTTCTGGTAATCAGTTTTCATCAATTGTCTCTCTTCTACTGTGTCCAATATGTTCTTAAATGCAGCTGCTTCTAAATGAATCTAACTTTAGGGGATTTTTAGTTTTAGAGTTTCAATATAGGCTGGGTGTAGTGGCTCATGCCTGTAATCCCAGCACTTTGGAAGGCCAAGGCAGGTGGATCACTTGAGGCCAGGAGTTCAAGACCAGCCTGGCCAACACAGTGAAACCCCGTTTCTACTAAAAATACAAAAATTAGCCGGGCATTGGGGGCACATGCTTGTAATTCCAGCTACTTGGGAGGCTGAGGCACAAGAATCACTTAAATTCAGGAGGCGGAGGTTGCAGTGAGCCAAGATCACACCACTGTACTCCAGCCTGGGCAATAGGGTTAGACTCTGTCCCAAAGGAAAAAGAACAAAAAAACAAAAACGAATTTCAATACAATTGTTTTACAGATCTGAGTTCTCCAGTAAGCCTTGATTTCAATTTGTAACCTCCAAAGCCCTATATAAAAGTTCTGATTTGATCTGATGACTGAAAGCTCTGATCTGTCTCCTAACTTTTTATCTGCTGCTTTATGCTAGATGTAAAAGCCCCAAGATTCTTAACCTATCAGCAAATGTCTAAGGGAAAAAGCACTGTAAGATATTGTTAATCTTGATAGACAACAATTTCTCAATTTTTTTTTTCTTTCTAGATCAAGCACTTAGTGCCACATCTAAGAATTCTTAACCAAGCTCAAGGTCCCAAAGATTTTCTCCCATGTTTTTCTCAAAAAAATTTAATACCTGTAGATTTCAACCTATGATCTTTTTGAATTAATTTTTGATGCTTAAGGGCCTGGTGGCTCACACCTGTAATCCCAGCACTTTAGGAGGCCGAGGCAGGCAGATCACTTGAGATTAGGAGTTTGAGACCAGCCTGACCAATATGGTGAAACCCCGTCTCTACTAAAAATACAAAAATTAGCCGGGTGTGATGGTATGCACCCGTAATTCCAGCTACTCGGGAGACTGAGGCTAGAGAATTGCTTGAATCTGGGAGGCGGAGGCTGCAGTGAGCCAAGATCATGCCACTGCACTCCAGCTTGGGCAATAGAGCAAGACTCAGTCTCAAAAAGAAAAAAACACACAAAAAAACCCCCAAAAAAGTCAAGGTTCATTATTTTGTTTATGAATGTCCAGTTGTCCCAGCACTGTTGCAAAAGCCTATCCTTTTTCTACTGAATTGCTTTTACACCTATGCCAAAAATGAGCTAGATATATTTGTGTGGGGCTATTTCTGGTTTCTCTATTCTGTTCCACCGATCCATGTGTCTATCCTTCCAGCAGTGCCACACAGTCTTGACTACTGGAGCTATATAACATGTCTCAAATTCAGATAGAATAATTTCTCCCACATTAATTCCTCTTTCTCCGATTGTTTTAGGTATTCTAGTTCCTTTGTTTTTTCATGTAAACTTTAGAATAATCTTGTCTATAACTACAAAAAAAACTTGCTGGAATTTTGATAAAAATTAAGAAGTTAAACTTCGTATCAATTTGGAGAAAACTGACATGATTAATGTATGTTGACTCTCTCAATTTGTAAATACAGTATGCCTCTCCTTTTATTTAGGTCTTTCGTTTCTTTAGAGACAGGACTTAATCTGTCACCCAGGCTAGAGTGTAGTAGGATGATCACAGCTCATGGCAGCCTTGAAATCCTGGGCTCAAGCGATCCTCCTGTCTCAGCCTCCTGAGTAGCTGGAGCTACAAATGCACACCACCATGCCTGGTTAAGTTTTTAAAATTTTTTTGTAGAAACAGTATCTCACTATGTTGCCCAGGCTGGTCTTGAACTACTGGGTTCAAGCAATCCTCCTTCCTTGGCCTCTCAAAACACGAGGATTACAGAAGTGAGCCATCATGCCCAGCATTAGGGTTTTGATTCTTTCATCAGGGTTTTGTAGTTATCAAAATACAAGTCCTATTCATGTTTTGTTAGGATGCATGCCCAAGCTTTAATGTTTTAGATGACATCTCACTGTGTTGCCTGGACTTGTCTTGAACTACTAGGTTCAAGTGATCTTTCTGCTTCCTGAGTATCTGGGATTACAGGCACAGGCTATCATGTTTGGCTTCAAGTTTTGTCTGTTTAGGGATTGTAAATGGTATATTTTAATTTCAGTGTTCACATATTCACTGAAAGAAATCTAACTGATTTTTGTAAGTTGATGTTGAATCATACAACCTTGCTAAACACATTTTGTAGTTCCAGGTTGTTTATCTATACATTCCTTAGGGTTTTGCACACAGACCAACATGTCATCTGAAATAGGGAGTTCTATTTTTCCACTGCTGTATCTACATGCCTTTTCTTTTTCTTGCCTTACTGCACTGACTAGAACTTCTTGTACTATGTTGAATAGCAATAGTAACAGCACATATTCTTCCCTTTCTCCAGTCTCTCACCATTAAGAATAATGCAAGCTATAGAAGTTTTGTAAATGTTCTTCATCAAGCTGAGACAGTTCCTCTGTATTCCTAGTTCTTATCATAAATAAGCTCAAATTTTATCAAATGCTTTTTCTGCATCAATTGATATTATTACGTGATTTTTCCTCTTTAGTCTGTTAGTACGATGGGCTATATTAATTGATTTGTCAATACCGAATCAGCCTTGCATCTCTGGAATAAATCCAACTAGGTCATGGTCTACAGATTTTTTTTCTACTTTATTATATTTGCTAATTTTTTTTCAAGGAATTTTACATGTACATTCATGAGGGATGTGGTGAGTTGTTTTCTTTTTTCCTGCCTTTGTCTGGCTTTGGTATTAGGGCTTCATAACGTGAAATTTAAATGTTCCTTATCTTGTATTTTCTGGAAGCAATTGTGCAGAACTGGTGATAATTCTTCTTTAAATGTTAGGTAGAATTCTCCAGGAAAACCATCTGGCCCAGTAGATTTCATTTTTGGAGTCTTAAAATTATGAATTCAATTTTTTCAATAATCATAAGGCTATTCAAATATTGTTTCAGTTAGCTGAGTTGTGACTGTTTTCTGAGGAGTTCTCCCATTTCATCTTGTCAAAATTATATGTATTCAGTTGTATACAGTATTTCTTTAATACATTGTTGCTACTGGGGGGGGCTGGTGGTAATATCTCATTTCATTCCTGATAGAGTAGTACCCCCGTATTCATGAGGGATATGTTCCAAGACCTTCAGTGGATGCCTGAAACCATGGTTAGTACTGAACCCTATATAACTATATACTATGTTTTTCCCTCTACCTAAAAATCTATGATAAAGTTCTTTTTTTTTTTTAAAGTCTCACTGGCAACGAGGCTGGCATACAGTGACTTGACCATGGCTCACTGAAGCCTCTAACTTCTGGACTCAATGGATCCTCCTGTTTCAGCCTCTTGAGTAGATGAAACTACAGACATAAGCCACCAAGCCTGGATAATTTTTTTTTTTTATGTTTTGTAGAGACAGTGTCTCACTATGTTGCTCAGGCTAATCTCGACCTTCTGGCCTCAAACGATCCTCCCACCTCAGCCTCCTGAGTTGCTGAGATTATAGGTGTGAGCCACTGAGCCCAACTCGATAAAGTTTAATTTATAAATCAGACATAGTAAGAAATTAACAACTAGTTATAAAATAGAACGATTATGACAATATAAAGTAATAAAAGTTAAGTGAATGTACAATGTACTGCCCCTCTCTCAAAATATCTTATTGTATTGTACTCTCTTATTTTTAGACCACAGTTGACTGCAGAAAGAGAAACCATGAATACTGAGGAACTACTGTGTTGACAAGATTTGTATTGTCTGTTTTTCTTTGTAAGTCTTATTAGAGGATTTTCTTTTCTTTTCTTCTCTCTTTTTTTTTTTTTTGAGATGGAGTCTTGCTCAGTCGCCCAGACTGGAGCGCAGTGGCGCAATCTCGGCTCACTGCCAGCTCCGCCTCCTGGGTTCACACCATTCTCCTGTCTCAGCCTCCTGAGAAGCTGGGACTACAGGCGCCCGCCACTATGCCTGGCTAATTTTTCATTTTTTATTTTTTTGTATTTTTAGTAGAGACGGAGCTTCACCGTGTTAAGTCCAGATTGTCTCGATCTCCTGACCTCACGATCTGCCCGTCTCAGACTCCCAAAGTGCTAGTATTACAGGCGTGAGTCACCGCGCCCGGCCTGAGGATTTTCAATTTTATCATCATTTCAAAGATTTAGCGCGCGCGCGCGTGTGTGTGTGCGCGTGCACACGCACAGGATCTGGGTTTTATGAAAAAACAAACAAATGTAAAAACCCCAAAGATGTAGCTTTTTTTTGTTTTGTTTTGGTTTGTTTGTTTAGATGGAGCCTCATTCTGTCACTCAGGCTGGAGTGCAGTGGCACCATCTCAGCTCACTGCAACCTCTGCCTCCCGGGTTCAAGTAATTCTCCTGCCTCAGCCTCTTGAGTAGCTGGGATTACAGGTGTGCACCACTATGCCCGGCTAATTTTTGTATTTTTAGTAGAGCTGTGGTTTCACCATGTTGGCCGGGCTGGTCTCAAGTGATCCACCCACCTGATCGCAAGTCATCTGCTCACCTTGGCCTCCCAAAGTGAGCCACCACACTCGGCCAGATCTAGCATTTTGTTTCATTAATTTCCTCTAATGTTTTTCTATTTTCAATTTAATTGACTTCTGATCTATACCATTTCCTTCTTTCTGGTTGCTTTGGGTTTATTTTGCTCTTCTCTTTCTAATTACATAAGGTTATGAGCTTAGATTACTGGTTTGAGATGTTTTGCCTTTTCTAATGCAGCATTTAGTACTGTAAATTTCCACCTCAGCCTGCTTTAATTGTATTCCACAAAATTTCATATGTTGTCTTTTCCTTCCCATTCAGTTTACATACATTTTTTCATTTCCCTTGAAGTGTTTTCTTTGACCCATTGGTTACTTAGAAATCTGTTTTTTAGTTCCCAAGTGCTTAGAGATTTTTCCATTATATTTCTGTTATTTCTAGTTTGATTCCATTTTGATTAGAAAACATACTTTGTTATTTCACTTCTTTTAAATCTGAGGATGTTTACCTTCATGGGACAGGATGTCTATCTTGGCACACATTCCAAGTGCAACTGAAAAGAACATGTATTCTGCTGTTGTGAGTACACTGCTTTATGTCAATTAGATCCTATCGGTTGATGTTGAAGTTCTATGTCTTTGCTGATTTTCTGTCTAGTTTTCCTTTCCATTGTGGAAGGAGAGATGTTAAAATCACCAACTGTAATTGTGTATTTACCTATTTCTACTTTTAGTTTCATCAGTTGTTTTCCTTCACACCTGCAGCTCTGTTTGATGCATATATATTTAGGATTGCTGTCTTCTTGGTGGATTGACTTCTTCATCATTATGTAATGACCCTTTCTGTCTCTGTTAATTTTCTTTGCTCTGAAGTCTAATTTATCTGACATTATTAAGCCACCATAGCTTTCCTTTGATTCACGTTTGCATGGTATATCTTTTTCCATTCTTTCCTTTCAACTACTTATATTTCAAGTAACTCTATAGTTTATATAACTGGATAATGCTTTTCAAAATCCACTCTGCCAATCTCTGTCCTTTAACTGGTATACTTAGATCTTTTGTTTTAAATGAACTAATTTCTGCATTTAGAGTTTAAGTCTGTCATTTTATCTTATTTTTCATTTATTTTCTTTATCTCTTTCTGAGAATTACTTGAGTGCTCTTTAGAATTCCTTTCTGATTTATCTATAGTGCTTTTGAATGTATCTCTTAGAACTTAAGTATTTTTAGTGATTGCTCTATGTATTACTATATATATCTTTATCTATATAGCTGATATCTACATGCATCATTTTACCAATTGAAGTGAAGTGTAGAAACTTTACCTCTCTTTAGTCTCTTTACTCTTCCTCATGTATAAAACACTTACATTTAAAAAATTTTGTACACATTTGAAAAGCACATTTGACATTGTCATAGCGTTTGCTTCAAGTGGCAAAATAATTTAGGAAGCTCATTAAGAAAAGTATTTCCCCATATTTTTACTCTTTCCTTCTCTCTGAAGTTCCAGGATCCCTTTTTTTTTTTTTTTTGAGATGGATTTTCACTTTTGTTGCCCAGGCTGGAGTGCAATGGCATGATCTCAGCTCATTGCAATATCCACCTCCTGGGTTCAAGCAATTATCTTGCCTCAGCCTCCCGAGTACCTGGGATTATAGGTGCCTACCACCACACCTGGCTAATTTTTTGTATTTTTAGTAGAGACGGGTTTTCACCATGTTAGCCAGGCTCGTTTCGAACTCCTGACGTCAGGTGACACACCTGTCTCGGCATCCCAAAGTGCTGGGATCACAGGTATGAGCCACCATGCCCTCCCAAGATCCCTTCTTCTATCACTTCCTTTCTGTTTAGACAGCTACTTTTTAAGGGTAGGCCCACTGGTAACAAGTTCTCTTAATTTTCCTTTATCTGAGAATATCTCAATTTCATTCCTGAAGGATATTCTCCCTGAACACAGAATTCTGGGTTGACAGTTCTTTTCTTCCATCTCTTGGAAAATTATCATGCCACTTCCTTCTGGCCTCCATGATTTCTGATGAAAAATCTGTGATTCAAATGGTTCTTCCCTTATAGGTGTTTTTGTTGTTGTTGTTGTTTTTAGACGGAATTTCGTTCTTGTCACCCAGGCTGGAGTGCAGTGGTGTGACCTAGGCTTGCTGCAACCTTCACCTCCCGGGTTCAAGCAATTCTCCTGCCTCAGCCTCCAACTGGGATTACAGGCGCCTGCCACCATGCCTGGCTGATGTTTTATATTTTCAGTAGACACAGGGTTTCGCCATGTTGGGCAGTCTGGTCTCGAACTCCTGACTTCAGGTGATCCACCTGCCTCTGCCTCCCAAAGTGATGGGATCACAGGCATGAACCACTATGCCCAGCCATTCTTCCCTTATAGGTAACAAGAAATTTATCTTTTGCTTCTTGCAAGATTTTTTTTTTTTGGTATTTAGTGTTCAAAAATTTTACTATTATGTGTCTTGCTGTGGACTTCTGTGGATTTATGCCTTTTGGGATTTGCTAAGTTTCTGGCATTGGTGGGTTTATGCCTTTGGCCAAATTTGGTAACATGTCATTTACCTTTTACTTCTTTCGAGATTTTTTTTTTTTTTTTTTTTGTATTTAGTGTTCAAAAATTTTACTGTGATGTGTCTTGCTGTGGACTTCTTTGGATTTATACTGTTTGGGATTTGCTCAGTTTTTGTCATGTGTGGGTTTATGCCTGTGACCAAATTTGGGAAATTTCTTACTAAATTATTTCTTTGAATACATTTTGAAGGCTTCCCATCTTTCTCCTCTTCTTCCAAGACACAACTGTTAAATATTTTATTGTAGTCCCACAAATCGTGAAGCTCTGTTCACTTGTTTTCCCCAGTCTACTCTTTGTTGTTCAGCTTTGGTGATTTCTATTTGTTTTATCTTCAAGTTCGCTGATTTTTTCTTCTGTCCTTTCCATTTTGTCTCTGGGGACAGGGGCTCCTAGGGTATCTAGCCCACTGAAGTCCTTACATTTCAGAATTTATAATTTTTGGTAGACTGCTAATGGCCCATATCCAGGGTCCACTAGCATCCTAAAAACCTATCTACTGAGTTTTACATTTTGGTTGTTCTATTTTTCAGTTCTAACATTTCCATTTGTTTCTTAATACCTTCGATTTTTTGCTAAGAGTTTCTGTTTTCTCATTTTTAAAAATCATGTTTGTGGCCGGGCGTGGTGGCTCACGCCTGTAATCCCAGCACTTTGGGAGGCCTAGGCAGGAGGATCACAAGGTCAAGAGATCGAGACCATCCTGGCCAACCTGGTGAAACCCCGTCTCCACTAAAAATACAAAAATTAGCTGGGCATCTCTACTAAAAATACAAACATTACTCAGGAGGCTGAGGAAGAAAAATTGCTTGAACCCAGGAGGCGGAGGTTGCAGTGAGCCGAAATTGAGCCACTGCACCGCAGCCTGGCCACAGAGCGAGACCCTGTCTCCAAATAATATAATTTAATAAAATAAAAATAAAATAAAATAAAATAAATAAAAATCATGCTTGTAATTGCTCATTGAAACATTTTCATGATGGCTGTCAGAAAATCATTGTCAGATAATTCTAACAACTGTGTCATCTTAGTATTGGCGTGTGTTGATCGAATTTTTCCCTCAAGTTGAGATTTTCCCAGTTGTTGGTATAAGCAGTGATTTTAAATTCAATTTTGGACATTTTGGATATTAATTTATGAGACTCTGGATCGTATTTAAATCCTCTATTTAGCAGGCCTTCTTTATTACCATTCTGGTATAGAGAAAGGGACGCTGCAAGGTGGGGTTGAACGTCAAGTTACCTCCATGACACCTAAGGGAAAGCAGCACCTCTGCATTGCTAGGCAGCAGCAAGAATTCCAGCTCCTTTCTGGGCCTCTCCTGATACCACCTTGGTTGGTATCAGGCATGCACGATTACTACTCCCCGTGTAGCTTTCACCGACACTTTGGTAAGAAGACCCCGTTATTGCTGGGTGTGCAAAAATGTCCTGACTCTCCACCAGGCCTCTTCTGATGCCACACAGTGGGGAGCTGGAGGGGTGCTTCATTACCACTCCACAGTGATGACAGTTCCAGCTCCTCACTTAGCCTTCTATAATAATGCTTCAGCAAGGATTAAGAAGGAGGGAACGCTGTGGGTTTCTTGTTGTTGTTGTTGTTAGTTTTTGTAGTGTGCAGTTGGAGTAGAGAAGTTCCTGCTTTACAGTTTTCTGTCTGAGTTTGCCCCTTTTTCTTTTTTTTTTTTTGGTCCTTTTGCTAAAAAGAACAGACGTTTGGGGGACATTCTGGCCGTGTCTAATAGGCATTTCCAGTTTGCTGACGTCTTCAGCCCAAGACTGGGATATATGAGCAAAGAGAAAACCCAGGGTCTGGGCTGTGGCATTCCTGAGATCTCAAGGCCCCTAACCAGCCCGCTGCTTCTCTCCACCTTTCAGATTCATTTTATGTTTGTTTTATACACATGACCAAGGTTGCTGGCTATACCCAGCAGGAAGAATGCAGAGAAATACATCTATTCCATCTTTCCAGAATACAAAGTCCAAACATAGGTTTAAAAATATTTTGTTCAATTTTCCTGGTTATTCTCAATGGAGGCTGGTCTGCAATAAGCAACTTTGTCATTACTGAAAGTAAAGACCTTGGTCATTAAAACAAACAAAAAATTTCTTGTAATTCACATTATTTGCTTTGATTTGTTCTTCATATACATAATTCCCTTAACTACTTCCTGAAGATACATCTCTATACAGTCCTCCAAAAAGAATGACAAAGAAACTGGAAAAATTCAGTGTTGAGAGCAAAAAATGCCAGTTAGAAAATGTATATCCTCATTGGGAATTACTAACAAAAATCCAACTGCTTTAAAAAAATGACATATGGATACTAAGTAGTAAAGTTGTAAAAAAAAAAAAAAATCTGACAGATGCTTTCAAAATTATTTATATAAAAGTACACAGACATATTCTAACCTATTTTTACCTTTGGCATAATGTAAAGGAAATATTCCATACACACAATAATTTTATCTAATAATGTATTGTGCAAAATTTCTCACAAAGATAAAAAGTTTCATACTGGCTATTAAGTTGATAATAAATGTACCTGATTTTTTTGACATTGAGATGAATTTCAATTCCACAGAAAAAAAGTCTTCATTGCAGTACTGTTTGTAAGAGAAAAGGACTTAAATCTACACATAAATGCCCATCAATAGAGAAACTGATGAAATAAACTATGGTACAGCAGTACAACGAAATACTATGCAGCAGTAAAAATGCTGGGAAACCTTCTGTGTACTGACAAAAAAAATCTCAAAAATACATTACTAAATGAAAAAAGCAAGTGTCTACAGCCTGTTTTACTTTGTATAAGGGGTGAAATGCATGGAATATTATGCAGCCATAAAAAGGATGAGTTCATGTCCTTTTCAGGGACATGGATGAAGCTGGAAACCTTCATTCTCAGCAAACTATCACAAGGACAACAAAACCAAACACTGCATGTTCTCACTCATAGGTGGGAACTGAACAATGAGAACACATGGACACATCACACACTGGGGGCTTGTCAGCGGGTGGGGGGCTGCGGGAGGGATAGCATTGGGAGAAATGCCTAGTGTAAAGACAAGTTGATAGGTGCAGTAAATCAACATGGCACTTGTATACCTATGTAGAAAACCTGCACGGTGTACACATGCACCCTAGAACTTAATTTTTAAAAAAAGGGGGTGAAGTAAAGTTGCATATGCGTATTTGGTGGTATCTGCATAATGAAACAGAAATACAGAAACTAATAAGGTGATTAACTACGAGGCAGGGGAGAAAAGGGTCATAGGAACTGGCAGAAATGGAACCCCTGAATGTAAACATAGTCATACTACTTTGATTTTGGGACCATTTGAAACTATTACCTACTTCAGATAAATCCTATAGGAAAGAAATTAGTTTAACTTTTCATTTTAAAACTGAATTTAAAACGCAATCCACAGTTCGAAATCCAGAAGACTGAAATCTTTGCCACGGGTTCTTGTGTCTTTCTGAATTGTGATCTGAGTCCTCACATGTGATCTCAGTCTTGCTGTGTTCTCTCACTGCAAACTGCAGTCCTACTATAGCCACATGTCTTCCAAATGCTAACACTATCAGTCCCATGAATCACAGAATCTTCTCATTGGAAGGGACTCCATCCTGTCATCCAATCCAGCCTCAGCCAGGAAAAAGGACAGGGATCGGTCAGCACAGTGTGATCACTACTTGCAAACACACAAGACAAAGCTACAGATGCCACTGATTTCTTCCCCTGACTAGATGGCCATTGTGGATGTCTCCTTCCTGAAAATGTACATACGGATCCACCAGTTGTCTGGAATCAATTTGGTAGCCATCTGAACGCTAAACGTGCATTAGCTAATATCATAATCTAAGAGATGATTAAAATTCTAGGAATGGCAATTGTTCTGCCAAAGCTTCATTTAGAGAAAATCAGTTTTGGAAAAAATATTTCCCCTATGGGTCATTTTTCAAAATTAGCTGCCTGAATCAAAGAGAAAATGGCTAGTCAAACTCATTTATCTTCACAATAAAATAATGCGGCAAGGCAATGAATAGGCGAAGTCAGCAGAGAATTTCATTCATGTCCTTATCAAAGGGTCAGTGCTATTCATTACCACATAAACATTGCTCATTTCCTTACATCCACTCTTGAGATATTTATTGCAGAGTTCAATTAAATATGATCACTTTCTCCCTTACTCTAACTTCAATAACCTGAAGGATAACTTCTTAAAATTTGAGAACCCAATAAATATTTTCATTTCCCTGCATTTTTAATAATCTAGAAAAACAGTGAAGATCAGTTAGGCAAAGTCACTACCATGTACATGAAACCTGACATTTCCTAATGAAAACAGAACTACCAATTTTCTCTACTGCAAACTAGCAACTGTTCCTTAAATATTTATAAACCAGACCTATTCCAATTTTATTTGGGTTTAACATATTGCACTGAATACTGGGCACTGAGGTCTGCAGCAATGTAATTCCAGTTTCTTCTCCTGTTCATTGGGAGGGAAAGGAGGACAGGGTGGCTGATGTACTGGTTAAGAATGCAGGCTCTAGAGTCTGAGTGCCTGGATTCAAGACCGGCTTGCACGTACTCTAATTGTGATTGGTCTTTGTGTCTCAGTGCTCTTAGCTATAAAACAGGAACAATAATAGTATCAAAGGGTTCGGAGGATTAATTAAAATAATTCATGGAAACTGTTTCACACAGCGCCTGGCCTAGTCACTGCCAGTAAAAATCATCTACTTTTATTACTCCCTTACATGTGCCTCGTACTCCTGCTCAGCGGGATTCCTTGCTCCCTCATGAACGCACTGTGTGCTTCTGTCCTTCCAGCCTCGTTCCTATTGTTCTGAGTATGGACCATGCAACTGCATATTCCCTGGCCTGAGGAAATCTTCCCCTCCAAGGCCCATCTCATTCTGATCCAGTTAACCATTATGACTTGTCCCCATTGGCTTGTACCTCCATTGCTCTTTGTTTGCAGTTCTCTTATTAGATTTATTATATTAACCCTGACATCCATTACAGTAATTTATGACCCTGTCTCCTTCATGGATAAGGACTATGTCTTACTAGCCTATTTTGCACTCTACAGTATTTAACAACCTGCAGAGTCATACTTAAAAAGCATTTATTGGATTTGAAAGAGTCCTGCTTACTTGTGAAAGTAAGCATAATATATCAACTACAACAGAAGCTCTCTCATAGGATATGTATAAAGATTGAATGAGATAATGCATGTAAAGGGCTACTAACAAGTTATTGTCTTATTATCAGCAGCTCCTATTTCTTGAATGTTTTATCACATGCCCAGCATTGTACTAAGGGCTTTACATGTGGGAACACCTTAAACCAGGGCTTGACATAATCATCTTTCATTCCCCTTGTACAGAGTAGATGAAATATAGGTATTTTTAAATGACTGTTGAAGAAAAATGGCTCTGATATGGCAAATTTAAAAGTATTTGAATTTTCTACGTTATTTAAAAGTTGACTTGATTAAATTAAAATTCCTAATACTTCATAGTATAGTTTTTAAAATTATTTATTTATTTTTTTAGAGATAGGGGTCTCATTATGTTGCCCAGGCTGGTCTTGAACTCCTGGGCTCAAGCAATCCTCCTGCCTCAGCTTCCCAAAGTGCTGGGATTACAGGTATGAATGACACTACCCAGCCTACAGCATAGTTTTAAGCATCAAAATATTCCAATATTCTACAATGAATTCCTAGTTAGAAATAAAAATAAATAAATAAAGAAAACAGATTTTAAAAAAAGAAATTAAAAACAAAGTAATTCGAGATCTGTAAATGGGATCTTGGAAATCCCAAAATTGAAGAGCAGTATTATGCAAATTTGTATCCAGTGCTCAGGACTATTAAGGGATGAAGGGTAAGAAAAATAGCTCTGGGAACTTCTGTACGCCTCAATCCCTTTGACTGTAAAATAGCCCAATAGCTGGAATCTATCTATTGCACCAGGTTGCTGTAAGGATTAAATCAGATTATGCCAGTAAAGTGATTAGAACATAGTAAAATAAAATATGTATTTATGTCATTTTTTTAATCATGAGATGCACCCAATTGTACTGTAAGTGAAGATCAAGGTGCATGGCAGTAAGAACACAAATTTTCTAAAGCATCAAGTGTTCTAAATTCTTATCAGTGTGAAAATATTAGCAGGTTAGTTTTGTCTTCTCATTGCCATTTTAACAATTGACATGGGCATCAGTAGGGAGTGAAAGGCTGGGCGCGGTGGCTCACACCTGTAATTCTAGTGCTTTGGGAGGCCGAGGCAAGTGGATCACCTGAGGTCCGGAGTTCGAGACCACCTTGGCCAATATGGTGAAATCCCATTTCTACTAAAAATCAAAAATTAGCTGGAGTGGTGGCATACCCCAGTAATCCCAGCTGAGGTGGGAGAACTGCTTGAGCCTGGAAGGCAGAGGCTGCAGTGAGCCGAGATCACACCACTGTACTCCAGTCTGGACAACAGAGACCCCGTCCAAAAAAAAAAAAAAAAAAAAAAGTAGTGAAAGTCCCAGAAAGGCCTCAGAATGGAGAATGTAAAAGTCTAGATAAGCTACAAAGAATTAGTTCATTTTCTAAAATAAATTTCTTCAGGAATTAAAATGCATACTTCAGATCCCACACATATATCATTGTCAAGTTAAATAAAAAAACAAATTACTAGATCTTTGTGCAGTGCTTTCTTTTATATTTAATAGATAAAATTTTAATTTGTTTTTCTGTTCACTTTAGTTTTTGATAGTGGTAAAATGAGGAATTAAAGCAGCAAAGATTTGAAAGGCAAAATGTCACAATATAGGACACAAATTGTGTCTTCTTTTTCAAAGCATGGTTATGTAAGACAGTTAATAAAAACATAAAATATATCAAAAGAATCATTTAAACCAAATGTAAAAAGAGATTTAAAGCTCCTTCTGATGAGTCCAGTTTCCTAGTACCACACTGTGAATCTCTTTAAATATAAAGACACAAAGCTGGAAATTTTAAAATATGACGACACAGATGGAAACTAAAAATGCTTTGCAATGATTCATATGCGTAATCCACTGCACTTATAAGCATTTCCTTTTTCAAATTTGTATTTGTAAAGGCACCAAAATAATCAGTTTCTCAGAAAAACTCCAAAGCATTAATGAGATTTCCTACCAAAAAAAATTACTCCCAAGACTAAAAGCCTAAGTATGCATGTCATCTGCTTTTTCTCAGTACAATCCGGGCTTTGACTGCTGTATGTATGGAGATAAAAAAAGACAGAGGCCGACCCCCGGTGCTCTTTAGTCCAGACATGGAGTTGTTCATCTAGAACAGCATGCTTTGAACCTCTAGATTCCACTGTGTAGTAAAAAACTACTGTCTAATAGTAATACTCTTGTTGAACAGGATGACATATTTAAGGCACTTACTTTCAAAGTAAAATTGAAGAGACTGACTTATTGCCAAATTTTAATTTTGCCTAGTAAAGATATTAAGGAAAACAACTATCATATATTATAATTAATAATTTATGAAGGAAGGGACATTTTAATACTTCCAAGAATAGGAAGGCCATAATTTCAAAATAATGGCCAGTTTTGTGAATTAAATAAACTTTGAGTTCAACTCTTTATAGTGTTCTTATCTTTCCCATGTAGATAGGACTATAAAATGTTTATCACAGATCAGCACCATCTGTGATCCAGCACTTGGCAATCACTAACAGAGGACACAAAATGTGTCAGAAATCCTCATAATGTCTACGATTAGGGTATCCAATTTTTTTTTTTTTTTTTTTTTGAGATGGAGTCTCGCTCTGTCGCCCAGGCTGGAGTGTAGTGGCCGGATCTCAGCTCACTGCAAGCTCTGCCTCCTGGGTTTACGCCATTCTCCTGCCTCAGCCTCCCGAGTAGCTGGGACTACAGGCGCCCGCCACCTTGCCCGGCTAGGTTTTTGTATTTTTAGTAGAGACGGGGTTTCACCATGTTAGCCAGGATGGTCTCGATCTCCTGACCTTGTGATCCGCCTGTCTCGGCCTCCCAAAGTGCTGGGATTACACGCTTGAGCCACCGCGCCCAGCCAGGGTATCCATTTTTTATTTAATACAGTTAAAACAAAAGAAAATGGCAATATCTCCTTTACATAAAGTAATCTGTTTTAATAGAAATTTCAAATGTTAAGTATATGACTATATTATCAATGTCTAAATGTTTTTATTCTCCTTGATAAACACAGTAGTAGAAATGGCTGAATCAATAAAGTTGGACCTAAACATCATTTTTCTACTCCTTTGTAAGAATAAATGTTCAGAATATTTACTGGAAAACAGCCTCCAAAATAGTTGTTTATACGTCAGTAGTCTTTTGAAGCATTCAAAGGGCAACGAATTTTCACATTATGAACATGGATACTCACAGCATTCTTTAGATATATGTGTCAAATAGACATTAGCTGTGCATTATGAAAAGTGAAATGGATAGAAAAAGGCAAAGATTAGAAAAGAGACACCTGGCCAGGCGCAATGGTGCATGCCTGTAATCCCAGCTACTCGGGAGGCTGAGGCAACAGAATCGCTTGAACCTGGCAGGCAGAGGTTGCAGTGAGCTGAGATTGTGCCACTGCACTCCGCCTGAGTGACACAGTGAAACTCTGTCTCCCGGCCGGGCGCGGTGGCTCAAGCCTGTAATCCCAGCACTTTGGGAGGCAGGCAGGATCCGCGAGGAGTCAGGAGATGGAGACCATCCTGGCTAACAGGGAGTGAAACCCCGTCTCTGCGCTCTAAAAATTAGCGGAGGCGAGTGGCAGAAAGCCTGTAGTCCCAGCTACAGGAGGCTGAGCAGGGGAGAATAAGCGTAAAACCCGGGAGAAGGCGGAGCCTGGAGGCTGAGGCAGGAGGAATGGCGTAAACCCAGGAGAAGTGGGCATGGAGGCTGAAGGCAGGAGAATAGGCGTAAAGCCAGGTAGACTGCAGTGAGCTGGTCAGCTCCTGCACTCCAGCCTGAGGCGACAAATGAGACTCCGTCTCAAAAAAAAAAAAAAAAAGAAACTCTGTCTCCCCCCGCCCCCAAAAAAAAGAGAGAAGAGAAGAGAGAAAAGAGACATCTAACTATTGCTTCATTATATATTCTTAATGGCTGAATTAAAATAATAAATATACCTTAAAACCAATTTGTTTGGACTCCCATTCATTAATAAAATTGGAATATTTGATTAAGGAAATTCTATCCAAATTTGTTCACAAAATGACATTCAATAGCTGGACCCTTCTGTGAAAAATGAACATAATGGGAAAACAAGAAATAAATAAACTACCTGAACTAATTTTATTTTTGGAGGAATTTTTACATGTAATGTTAAAACTACTACCACCCACTACTAGGATGCAATATGGCTAAAATGCTAAAAGAATTAAAGTAAGAGTACATAAATACATTATCTATAAAATTAGCCCATATGCTCAAATTACTCGAAGTAGAATGTGAAATTTTACATTTTTATATTTAAAAATCTTGGCTAGAATGTATCTTTGATGGTACTAATAGACTTTGAAACTCTAAGCTTTTAAGAACAGCACGGTGAAGTAGCACAGACTTTGAGGCAGACTATGTTTGCACCCTGGTTCCAAAACTTACTAACTGTGTGAAACTGGACTTATTACTTAATCTCTCTGTACCCCAGAGTCCTTATCTCTAAAATGCGAATAATAAGAGTACCTTTCTCACAGGGTAGGGAGATTAAATGAGATAACATATTTAAGGCACTTAGAAAAGGGACTTGCAAATATGCTCATTATTATTAATTATTATTACTATTATTTACTCTCAGACACTCAAAAAACGTACTGTACGTATGGAAGATTATCAAAAGAATTCAACATAGTTTAAAGTGTCTTATTTATAAATTCTGACATACAGAATTTCATCAGATGAGAAATGTTCAGAGTTCAGAGGTAAGTAAAAACAAAATGAGTAATTGCAAAGACAGTGTCTTTCACAATAAAAGGTTATCAGTTTTCTCCATCAAAACAAGAAACATTAAGGTCTGTATTCTGGAAGCCTAGCAGGAAGCCTGAGCAAGAATGCTCTCCTCGGAAAGGGAAACTCACCCCTTGTTCATCCAGTTTCATGAGCTGCTCTGTGACCTTGGGCGTGTTGAAGGCCAACCGCAGGCACTGGACATTGAGCTCGGGAACCACGTGCTCCAGCACTTCTTTGAGAGGCAGGCCTCTGGCCGTTGAGTGCTTGGCTGTTGACGGAATGGCATCCTCCAGGACTGAACCTCTCAGTGTCATGAGCTGCAAGAGAGACAGGTGCTGTGGTGAGGCTTCTGGGATGTGAGATGCCTGAACATATGTACATGCACTACAGGCCTGGACTGTGGGGCTCCTCACAGAACTAGGGAATGATTTTTGATGGGTAAAGTCAGTGAGGGAGAAACAACGAGAGAAGTGATGTAGGATACTGTCATATGAAAAATGAAACCAATGCTTTCAAGACAAGGGTGGGTCCAAAGGAGCACATAATGAAGACTTCTGAGGATATTTATTTAAAGACCAAAAATAACATTTCCTTAAAGAGATCAGTAAAGATCAAGGTCTCTATATGGCTATACAATGTCACTATGCATACTAATTAGGAAATTAAGAAGGCAGAATCCCAGAGCAATGTCTGAAGAATAAATACTTAGAGTTTGGATGTTATACTTCTTTGAATTGTAAAAAGGGAGAGAGAAAGTTTTAAACTTCATAATGCATGGCTGACAAGCATAAACTATACATGTCACCAAATGCTGCTGCCACTGGGCAATCATCACCATCAGTACAGCAGCACAAGCAACAGCAGCTGAAGTTACTTTAGATTTTCTCTTATTTCTTAAAATATTTTCCCTTCTTAAAATACCCACCATTAATACCTTAACCAAAGACATTTTCCTACGTAATGATGATGTGTTGGAGAAAAGTTAACCAGAGATGAAGCCTAAAGTAGTCTTAATTTCCAAAAATGTCTACAAGGCAAAGTTGTTAACATAATTTAAATAGTGTATGGAGAAAGAAGAGAAAACCCATCAAGCTGAATACATTTCCAGTTAGCAACAGGAGCTACAAAAGCTAGTGGAGTGGATGTTGGAGACTGACTGTCAAAAATGAGGGTAAGAGGTCAGAAAGACACAATGCAATCTCAGAAAGACAAGTATATCCAACAAAGCATAACAAGGTCAGGTCCTTAGACAGTCCAAAGGCAGAGAAAGGATCACAGTTGCTCAGGGCATAAAGAAAGGCCCCATCGAAAGGGATGGTTTTAGGAAGTGGCCATGAAATAGAGGAACAATTTCTACAACAAGAAAATGTCAAGAGAGAACATGAGCAAAGGTATGGAGATTGGGAATAAAGGGAGTAAGTGAGAAGGAGTGATTACTGTAGATGGACACAAGCAGAGTACAGGGAGAAATGAATGATGCAGCTGTGAGCTGGGGGTGCACAGAAGACCCTGAAGCTGACTGAGTGGTACACACCTCATTGGGCTCCTACAGGTCAGCTCAGGATGTGTTCGTAGGGGGATGATGTATAATCAGAAATTAAGTTGCAAGTAAGATGAACTGTGAGAGGAAGCAACTGGAGGCAGAGAATGTAGTTAGAATGGAGGCCCTAACAGTCTTCAGGCAAACTAGGCACGACTTAGGATTCGCAAGGAAATGGAAACCAAAGGAAGAATCACCAGGGAAGTAAAATCTAGAATCTAGAACATGGGTGTCCAATATTTTGGCTTCCCTGCACCACACTGGAAGAAGAATTGTCTTGGGCTACACATAAAATACACCAATAGCTGATGAGCTAAAAAAAAAAATCACAAAAAAAACTCATAATGTTTTAAGAAAGTTTATGAATTTGTGTTGGGCCACATTCAAAACTGTCCTGGGCCACATGCGGCCCTCGGGCCGTGGGTTGGACGAGCTTGATCTGTAACATTTGCCCACAGATGGGGTCAAGGCAGATGGGAGAAGAAAAAGCAAAATTTATCAACGTCTTATTCTCAATACGGGAAAAAGGTAATAGAAATATTTGCAGTCTATTCATTTGATGAGCATCTTTTTTCTTTCATTATAAACAATTTCTTCTCAAGTAACAAGTAAAAATTATTTTCCTATTAATGTATAATTTGACACAAATTGTTTTTATTTTGTTTTTACATCATGGAAAATGGCTAACTCAGTTATTTAACTCTTTTCTTCATGAGATAATACATAGCTTGAAATAGGGAGCCACAAAGGCTAGGGGTGTTCTCAATTTAGAAGCTAAGACCAAATTCGAGTCATTGCATCCTGAGCCACAGAAAGCGGCTCACTCATGAAAGCCAAAACGGATGAGAAAAAGAATGGCTCATTTTTTACATCTGAATCACTAGTATTACTGATATTTTTCTTAATGACTTCCAGAAACAAGAATGAAGTGAGTCTTCATAAGTCCTCTTGTTCCTATGCTTAAAAACACTCACATGCCATAAAATTTTGCTCATAAACAAACTGCCATGCCTACAAAGGTATGTATCTTCTTTTATGTTTTGCAATGTTTATTTATACTAAAATGAAAGAGATTTGTTTGTATTTCTGTTATCTTGCTGCCACTTACTGAAGTCACCAGAGTGTCACTGTCATGTTTTCTTTTATCTTGCCGTATTTATCTGCATGAGAAATTAGCAACATGAGAAGTCTCTGATACAAATTAAATCTTATTTCATTTGTATCAAGTAAATAGGTTTCAGTGAAAAGAGTGAAGGAACTATCTCTCAAAGTCCAGGAGCTACAGACCAGGACCAATATCTGCAAACATTTCTATCAAAAGTCTTATACAATATTACCATTAAACCAAATTTAGGGATTATTTATTACTAGAAAGAAAAAAATTATACAAAACCTAGTGGCAATTAATTACGTAAACATTAGAGGGAGGAAGGAAGAAAGGAAGGGAGGAAAAGGAGGAAAGACATGGAGAAAGGGACGAAAGGAGACAGGGAAGGAGGGAAGCGAGAAACAGGGAAGCAAGGCACCATTTGACACATCAGGCACATTGTACTGAACAACTCAGACAGAAGTCCCACCCTCATGGGGCCTGCACTCCAGTGGAGAGATTAAAAGCAAACAAAATGACTAAGTACAACAGAGAAGACAGTGTTAAGTATTAATGAAAAATAAAGCATTTAATTGGATATGAAATGGGAGGGGAGTAGAAATTTTAGATTCAGTGGTCAAGGAAAGCCTCCGTGGTTTCTGAGTAAAGGCCAGATGGAGATGAGGCAGCCTGATGGAGAACACAGCAGTGGGGAGGAATGACGGGCATCTGAGCCCTGAGGCAGAGGTGTCCTGAGGTGGCCCAGGGAGGAAGGAGGCCAGTGTGGCAGGAAAAGACTGAGCCAAGGGGAGTTATCATCGATGAGGTGCAGAGAGACAACCGGGAAGCAGATGTGCATGATCTCCTAGGCTAGCAAGGACAGTGGCTGTTTCTCAGAGGGAGATGAGGAAGCTTTCAAGGATTTTGAACTGAGGAATGACAAGATCTGAATGACGTTTCAAAGGAACACTTTGGGTCAAAAGGAGGCAGGGTTTCAGCATAGAAGCAGGGAGACCAGTTCTCAGAGCAAGATCAGGACCAGGACTGGGCGGTGAGGGTGGGAGAAGTAGTTGAGCTCTGGGCATACTATGAAGACAAAATGAACAAGCGTTGTTGACAGACCAGATCTCAGGGTCAGGAGGCAGAAGATGGGAATAAAGTGTGGCTTTCACGGTTTCTGACCTGAGAAAACGCAATAATAAGAGTTGTCATGAAGTGAACATTAATTTGAACGTAAAAAACAAGTGGTAATGGTTTTTTTTGAACACTTGACTTGAACCTTTCAGTCAAAGGCTAAGGAAACAGCCCCAAGGGACACAACTTATTCAAATGGGTTAGCTGGAGAACAGAATCTTATGACCACAGAACACAAGTAGAACATTTTGGGTCAAGTGAGTAAAGCAGAAAGAACAGAGGTGGGAAAGGTAAGAGTCAACAGAGGGGGTGGGAAAGGTAAGAGTCGGTGTGGTTCGGCCGGGCGCAGTGGCTCAAGCCTGTAATCCCAGCACTTTGGGAGGCTGAGACGGGTGGATCATGAGGTCAGGAGATCGAGACCATCCTGGCTAACACGGTGAAACCCCGTCTCTACTAAAAAAATACAAAAAACTAGCCGGGCGAGGTGGCGGGCGCCTGTAGTCCCAGCTACTCAGAAGGCTGAGGCAGGAGAATGGCGTAAACCCGGGAGGCAGAGCTTGCAGTGAGCTGAGATCCGGCCATTGCACTCCAGCCTGGGCGATAGAGCGAGACTCCGTCTCAAAAAAAAAAACCAAAAAAACAAACAAAAAAAGAGTCGGTGTGGTTCACAGACCATAGCAGAATTTAGGACAGATACTCAGGTAGGAGACAGGGGCTGGGATCAGATGTGGACAGCCTGCAAGACATGCTGAGAAGGGAAGCTCATGGAAACCAGTGACAGCATCTGACTGAGAAAGAAAGAACTGCAGGAAACTTTAATCTCTGGCATGAAGGATGGGATGAATAAGTGACAAGGAAATGAATTTAGGTGGATAAAAAAATAACACAGAAAAGGAAGAATATGATGGGAATTTAAATCAGAGTGGCCTTGGGAAGGGAAAAAGAAGATAATGGGAAAGACAAAAATACTTGGAAGTAAGATAACAGAGTATCACTAAAAACTGGTAAGAATGGCCAGGTGTGATGGCTCACGCCTATAATCCCAGCACTTTGGGAGGCCAAGGCGGGCGGATCACCCAAGGTTGGGAGTTCGAGACCAGCCAGACCAACATGGAGAAATCTTGTCTCTAGTAAAAATACAAAATTAGCTGGGAGTAGTGGCACATGCCTGTAATCCCAGCTACTCGGGAGGCTGAGGCAGGAGAATCGCTTGAACCCGGGAGGCGGAGGTTGCAGTGAGCCGCGATCGCCATTGCACTCCAGCCTGGGTAACAAGGGCAAAAATCTGTCTCAAAAACAAACAAACAAAACTGGTAGGATCTGGGAAGCTACAGAGGAATAACTACGTGCATAGAACTCCAAAACATAGAACGTGATGTTCTTCGTGCCTTTGTGCTCAACAAAAGAATTTACACCACTTAATTATTAGCTTTGCCATGGAGAAAAAGCACATGAGAGTATGTTAGTTCATTTCTCTCTGGCCAGTGTAAACAACACATTAGATATTTAAGTCTTGTCTTTAAAAGTCCTATATTTAATTTCCCCGGAGTTCAGGCTTGGGAACAATTATTAAGTGATGCCAACCCCAGAAACTTGCTTTGCATTGAATGGGGGAAATGAAGCCAAATGCCCTATTTAAACTAGTTTCAAAACTATTATTTTCTAGATGACTCAAGGGTATTAAGTATTAATGCATAACAAAAATCCTAAAGTGAATTAGCAGCTGAGAGGCAGTAAATTGATAAGTGGCCCAATTATACAGCTTTACAAGGAAAATGGAGAACCTCATAGTCCCAAACTTGTTCACAGGTTTTTTTTTAAAAAATGCTGTGTGGGTTCTTTTTATTTTTCCATGTCTTTTTTTTTTTTTAAGCCCAAATTTCATTTTAAAATAAAAACTCATACATTGGGTATATTTAGATTCCTAAAGAGCACTAAAAGCCTGTTTCACTTACAACTAGATAGCCCCTGGTTCAAAGAATCCACCTTCTAGGTCTCAGACAATGGGTCCCAAAGATAGTGGACTTCCTCCACTCTGATAGTGGAAGAAATCAAGAGTCTCTTTCCCTCCTTCTTCTTGGGCGAAGATATGAGCTCAGAAAGAGCTTGGAAGAGTGAATTAAGTCTTCGGTGGCCTTCTCTTATCCCTAATACCCTGGCTCCTCAAGTTGGCTTGGTGCTTTCCAGTAGCCCTAAGAAGGACACACAATATCCCACTGGGGATTCTGAGGGCTCCGATTTCCTTGGGTCACACTTAACGGACATATCTTTCTCTGAATCAAAACTCCTCATTCGTAGATTGCATCTATTCAGAGTCTGATGAAAAGAAGGGATCCAGATCTAACCATCTTGTCCACCTCCATCTCCAACAGAATAAATGAAAGGGGACTTTGCTTATTCCAAAGACATCTGTAACCATGTGCTATTAAATTTAATTGCTTTGCTACTGCTACTATTTGCTTTTTTTCCCCCATTTCAGTTAAACCTCAAATCTCTCTCATTTGCGACTTACCTCACTAGTTCTAAAAATTATCCGGTAGTTGTACGGAGATCCATTTTCTTTCATTTCATCTGGTTTTTCCCTTCGAATGCTCACAGCCACTGGACCAAGATTCTCATCAGCCCCAAAATAGTTCCAGTGTTCTTAGGTAAAATAAGACAAAACGAAGTTAGAAAATCTACCTAACACTTTGAAAATGGTACATTCTGCTCAGTATTTAAGGTCGTCACTCAGAAATTATATCAATAAAATGTAAACATTTAACAAATATTAATATTCTTCAATTAGTTATAAAAACAAAGACTTGGCTACACAGGTTTAGTTCCAGAGTAGATAACGCTGACCACAGGTAGCCTGTTGAGTTTTTCACTACTCTACAGATTACTACTCTACCATTTCTCAAAATAAATTTGTATTTTCTCCCTCTCTCCCACCATTTAAATAGGCTACATTTGTACGTGCTGCCTTGTCTAAGAGAAGGCTTGTGCCAGGGCTTTTTAGTTTTTGTTTTTCAAAAAAATTCTAAACATATTAAGAACAGAGTTTGAAGAAAGGGGGATTCCACCAGATTAAAAAAGATGTCCCTGGATTGGAGAGAGAGATGTGTGCTGCGAGTCACTGGGCAGCACTCTGCTCCCAAGAAGCCTATGTATGGTGGAGTAGGAGCTCAGAGGAAAGAGCTTCACAGTGCCCCAGGGAGGCAGGACTCAGGGCTCTGGGCCACAGCATAGATCCCACAGTGCAGGGCTAATGTAACTTGTGTGGCCAGGTGACTGATGAGCCTAGGGCCTCTCTTCAATGTTCTGGCCTTTTGCCCAAGGCCCCACACCTTAGCACAAGCCTCCAAAGGACTGGCGCTGAATTTACCTTCCTCTTGACAAAGAGAAAGATGGGGATCAAAATTAAGTTAATTTATAGAAAACACTGAAAAGTGGTATTTACTGTGCATATACATCTTTTAAAAATTTAGACTGTTGATATATACATGAGATGTTCACAGATGAAGTCCACAAAACATGAAAATATATGGAAAACTAGAACAGATCATTTGTTTTTCAAACCTCCAAAATGCTTAATTTACATTATTGTATTTCACTTATATCTGATACGGCTAAATGATTGCATTGTGACATAACATCTCATTATCACACAAAATGCATACACACTTGAAAATACATGTTATTTCCATACAAAATATAAGTATTTGAAAATCCATGAGAATAATAAGAAAAAACAGCATAAATGTTGAATCATGTAGTTTAAAATTAAGTAATGCATATGAAAATACTTTGCAGGTACGAAAGCACAATTACAAAAGCTACAATCATAAATGTTGAGGGCTCTCTAAGAATATTATCATAAGCCATGGAAATTCAAAAGAAGAAAAACACAATGGGAATACAAGCAACAAATATCTCATATATGAGAAATAACCCACTAAATGTCACAAAATTCATGTACAGACACTTATGCATATCCTCAAAGCACAGCACATGAGAATCACACTCAGATTTTTTACTCTTACTTTGCACACAATTCTAATAAGCTTGATTGTCTGGTCTTCAAGCTCACTGCTTTATTTCAGAGGTGTGATAATTCCAGATGTTGACAAAGTCCAGGGTGTAGGGCTGATACAGACTTGCATGCAGACAGCAATGTGATAGAACAACTGACAACAAGGAAGAAAACAGAAAGGGAGGAGACAGAAATAGTATAAAAAAGCGGACAAGAACTTAAAGAAAAACAAGACAGCAGTCTGGGGCCAGTTACTGAAAGAGCAAAGAGCTTAACACGCTTCAATAACCTCAGAGGATATTGTACCACTGTAGCACTGAACAACAGTGGATGCAACAGACTGTGAGTCACATTCATTACCTGGTCCTTGTACTTCATGGACTCTAATAAAAATCAACTTCTAGGAACTCCTCAAGTACACCCCACATATCTCACAATGGGCAGGTGGCATGGCAGTTCTCTGCTGCTAGAGAAATTCCCAGATATAGGGCCACCATAAATTCCATCAATAACCTCAACTCATCCTCATCCTCAAGCTTTCCCTGGTCAGCTCCTCTCTCCATTTTTCCAGGGCAGATGTGGCAAACATGCTCTATTCTCCCGTAACCACCCCTCACCTACCTTCTCCTCAATCTTGGCAAATGACAATGTGTCTACATCACAAAGGAAATAAAGAAGCTATTTCAGATGCAAACTTACCATCCACACAAAGTCACCAGCATCCAGACTCTAGCTTCTTTTTCTGTACGATCCAAAGCCCCACCCCCACCCCCATTTGCCCATTCCCCCTTCCTAGGGACGCAGGTGCCTTGATGACCCTCTTTTAATCTTCAACTTCTCCCTCTAGACTTGCTAATTCCCATAATTGTTTAATGACGTTTAAACTCACATTTATTCTCAACTCCTCACAGGCGTGTCAGAATTAAAGAGTTATCTCCTTTTTCCTTTCTTCCATTGGAAATTTCTTGAAATAGCTGTCCAATTCCTCACTTCAGAATTATCATCTGACTTCCATTGCATGGGTCACCAATGACTTTCTCAAAGTTAAAAGAAATGATACTTTTGGTCCTTACCTGGCTCAAACTCTCCATAACATCTAGCACAGGTGATCACTTCATGTTTTCTAGAAACACTCTTACTTCCCTGTTCCTGTGACATTGCCCTCTTCTGATTTTCCTTCTACTGCTCTGGCTGTTCTAGCTTAGTTTTCCTCCCTCTTCCCATCTGAATATTCCACCCACATTCAGAACTTCAACTACCGCCTCAAGGTTGATGACTCTCAGAGGTCTACATGTCCTCTCCAGACATCTCTAAGCCTGAGATCTTTTTTTTGTTTTTGTTGTTGTTGTTTGTTTTGAGACAGAGTCTCGCTCTGTCACCTACGCTGGAGTGCAGTGGCGTGATCTTGGCTCACTGCAACCTCTGCCTCCTGGGTTCAAGTGATTCTCTTGCCTCAGCCTCCGGAGTAGCTGGGATTACAGGTGCGTACCACCATGCCCGGCTAATTTTTTATATTTTTTGTAGAGATGGGGTTTCACCTTGATGGTCAGGCTGGTCTTGAACTCCTGACCTCAAGTGATCTGTCCACCTTGGCCTCTCAAAGTGCTGGGATTACAGGCCTGAGCCACCGTGCCGGGCCAAAGTCTGAGATCCTTACATTTACCTAATGGAACCGTTTGTCCCATGTGCATCTGCAAAAGTAAACCTATCACCTTCCCACAGAAACCTATATAGGTCCCCATCCAGTCCCTATTTCAGCAGCTGCTACCACATTCAACCAGTTGCTCATGCCAGACCCATTGTCATGCTCTGTGAATTCCAGTTTCTGGACATCTCTCAAATCTATCTTTTCCTCATCCCACTGCCACTATTTCTCCTATCATCACTTGCCTGAGTGTTTGTAGTAGTCTTCTAACTGGTTTGTTTTTATCCAACTTATTCACACTGCCAGATGATGCTTCTAAAATGCAAATCTGACCCTACTACAAAACTTAAAACACTCAGGTTCTTGTACCCTTTCCAAGGTTTCCCAAAGGTTCTCATAACCTGTCACTGTCAATCACTCCAGCCTCAGCTCAGACCTTTCACCTTCTTAAATTTGGAGAACCACTGATACTAAACTTCTCTTTCAGGTGCTCAAACTCACAGTCTTTTATCATCTGAGAAAATCTGCTGAGAACATTCTTTTCTTAACCCTTCCTTTATTTGGCTAAGTCCTCTAATTTTTTAGGTCTCATCCAAAGTATGGCACAGACATCTTTGAAAAGAGGGACTGAATACTGGAAGAAAATGCAAGTGTTTACTTTGGATATTGATACTAATAACTTTATTTTAAAGTGTTATGAATTCATAAAAACACAAATTATTAAAACCAAATATTTAATATATCTCAAGAACAAAAATGGAAACATTACAAAAATGTAAATAAAATATAAATTTATAAACTAAAAATATTAAACATAATCATTTTAGTATTACTGGTAGATAAAATACAAATTGTGTTATTTAAAAAATAAATCCTACATAAAATAAACTAAAACTAAAGACTAAAAATAAGATTACTTTGTTAATAATAAGAACTGTAAAATTAACGATAATTTAAACTTTTTGCATATCATCATCAAAAACTGACTACATTTTTTTGTAACTTTTCCCAGCTGCTAATGAAGTATATTTCTGAATTTGGGGAATGGTGATGGGATAATTATAAACTAAATTCAAACACTTTCTTCAGACTCTAGCTTCAAACAAACCCATCTCTGGTTAGATAATGGTAGGAAGATATTTTTGAACTTGTGTCAAGTTTTCACTAAAAAAGAGCTCTCGCTATTATTTCCCAAATAGCTTTTCCAGCCAGTCTTCATCAGTATCAGTTCTATTGGTATGGATGGAGACTCCGGTCCAATTTCCCATGCTAAATTCACCACTATCATCACTAGACTCTGCTTTTTCAAAGTCTTTGAACTTGAAAAAAAAATATTTTTACAATAAAAGCTCTGTTTTTGTCCACTGTCCTTTTTTTCTCTTAAGGATTACAGAAGTATAGAAAAAACTCTTTCCATATGAACACAAGTTTATTCTATTCAAAATCCTAATGTACTATTTAAATTTAACCTTCTGGTAGAGAAGAGTTTCATTCAGCAAATTACCATTTTCAGCTCTTTTTTTTTTTTTTTTTTTTTTTGAGACAGTCTCGCTCTGTGGCCCAGAATGCAGTGCTGTGGCGCGATCTCGGCTTACTGCAGCCTCCACCTCCTGGGTTCAAGCAATTCTCCTGCCTCAGCCTCCCGAGTAGCTGGGACTACAGGCGCGTGCCACCACACCTGGCTAATTTTTGTATTTTTTTTAGTAGAGACAAGGTTTCACCACACTGGCCAGGCTGGTCTCGAACTCCTGACCTCAGGTGATCTTCCCACCTCAGCCTCCCAAAGTGCTGGGATAACAGGCGTGAGCTACCACACACAGCTACAATTTTGAGTTCTAAGCTAGAAGATACTAGACTGCAGTCTCTTCCTTCCTCTCAGGCCCCTGGTCCCTGAGCAGTGTGTCTACACTTGTTCTGTGATGTAGCATTTTAAATTTGTTTTCCTATCAGCCATTGACTTCCATTGTTTGCTAGCGAAGATACCCATAATTACAAAGTGTTCTTCTAGCCAGATCCACAATTGTCTTTCTCTTTCTTCTGGAGTGGAAAGTTTAGCAGGGAAGGGGAGTAAGGACAGGGGAGTTTCAGATGAAGAGCGTTAAAGAAAGGCAAGGAAGACTTTGATGAGGAAATTCAGGATGAGGAAAGTCAGAGGAAGAAAAGGGGAAGGGAAGAGGAATTGGAACCTCAAGTAGGGTAGAGAAAGCTTCTGATGGATGAACTGAAATACAGGTATTAGACCACCAGAAATTAGAATATTTTAGAGCCAGCATACCGGGATGCCAAAAACCAATACAGCAATTACCACATTAGAATGATATAATGCAGCAAAGCAAAGCATTTTGCCAAGTACTCTAATCACATCAACGACAACAACAACAAAAAACAAAGAAAAGGTATTTCCTTCTTTTTTATAGATGTGGCAACTTTGATTTAAAGAAGATAAGTCAATTAGCCACAAGTAGTATATAGCAGTACCAGATTTAAACATATTAACTGCTGATTTGAAAGCTCATTTTCTTAGCCATTACACACAATATTATGTTCCCATAAGTTTCTAAAACTGTATTATGAATAAAAAAATCATTAAATAAAACTTGGTTCCTAAAGGAACAAACTGTTTATCTAGTCAGATGAGACATAATGCTTTATTTCTTGATGTGCTGTTTAAGGTTTTGTTGACAGGGAAAGAGATTAACGTTATATCCATATACGGTTGACTTCCTTCCACCTACTCCATTCCTCACATTTAAATGTTTAGTCTGAAGTTTTCTTATTAGTTCTGGTTCTTGGTTTTAACCAGGATGGTACAAAGAGTACCAATAAATAATTATGTCATCATTAAAATATTCCAGGTAAATAGTTTTATTTTTGGTTGATACATTCACAATAATGATTATAATAAAAATTTCACATTCTTAGTGAGGGGAAACAGTAAATAGTTCAAAGCTCAAAGTAATTAGGTCAGGCACAGTCCAATTACCTGATTATAAGGTATACATAAGCATGTGTGTACAAGGCAAAAAAGGTTAAGCTTGGTGTTTTACTTGTGAAGGGGAAAGGAAACTAGTTACAAGAGTCACAGGGCTTCAACCAGCAATTTTTTGTCACTTGCATTGGTTATCATGGTATCTGCAGGCTATTTTTAATACTTCAGTTGCATACTTCCCTGAGGACATCTATAGCATAATTTCAACTGAATGTAATTATGAACAGTAAAAGTACAGTTTTACAAGTAATCTGTAAAGTTATAATTTATGGCTTAAAACATCTGCTTATAATAGTTAATTTAAATTGTTTAATAGAAAAAATAGACATCAGAAACACGAATCAAAGAAACACAAAGCAAATAAAACTTAGGTACTATCTCATGACTAACCCAATATCAAAAACAATGTTTCTGAAATAAAAAACCAGCCCTTGGTAGAGATGTAATATATTCATCCATTGCTGGTGGCACTGTGGATTGGTATCAACTGCTTTTGAAAGCAATATGGCAAGATATGTTAAAGTCACAAAAATGTTCACATCTAAATCTTAGAATTACCCTAATTACCCTAATTGATCATACAGAAAGAACAATAAAATCTTTTCCATTTTTCCCAAGAAAAAAACACCATAAGTCAATGTATAATGGGGATGCTAAAGACACAAGTAATAAGCAGACAGACTTGGGCTTCATCATATATCAGCAGGTCAAGAATGGCACAGTGACAACTTCAATAGCTTAAAGTTATTTCACCATTTTTAACATTTAAACTATTTTTCTTAAGTAGTCTACCTGGTTGGTTACCTGTGTGCCACTATCAGTACAGTTAACAATATAAACTTTGACCCTCAATGTTTTCATCAGTTTAATATTTTCATTAGAGCCGGGCGCGGTGGCTCAAGCCTGTAATCCCAGCACTTTGGGAGGCCGAGACGGGCGGATCACGAGGTCAGGAGATCGAGACCATCCTGGCTAACATGATGAAACCCCGTCTCTACTAAAAAAAATACAAAAAACTAGCCGGGCGAGGTGGCAGGTGCCTGTAGTACCAGCTACTCGGGAGGCTGAGGCAGGAGAATGGCGTAAACCCAGGAGGCGGAGCTTGCAGTGAGCTGAGATCTGGCCACTGCACTCCAGCCTGGGTGGCAGAGCGAGACTCCCTCTCAAAAAAAAAAAAAAAAAATTTTCATTAGACACACATATGCACATGTATGTTTACTGCAGCAGTATTTACAATAGCAGAGACATGAAACCAACCCAAATGCCCATCACTGATAGACTGAATAAAGAAAATGTGGCACATATACACCATAGAATACTATGCAGTCATAAAAAAGAATGAGTCATGTTCTTTGCAGGGACATGGATGAAGCTGGAAGCCATCATTCTCAGCAAACTAACACAGTAACAGAAAACCAAACATCGCATGTTCTCACTCATAAGTGGGAGCTGAACAATAAGAACATGGACACAGGGAGGGGAACATCACATATGGGGGCCTGCCAGCGGGTGGAGGGCAAGGGGAGGGTTAGGACAAATACCTAATGCATGTGGGGCTTAAAAACCTAGATGACAGGTTGATAGATGCAGCAAACCACCATGACACATGTATACCTATGTAACACACCTGCACGTTCTGCACATGTATCCCGGAACATACAAAATACAGTAGAGTAGAGTAGAGAAGAGTAGAATAGAGTAGAGTAGAGTAGAGTAGAGTAGAGTAGAGTAGAGTAGAGTAGAGTAGAGTAGAATAGAATAGAATAGAATGGAATGGAATGGAATGGAATGGAATGGAATGGAATGGAATGGAATGGAATAGAATAGAATAAAATTTAAAAAATAAAATAACTAGGAAAACCACTCACTGTTCAAATTTTTCAGGTTTTGTTTTTGTGCAACTTCTTACATGTTAATCTGACTAATGACTAAGAAAGAGAGGACAAAGCTAAAGACTGGAGAATTCAATGTTAAAAAGAAAGAAATGTATTATCTTGTTAAAAGGAAACACAGGTTTGCCCAAGTGGACATAATAAAAGGCCAAGTGTTTAAAGAATGGCTCTCCTTCTGGGAAGTGCACCACTTAGATTCTCGGTTTCTGGTCCTCAGAGGGCTCATCCTAATTTTAAGTGTGGAGGTTCCATGAGAACTTAATAGCCTAGGACCTCGCACCATAATCAAAAGCAGGTCAGAGTAATGGACGGGGACATTTAAACAGGACTGGCCACATGCCAGAATTCTGTCCCAAAGCGTGGCACTAAACTTATAATTACTGTTGCCTAAGAGTAATTACTCACATTTACAAAGTGCATAGTACTCCGACGTTCCATTTCTTCTTCCCATAGGTAACACTTAAAAAGTGAGGTGATGTATTTGAAAAGATTACATCGAATTTGGAGGTTTAAAACAGTATCTAAAGTAGCACCTAATAGGCGTCTAACTTTTCAGTAAAAGGTAAATTTTAGTATGAAGTTATGTTGACATTAATAAATTGCATCAAAATCATTAAAGAAAAAATACAAGACAAACTTATTTAAAATAAAAGGACACATATTCCAACTTTTCTGTACATAAAATTTTTTTAAATAAAGGGAGGATAAAGATTAGCAGAATCATGAGAGATTTTTTACTGGTTGCTATCAGTCTATGACAAATGGCCAATAGCTATATTTTTAAAAATTGACACTCACTAGTGATCAAAGAAACAAAATGTCTTTTGTTGGTCTTTACTACATGTTCAAAAATATAAACTGTAAATATTCAAAGTAGTTAAGAGAACGTTAAACTACAAGTCTTAAACATACCAGTGGATCTTTCTGGTCTAAGCTTTCTTAAGAGCAATTTGGCAATAAAAATCAAGGCTCCTGTAAAGCTCACATTTCATTTACAGGGCTCCACCTTATGGAAATAATTAGATATGTGGAAAAAACTTATATAACAAGCATGTGGCTAGGAATAGAAATTAGGGGGTCTATAAACTTGACTGAAAAAATTGCATCTTTATTTTCACTAACTTCTAACTGAAATTTAGTGCTTTCATCAATTACAAATGCAGGCAACAAACTATATTAATATTAGTTTTACATGTGACTTTGACACCAATAGAAATCACAGTTTAATATTACATTAAAGTTGTTGCAGACGTATCAGAATATTAATTACAATCACCCCTACTTTGAAATGATGGTAATTAACAGAGCTGCCACCAGGTCTTTTTCTCATGAAATAAGAAAGAAGCACATCCATTACTATGTCTCAAAATTTTAACACTTTTGCAACTGTGCTTCAATATGCTTGGTTTGCTTTGTATTTTTGTTTCATGCACTTTAAAACATTATGCTGGTGGGGTGGGGCGGGGGTGGGGGGAAGTGGCTTACTTGAGCCTAGGAGTTCAAGACCAGCCTGAGCAACACAGTGAGACACCATCAATACAAAAAATTGGCCAGGCACGGTGGCTCACATCTGCAATCCCAACACTTTGGGAGGCCGAGGCAGATGGATTGCTTGAGGTCAGGAGTTGGAGACCATCCTGGCCAACATGGTGAAACCCCCTCTCTACTAAAAATATAAAAACTAGCCAGGCATGGTGGCAGGCACCTGTAATCCCAGCTACTTGAGAGGCTGAGGCAGAAGAATCACTTGAACCCGGGAGGCAGAGGTGGCAGTGAGCCGAGATCGTCCCACTGTACTCCAGCCTGGGCAACAGAGCAAGACTCCATCTCAATCAATCAATCAATCAATCAATCAATAAAATATTAGCTGGGCACAGTGGTACACAACTGTAGTCCCAATTACTTGGGAGGATGAGGTGGGACGAGCACTTGAGCCCAGGAGATCAAGGTGGCAGTGAGCTGTGATCATGCCACTACACTCCAGCCTGGGTGACAGAGCAAGACCCAGTCTCAAATAAATAAATAAATAAATAAATAAATAAAAATGTATTCCAAGGAGAGTTCACAGGCTTCACTAAACTGTTATCAGGATCAATGGGGCAACAACCACAAAAAGTTAAGACCAGTTAATGTAAGCATTATTTATTATAACAAGAAATGGAAAAAACAGCTGAAAAACTTTAAAAAAGATATGGTATGGCCCATTACAGAAGCAGGACAAAAATGTAAAACTGTATTTAAGACTCCTTATTCATTTTAAAAAGGAGTATGCATGTATTAAGACTGATGGAGCAGAAATAAAACCACTAGTATTCCCACAAAATTAATCTTCTAGAGTTTCTATTTTTTCTATAATGATATACATATATAACTTTTATAATTGGAAGGTTTGTTTGTTTGTTTTTTGTGTTGCTTTGTTTTTTGAGACAGAGTCTCTCTCTGTCACCCAGGCTGGACTGCAGTGGTGCGATGGCTCACTGCAACCTCCGCCTCCCAGGTTCAAGCGATTCTTCTGCTTCAGCCTCCTGAGTAGCTGGGATTACAGGGATGTGCCACCATGTCTGGTTAACCTTTGTATTTTTAGTAGAGACAGGGTTTCACCATGTTGGTCAGGCTGGTCTCGAACTCCTGACCTTGTGATCTGCCTGCCTCGGCCTCCCAAAGTGCTGGCACTACAGACATGAGCCACCGCGCCTGGCCAGATTTTTTTAACTATAAAAAATGCATTTGGTTTGCAAATGGTCAATGACTATAAAGAATATGTTTAAAAGTTAATGTTATTTTTAATGTTAATACCAATTCAAACATTAGCCTAGGGGAAAAAAAACTACCATCTAAATGAAAGAAATTACAATGAAACATTTGTCTCTAAATGAATCTCCTTATATTTAAAACATCCTTTACACCTCCTTACCAGGCATATTGCAGCAAGATAAAAGGCTTTTGGAGGATTTAGGGGGAAGTCTCTAACAGGTAGCCAGAAATTCAGTTAAGGCAGAAGTCACCACTGCTAACAAGGACAGGGACCGTGCAGTGTCCCAAACACTCAGCAAAACCTACCTATTTGTTGACTAAATGTTTACATGAGTCCTAGAGATGGCTTCTGCTCATGCTTCTCTCAGACTAGACTTGAATGCAAATAGGAAGATGTCTCCTCTCATTGCCTTGATGCTCAGATTAACAGGCTCACCATACAGAGGAGGGACCTCCATTAGAGACTGGAAAAGGAATTGATGCAATAAAGCAAATTTTTTTGAGCACCTGATTTCAGGGCTCAGAATGAGGGTCTCACTGTCTGAAGATATAAAGAGGTATACATTTGGGAAATACGTGGCAAGCTTGATTATGTATGTCATCAACTTGTACTGAAACAACAGATCTAAAAGGCCCTTTGTTTCAAGAATGCCAAACAAAGAGCACAGAAACTCACTGGAATATGGAAATCAGCAAGCAAGGTAGTTGCTTTGATCTTTTTATATGGAAGGTGTTGGGGCACAGATAACAATACCCCAAAATAGGGTGCTTTTGCATGCTGGACATCTTTGAATTAAAGAAATTGAAAAGCCGTAGAAGATGTCTCAGAACCAAGGACCTTCTAATCTTCTCTAATTTCTCCCCTGAAAGCAAAGGGAGGGACCCTCTGGAATTTCCTTATCTGACTGAGGAAACTTCTTACCAAAAAAGTGAAATTATCTTAAAACTCCCTCCCTAGGAATCACATCAGATAACCAGGAAAGATTAACCACTTGAATTCATAAGCCAATTTTCTGTAGTGATGTTGTCTCACTATGTTGCTCAGGCTGGTCTTGAACTGCTGGGCTCAAGCAGTCCTCCCACCTTGACCTCCAAAAGCACTGGTATTAATAAGCCACTGCCCACTGGCCAGAATAATGTTTTAAAATGCATGGAATAAAAATACAAAGCAAACCAAGCATATTGAAACACAGCTGCAAAAATGTTAAAAGAGAGAACACTAATAGTCACCACACCACGCAGGCTTTTCATCTATTATGCTGAGGGCAGTTCCTGGAAATTACCTGGGACAGTTTATCTGCATATTAAAACCACCATTGTTCATGGTGAGGTTCTGCCCCTCACCTTCCTGTCACCTCCCCCTGGAACTCAGAGCAGCTTTGTTCCAGGACATTATCTATTCTTTGGGCTCATTCATTCCCCCTGAAAACCATTTACTACCCTCACAATTGCCTACATCCCCCAATTCCCTCTACACTACGAAGGGGGTGCTACTTAAGCTTCAAACATCTGGCCAATCTTTTGGTGTCACATCGTCTATGGCTCCTGTGTTTATGCATGTATATGACTGTATATACACGCATATATGTACATGAAGGTTTTTATTTGTTTTTAATTTTTTTGTTCTACCCGAAAAAAATAAATTTTTTTAACTTTTTATCTGGACTCCTTTTAAACTTAGAGAAAAGTTACAAATATATTACAGGTTATTTCCATATTGCTCACCCAGACTCCCCCAATGCTAACATCTTATATAACGACATACAGTACAATAATCATTGTCAAAACCAGGAAACTGAGCCTGCTTTGTTGGGACTGGCTGGGACCATGGAGAGACTCCCCAGTGCAGGGTAAGTGAGAGATCCCCAATGAGCCACATTTCCATTGTGGACCCACTCCTGTGATCCTAGCTATGGAAGAGCCCCATGACCCTTGCAGGCCCTGAAACAAATATAAGGAGATGCCTGGAAAACATGCCAGGGCACTGCTCAGGACGAAGCCCATGATTGGTCCAACACACCCTCCTGAGTCCTACGCAGCTACAGCAAGCATAATGACACCATTTTGACAGCCTAGCCCCAAAGAGACTGCACCCTGCCCTAGAGATCAATAGCACTTGCATCTCCATATTCCTGGAACCCCACTGACATCCCCTATGTGCAGCCACTGCCATAGCAAACTGCTACCACCAGGGCTGAAGCATGGGCCAACTGGCAGCAACCCCCCTTTCTCCAGCAGAGTAAGATCACCCATTTTCACATGCCCAGACTTCACGGCCTACAGGTGCCTTTGTTGTGGGTTGCCATCATCGGGGCTGAAGCACAGGGAAGGGAATGTTTTCCACCCATCTGCATGTGGCTGCTGCCACTGAAAGCAATCCTGCCCTCCCCAGGAGCACAGCCACAGAGCAGCCACTGCCATCCCCACCTGAGCAACCTTCTAGGGGTCTGGGGATAACTCAGTCCCTGCCCACCATAGCCAATGTTTCATGTGCCATCAAGGGGACGGAGGTCAAGCCCTCTCAGTCCACCATAGCCACGACCAACACCAGTGCACACCACTTAGAACTCAGAGGGTCATCCCACCACTGTTCCTGCTATCACCCCTATCATGCTTGCTTCCCAGGGCCCAGGACTCCAACAACTGTACAGCCCACTGCCAGCATTACTGGTATCTAAGCAAGTCACTTGTAGCCCCAGAATTAACCTGCCGGGACCTGCTAGCACAAGTGCTGGTGTTTGCTGCCCTGAGGCCCAGACACACAAAGACTCAGTCCAACACTGCTACCACTGGACTTGATGACTGGCCCACCTCCCAGTCACCAGCAAAAGTTCAGCAAGCCTCCATTAATGACTGTACCCTAAGTCAAGGAAATTACAGATACCACTTATGTTGCTGACAGACAAAGACATTATACTACATGCACCCAGAATCAAAGTCAAAATGCCCTACCCAACCAGCACTATAGATACATTTTCAGGAAAAAGTCCTTCCCCATGAAAGTAAACTCAAAAAACTGCAAGAAGCAGCTGTTATATCAGATGTGTACATAGCAATGTGAGGACATAGAAACCACAAAAAAACTAAGAAATATGACATCTTAAAAAGAATACAATATGTCTCCAGCAACAGATCCCAATCAAAAAGAAATATACAAAATCCTAGAAAAAGAATTCTAAATGTTAATTAATGAAGCTCTGTGAAATACAACCAAATACTGAAAAAGAACACAAATATATCAGATATGAATGAGAAATTTACCAAAGCGATAGAAATTATAGAAAGAAATATTGGAAGTGAAGAATTCATTGAATGAAATACAAAATACATTTGAAAGCATCAACAATAGACTAGATTAAGCAGAAAAAAGAATCTTAGTACTTGAAGACGGATCTTTTCAAGTAACAGTCAAAAATTGCAAAACAAAAAGAATAAAAAAAAGTGCAAAGCCTATGAGACATGAGACATTATAAAGCAACCAAATATTCAAATTTTCAGAGTCCCAGAAAGTGAAAAGAAAGTCAAAGGGTTAGAAAACATATTTAATGAAATAATAAGATAAAAACATTCTAAGTCTAGCAAGAGATGTAGATATCCAGATACAGGAAGCTTACAGATCCCCAAACAGAAGCAATAAAAAAGGGGCTTCTCCACGGCACATTTTGGTCAAACCATCAAAAGCCAAAGACAAAGAGAATTCCAAAAATAGCAAGAGAAAAGTGTGTAGTCACTTATAAAGGGACCCCCCATCAGACTAACAGTGGATTTCTAAGCAGAAAACTTATAAGCCAGTAGAGAATGGGAAAATACATTAGAAGTGCTGGGAAAAAAAGAGAAACAACAACAACAACAACAAAACCTGTCAGCCAAGGCTACTATACTAAGCAGTTATCCTTCATAAATGAAGGATAAAAAGTCTTTCCAAGACAAGCAAAAGCTGAGAGAATTCATCTTTTTTAGTATTAAATTCAGTGCTTAAAAAAAAAAAAATGCTTAAGTGAGTCCTAGCCCTGGAAGTGAAAAAATGGTAACCACCATCATGAAAACACCCAAAAATGTTACGATTCCAGAAAGCCACCAAACTTGGCCAGGTGCAGTGGCTCCCACCTATAATCCCAGCACTCTGGGACAGTGAGGCAGAAAGAATGCTTGAGCCTAGTAGTTTGAGACCAGCTTAGGCAACATAGTGAGACTTCATTCCTAGAAACAAATTTTTTTAAAAATTAGCTAAGGCCAGGTGCAGTTGTTCAAACCTATATAGTTCTAGCACTGTGAGAGGCCGGAGCAGGCAGATGGCTTGAGCTCAGGAGTTCAAGACCAGCCAGGGCAACATGGTGAAACCTCCTCTCTACCAAAAATGGAAAAGTGAGCCAGGCGTGGTGGTGTGTGCCTGTAGTCCCAGTTACTTAGGGGGCTGAGGCAGAAGAATCACTTGAGCCCAGGAGGCAGAGGTTGCAGTTAGCCGAGATCAGGCCTCTACACTCTAGTCTGATTGACAGAGCAAAACCTTATCTCAATATAAAGAATCTTGCTCCGTTCCCCAAGCTAGAGTGCAGTGGTGCAATCTTGGCTCACTGCAACCTCCACCTCCAGGGTTCAAGCGATTCTCCTGGCTCAGCCTCCTGAGTAGCTGAGATTACAGGTGCCCACCACCATGCCCGGCTAATTTTTTTGTAGTTTTAGTAGAGACGGGGTAGCACCAGCTTGGCCAGGCTGGTTTCTGACCACGTGATCCACCTGCCTCGGCCTCCCAAAGTGCTGGGATTACAGGCGTGGGCCACTGTGCCCGGCCATATTTCTTTTTAATTAGTCAGGCATGGTGGCATATACCTATAGTCCTAGATATTCAGGAGGCTGAGGTGGGAGGATCACTTAAAGTCCGGGAATTCAAGGCTGCAGTGGGCCATGATCGTACCACTGTACTCTGGCCTAAATAACAGAGTAAGCACCTGTCTCAAAAAAAAAAAAAAAAAAAAAAGAAAAAGAAAACCACCAAATCACAGTGGTAAACAATATGAGAAAGAAACCAATATACAAAATAACTAGATATCAATTAATAAAGTGACAGAAATATGTCCCCACCTATAAATAATAACCTTGAATGTAAACAGACTACATTTTCCACAGAAAAGATATAGATGGGCTGAATGGAAAAAAAAATATGTGACCCAACTATATAATGTCTACAAGAAACTCACCTTACCTCTAAAGAAACATACAGACTACAGTAATAGGATGAAAAAGGTAGTCCATGGAAATGGAAACCAAAAGTGAGCAGGAATAGGTACACTTAGATAAAACAGACTTCAAGTTAAACAAAGTAAGAGATAGTGAAGGCCATTATATAAGATAGATCAATTCAGCAAAAGGATATAACAATTCTAAACATATATGCACTTACCACCAGAGCACCCAGATATATAAACAAAACATTATTAGATTTAAAGAGAAAGACTCCAATACTATCATAGTTAGAGCAGTGGTCCCCAACCTTTTTGGCACCAGGAACAGGTTTCGTGGAAGACAATTTTTCCACAGACCTTGGGGACAGGGGACAGGCATTAGTTAGATTCTTATAAGGAGCGCACAACCTATATCCCTCGCATGCATAGTTCACAACAGGGTTCATCTGCGCTCCTATGAGAATTTAATGCTGCCGCTGTTCTGACTGGAGGCAGAGCTCAGGCGATAATGCTGGCTCACCTGCTGCTCACCTCCTGCTGTGCAGCCCAGTTCCTAACAGGCCACAGACCAGTGGTTGGGGACTCCTGAGTTAAGAGACTTCAACACCCTACTCTCATCCTTAGACAGATCATCCAGACAGAAAATTAATAAAGAAACACCGAATTTAAGCTACACATTAGACCAAATGGATGTAACAGACATTTACAGAATATTTCACTCAGCAGTTGCAGCATACACATTCTTTTCATCAGCACATAGAACATTCTCCAAGATGGACTATATATTAGGGCCCAAATAAGTCTCAAAAAAACTTTAAAACTTGAAATAATATCAAGTATCTCCTGAGACCACAATGAAATAAAACTAGAAACCAATAACAAGAGAAACTCTATAAACTGTAAAAATACATAGAAATTAAACAACATGTTCCTGAATGACCACTGGGTCAAAGAAGAAACTAAAGAGAAAATGAAGAGATTTCTTGAAGCAAATGAAAACCAAAATACAAAGTACAAAACCGATGGGATACAGCAAAAACATTGTTAAGTGAGAATTTTATAACAATAAGTGACTACAACAAAAACAGAGAAATATTTCAAATAAGCAATCTAATGGTGTACCTCAAGAAACTAGAAAAGCAAGAACAAACCAAACCCAAAATTAGAAGGAAAGAAATAACAGATCACAGAATTAAACAAAATAGAGACTAAAAACACAATAGAAAAAAATCTACAAAATACAAAGTTGGTTTTTTGAAAAGACAAATGCAATTGATAAACCACTTGGTAGGATAACCAAGAAAAAAAAAAAGAGAGAAGACCAAAATCAAATCAGAAATGAAAAAAGAGACATCATAACTGATAACTACAGAAACACAAAAGATCAGAGGCACTAACAAACTAAAAAACGTACAGGAAATGGATGAATTCCTGGACACATACAACCTATCATGATCAAATCCAGAAGACATAGAAAATCTGAACAGAACAATAACAAGTTATAAGATCATGCAGTAACAAAAAGTCTCCCAGTAAAGAAGAGCCCCAGAACCCAATGGCTTTGCTGTTGAATTCTATCAGACTTCTAAAGAACACAAATTCTCGTCAAAGTATTCCAAAAAACTGAAGAACATGGAACTCTCCCTAACTCATTCTATGAGGTCAGCATTACCCTGATACCAAAAGCAGACAAGGACACACACAAAAAAGAAAACTGCAGGTCAGTATCCCATATGAACATACATGCAAAAATGCTCAACAAAATATGAACAAACTGAATCCAACAGCACACTAAAGAAATAATACACCATAACCAAGTGGGATTTATATCAGAGATGCAAAGATGGTTCAAAATATGCAACTCAGTAAGTACGACACATCGCATCAACTAAATGGAGAAGAAAAACCATATGATTAGCCCAATAGACATAAAATGTTTGGTAAAATTTTGCATCCCTTCAAGATTAAAAACTCTCAACAAACTAGGCATAGAAGAAACAGACCTCAACATTATAAAGGCCATATATGACCAGCACATAGCTAAAATCATACACGGATTTCACTGAAAGCTGAAATCCTTTTCTCTAAGAACTGGAACAAGACAAGGATGTCTACTTTCACCACTCCAGTACGGTATTGGAAGTTCAAGCCAGAGCAATCAGGTAAAAAAAAGAAAGAAAAGGCATCTAAATCAGAAAAGTTGAAGTCAAATTGTCCCTCTGTGCTGATGATACAATCTTATATCTAGAAAAAACTTAAGTCTGCACCAAAAAAATATTAGATCTGGATCATTAAATTCAGTAAAGTTGCATGATACAAAATGAACATCAACACAAATTCAGTAGTGTTCTTTTACACCAATAACAAATTAGTTGAGAAAGAAATCAAGAAGGCAATCCCACCTACAACAGAAACAAAAACAAAACAAAATAAAACAAAAAAAAAAAAAAAAGAAAAAGAAAAAGAAAAGAAAAATACCTAGGAATAAATTAAACCAAAGTTGTAAAAGATCTCTGTAAGGAAAACTACGAAATGCTGTTGAACGAAATTGAAGAACACACAAACAAACATGTCCCATGCCTATGGAGCGGAAGAATTATTATCATTAAAATGATAACATTTTACAGATTCAGTGCAAATCCCCATTCAAAATACCAACGTCATTCTTTGCAGAAATAGAAAAAACATCCTAAAATTCACATGGAACCAAAAAAGAGGAGGCAGAACAGACAAAACAATCCACAGCAAAAAGAATGAAGCTGGAAACATCATACTACCTGACTTTAAAACATATTACAAGGCTATCGTAATCAAAACAGCGTGGCACTGGTCTAAAAACAGACACAAAGACCAATGGAACAGAATCCAGAATCCAAAAAAATTCATACATTTACAGCCAAATAATTTTTGACAAAGGTGTCAAGAACACACACTGGGGAAAGGACACCTTCTTCAATAAATGGTGCTGGGAAAATTCTACACTCCTCTCTCTCACTATATACAAAATCAACTCAAGATGGATTAAAGACATAATAAACATATGACCTGAAACTATAAAGCTACTAGAAGAAAGCAAAGGAGAAATGCTCCAGGACATTGGTTTAGGCAAAGACTTTATGGTTAAGACCTGAAAAGCACAGGCAATGAAAACAAGAATAGACATATGGGACTATACTAAAGTAAAAAACTTTTGTACAGCAGAAACAATCAACAGAGTGAAGAAACCATGAGTTTCACGGGGTAAAATATTTCCAAATTCTTCATCTGACAAGGATGAAGAGAGGGTGGTTAATGAGTACAAACATACAGTTAGACAATAAAAGTTCTAATGCTCAATAGCACATTAGAGTGACTATAGTTAGCAACAATCTACTGGTATATTTCAAAATAGCTGGAAGAGAGGCCTTGAAATGTCCCCAAAACATAGAAATGATACTCAAAGTGATGGATATCCTCCCTCGCAAATAAAACCAGGAAATTAACATTGGCGCAATACCATTAACTAAAGTTCTTATTCAAATTTTTCCAGTGTTTCCACTATGTGGAATCCCCCCAATCCCATTCAGAATCCCATGTTGCATTTTGTTGTTATGTCTTTTTAATCCCCTATAGATACTAAGAGTTCCTTAGTGTACCTGTCTTTCATGACCTTGACAGCTTTGAAGAGTATTTATCTCTCAATTTGGGTTTGTGTGGTAGTTTCAAGTGATTGGGCTGGGGTTGTGCCTCTTGGGCAAGAGGACTACAGAAATGATGTGCCCTTCTCAGTACATCCAGAGGTTCATATCAACCTTGATTCACTTAGGTAAGGCTGTGTCTGCCAGGTTTCTCCACCATTAAGTTACTATCTTTCCTCCTGTAGTTTACAAATGTCTTAAGGGAAATACCTGGAGGTCATGCAAATCCTGCTTCTCCTCCCATTTCTCCTTCAACAGTCATTCACTGATTTTAGTTTCCATCAGTTGTGTCCAGTAAAGTTTACAATAGTAAAAATCAGTCTCTGTGATGGCGTTTTTTGCCTATGGGGATCAATTGGTGGTTGGTAAATTTCCACAAAACCACCATGACCACACACAGACCTATCTGTAGTCTCATTTCTTGAGAAGAGAGGAAGAAGAACTGCAATGTATTATCCAGTGTCTGGAGTATAACACAAGGTCATATACACAGAGGGCTTCCTCTACCTTTTTCTTCCTGATGCTATGAATACAAGACACATTGGTTCCTCAACTCAATAAATTTTATACCTTGTTCAGCAACAAACATTCATTCATTTGTAAAACCTGACCTTCTATTCTGTGGCCCTTGCCTTCAAAGCATGCTTAGGCGGGCTGTGAATTAATGCAGCATAGAAATCATCATGCAAAACAAGAGGTGCTAGGGTGCGTCAGGTCAGTGGTGGGAGAGCATCTAAACCTTGCAGGAGAGGGGTTCAGAGGGCTGCATAACCCTGGAGGACAGGCAGGAGCCTGTCAGGTGGGCAAGAGAGGAAAGGAAGAGTAACCTATTCCAGTGCACACCCTGGGGCCGGGGAAGGAAACTCAGCTCCATGCAGGAGTGGAACAGGATAAAGACCTTCTAATTTGACACACATGTGGGTTTCTATCCTGCAGCCTGATCATTGCTCTCTCACTCCACAGGGACACCTTCCTATAGAAAGGTTACACTACTTCTCCTATGTAAGAAGAGATCAGCTGGGGAGCTGCAGGGGAACCCAAGCCTCTTACATTAAGCCACCTTAGCCTTTATTCATAAATGTGATAAAGATCACTGGACAACTAACAGCATGAAGAAGAAAAAACAAGAAAAGTAAGAAAAGTAAAATGTACAAACAGGAAGATACAAGTAATTCAAGAAAAAGAACTTAGAAAAAATTTTTAATTAATACCAATAGAGAAATGGGAGGGGAGGTTATATAAGAAAAAACTATTATGAAAGATAACTACAAGGTGGGCACAGTGGCTCACGCCTATAATCTCAGCACTTTGGGAGGCTGAGGTGGGAGGCTTGCTTGAGCCCAGGAGTTTGAGACCAGCCTGGGTGACATCGTGACACCACATCTCTACAAAAAGAAATCTAAAAAAATTAGCCAGGTGTGATGATGCACATTTGTGATCCCAGCTGTTGAGGAGGCTGAGGCGGGAGGATCACTTGAGCCCAGGAGTTTGAGGCTGCAGCGAGCCATAATCACGCCACTGCACTCCAGCCTGTGACAGTGGAAGACCCTGTCTAAAAACAAAAAACAAAAGAACGAGTTATTGAGGGATTAAAAATATGACAGCTAAAAATAAAATTCAGCAAAAGGACTAATAGAACATACAGAGCTACATAGCAACTGCTTGTCATCAGATGAAATAAATGAGTATAGAACAAAAATAAAAAGAAATTGAAATTACAAAAGAAAAAAAAAGGGAAGTCCAGGGGTTCACCATCCATCAAAACAGAGTTCCAACAGAGGAAACAAAGAAATTGTAGAAGACTTTTTTAAAAACCTCTGTTTAATAGCTTCCCATTCATCTTAATTGCACTAACTGGAGACTATAAATACCATGAAGGCAGAGGTGTATCTCCATTTGTTCTCCTCCAGGCACTGTATCTGGCACACAACAGATGCTAAATATTATTTGAATGACTGAACAAATGGATAGATGAGTGAATAAATGTGCAGTTATTTTAATTTTTAAAACTACTTTAAAAAAAATGAAGGGTACTCTTGACAACAGTAAATGGATAATGCATTTTTGTATGTAGGTGCAACACTCTGATTTCCCTTCTAGGAAGAACCTACAACCAGTTTGGTCACAAGAAATAGGATTAGCTAAAAGTCTCTGGATGCAGTGCCTTCAAATCTACTACAATTTTTGAGCTGGGCCACACTCTTCCTGGGCAGCCCCTAGTCAATAGCTGAGCATGCTGGGGTAACAGGACCTGCCTTTTACTCCCCAACAAGGAGTGATGCTCTAGTAATGCCTCTCTAATGCTCATTTTTGACCCTTTGTGTTGGCTGACACTTTGTCAGATCTGCATCATGGTCTGAGGCTCTCCCTGCCTAATCTTCCTTTGTCTCCTCTTTCCTTTGAGGAACTGAAGGCTTTCTCTGCAAAATTATCTTTCACAGACCTAAGTTACTCTCATCCAAGCCCCTAACCACTTGCAGTCCTGTACTGTCTCAGCATCTGCCTTTCAGATGACCCACATGTTTATTACATTATTAAATAAAGGACTATCTGGCAAAGACAAGAGGTTAGAGTTTGAGTAGGGTAGACTATAAAGGGACTAAGAAACCTAGACTTTGGGTAACAGGCATGAGGCCCTGAAGTTACATAAAGAATTGGGAATGGGACATGAGGAACAGAAGTTATCTGCAATTTGAGGGTAGACTAGAGATCGTAGGTTGAACACAATGAAGATGAAGGAGGCATCAAAGAAGCTTTAATTACAGAAGGAGAGCAATGATGAGGAGGGGAGAAAAATGGTGAACTCCAAATCTCTCTGCACGTGGGTTACAGAAGCCAATGAGATAGCCATCTGGGTAGAGGCAGATTAACAGCTGGTGAGAAATGCAGCTGGAACTAAGGAGAAAGCCTGGGGACAGAGGTATTTTATTTGGATATAAATGTATACTAATCATCTTTTTCCAAAAAGAATTGAGGTCATTAATGATACAGGATATATATATAAATCATGCTAATTAAACAGAATAGGAAAATAAAAGATGAAAGTGGAAGCAGATGTGTTAATAATCAAAATTGTATAGTTGAGCATCAAATTTGGTTCTGGGAGTTGAAGTAAAACAAGAGATAAGTGAAACAAAACACACACACAAAATACCTATCATCAGAAAGGCAGGCATTTGGTAGCTACCGGTTTCAACTTCTGGCATCAAATTCTAAAATAAATTTTTCACGTGAACTTTCTATAGGGGCTGATGAATGACATAATGAAAACGTCTTCATCACCAGCTTTACTGCAAAACAAACTCTGTTTTTATATGACTGGCTCTTAAAAAGATGACCTTTAATAAAGTCAAGTGTTTGAACTAGTGTGGTCTTTGATGGTCTATCTTGATTTTAAAATAAAACACATGTAGGAGCAGTTGAAGCCCACGCCCTTTTAAGCAGCTTCCACAAACCTCTGGCTTGAGAGGCTCAGGCACTGTGAAAGCCTTCCAGATCAGGGTGCAGCTGAGCCACACTGGGACTTCGAGATCACAGTAAAGAAAAGAGAGGACCTCTGCTTTCCAAGGAGCAAACACACAAAACCACAATACCTACTAGCTTCCTTGCTACTGGAAGCCCTGAGCAGATAAAAGGACAGCAGCAAAACACACTCCTAGCTTAGCTTCTCAGGAAGGCATTTAGTGCCTCAAATCTCCCTGTGAGGGAATACATAGAGAGTTACCTTCAAATTAATTACATAGATTATATATAAAGTGTATAAAAATGAAACTACATTGAAAAATACTTTAATAAAAAATGAAAGGCAAGAGCATTAAAACAATTTATTATATATGCATAAAAACTTTCACCATTCAATTCATTTTGGCAGAAAATAACTGCTCAATTCAACAGCGTAGAACACAACATGGTTCAGGAGAGCAGACTTATTGACCTTGGAGTCTATCATTTATCCGAAATCTAAAACTGTCCACATCAAAAAACTAGATGTAGAATAATTATGCTTAAAGAACACTGAATTGTAAAGCGTTCCATGGTACTTTTCTCAAGCCTAAAATTTACACAGCAGAAGGATTTTTTAAAAAGCAAAAAAACCTGAATAAACAAAATAAGCACACATTTTTAGAAATATACTTAATCATATTCCCTGATGTTCTCTATGCACTAAAAAATAATCCACTAAAATTTATAACAGCTATTTAATGATGCTTATTTGACAGACTGGAACTTGAAGAACAGCTCTTGATAGCAAAATTGAGAGTATATGAGAGTGCTAAAGCTGTAACTTTAGTACAAATCAAGTTAAGTGTAGTATTCTAAAGAAACTATGTTAAAGATGGCTGATGACAAGAGAGTGAGAGGTAAAGATAGAAAACAGCAACTGAAATGTACTTTGTCTCCTCAATTACTGTTCAACCTGATTTATATGTGTTTTGGAATGGAGGAGGAGGAGGAAGGTGAACAGTAAGAACAATCAAATCTGGTGGCTTACAGTTATCCAAAGAATATTTAGGTGCATAAGCATTAGTTTCCCCTCTTTAAGGAATGGGAAAATATTCTCAGATGCGCTTCAGACCAGATACTGTGTTTCTCCTGGGCATTGTGCAGTAGAGGGAGGCCCTTCCCTATCACAGCATCTTCAGAAACTTGAGTTTGAGACTAACACTCCAGCTACCATGCAGATAAGCCTATCAACACTGTTGATCAGTGGAGGAACAAATGCCACTGCCAAGAGCCCATGGGCTCCTCTGTCTTCATTAATGCATTCCTCTGTATAGGATTCAAGGAGAACATATTTCATAGACAATTATACACTCAGTGCAAAATTGAAGAAGTCTTGTGGGGCCACAGAAACCAAGGTAAGTAATGGCTTGAAAAAGTCTCCTCCTCCAACAAGCTATGCAGGATATAGGCAACATTATAATTATTCTATAACTTAGTATTTTCCACTTATAAATTTCCTTAGTACTCTGATCATGGTGACTAAATAAAAACACAAGGCAGGGCGCGGTGGCTCATGCTTGTAATCCCAGCACTTTGGGAGGCCAAGGCAGGCAGACCACTTAAGGCCAGGAGTTCGAGACCAGCCTGGCCAACATGGTGAAACCCCATATCTACTAAAAATACAAAAATTAGCTGGGCACAGTGCTGCACACCTGTAATCCCAGCTACTTGGGAGGCTGAGGCATGAGAATTGCTTGAATCCAGGAGGCAAAGATTGCAGTGAGCCGAGATCATGCCACTGCACTCCAGCCTAGGTGACAGAGCGAGACTCTGTCTCAAAAAATAACAATGAAATAAGTAAATAAATAAAAATAAATAAAAACAGAAAACATACACACACTCAAAGGAAGATAAGTAATTCAGGTTAATCTGAATGCAGCTCTACTGCCTAGTCTGTGCCTCCCTAAGGAGGATGTGGCTGTATCACTTGGACTTCCATCACCAGGACAGATTCACCTTGGGGTCCAATGGGCATTAAGTGAGGAACTCTAAATAAAGTACAAAGAAGTAATGCAATGAATGTTAGCTATATTATTACCGTCATTTAATCTTGGGTCTCAATATAAACATACACTCACTAGCAAAATGGCAAAGAGAAGTGGGCATGAGAAAGGACTGGAAAGAAAAGCATCGATGGCATGTTGCTTATTTTACTAAGTACAAACAATGGGATTCCTCTATTGATCCAGCATCTTTCCAGCAATCGACCTGGCTTATATGTTGGAGTAAAATATCCTCTAAAGTCTAAATTTGTAAAATAATGTTTATAAAAACAATATAATAATAGAAAGTGATTATAGCTTCATCAGCCAAATATGATTAATTTTTACATATAATATCAGCTGTATAGCATACTTTAGTAAAGTACTCCCACTCCACTCCCGCCCCTGCCTGAGACTTAGCCACAGTGAAGTCAGGAATGCATTAGGCAGCCAAATGGAAACTACCTGATAAGAGGCTGAGTGACAGCCAGCTCAGCAGGGCCACACCCTGGTGCTAGAGGATAAATTACATCTGACACTGATGTACTCCTTCAACAAGAAGACTTGCTTTAAGGTTCTGATTAGGAAAAATGAGTTAGTCTGCTAATTTCAGTGAATCAAAGTTGCCTATTATAAGACAGAGTTGTTTGTTTAGATATGTTTTATACTATATAAAAGTATAAATAACAATTTTTAAAATGTACAGTTTATACTTTACAGAGCTTAATTTCTGCTCCAAATTTTGTTATCCAGAGCCATTACTAGTGGTATATTATCATATTGTAACAAATTGCCTGTCTGACTTGAAAATTCTAAGTTGTGTGGCCCAAGAAAACTTCTTACAGTAGGCACTCTGTGTAACTGACTTCCATTGGACAACTTCCTGGATTAACCACTGCTCATCATTCCCCTGCAAACCATGCTGATGAATACCCAGTTGGCACCAGCAGTCTAGTGGGTGAACCCTAGTGCCATACATACTTTCTGCTCCCACCAGCTGGACCTCATGCTGACAAAGAGCGGGCTGTTTATACCATTTGACTTGTTATTTTAATTCTGAAATTTAATTATGAAAGCTGATGAAATATGAGTACAAAAGATAAACGTTGTTCCTACTAAAAACTAAGGCTTTACTACAGACTTAATAAAGGCAAGTCATTAAAAAGAAAGCTGTTGGATTAAATGTGGGCAGGACAGCTACGATAAAATGAGAAAAAAGTTATGAAATCTAAGATTTTGTACTCAGATTGTGTTGTTAGTCTCTATGTTTTTATTCTTATGGTTTAGCCTATTAACATAATGAAGAATTTAAAAGAGTAGAATCATTGTCAGAGAAAAGCCTTTGGCCTCACAAGAGTTTGGCAAACATATTCTTACATGTTTTAATGATAATAAAACAGCTTAAATGTATACTTTTTAAAAATTCCCTGCTTGAGTTGATATTTTCAATTCACTAGTTCCAATTATGCTGGGTAAGAGGGTATTTTCCATGCTTCAAATTAGTAACTACTGGATTAGTGACTATTAGATTTATGAGGTTATTATGAACAGGATTAATCTGGAATGTAAGCATTCACATTTTTATTGCAGACTTTTGAAAGATAAAATACTTTAAGATTCTCCATCTCTTTAACCTAGCAGAGATCAGAGAACAGTGATTAAGAACATGACTGTTCAGACAGCCTGGCTCCAACATTTACTAGCTCCATGAGAGCCTATCACTTAAGCCTCAGTTTTCTCAACTGGAAAACAAGGTTAACAATAGTACCTACCCTCCTGGGCGTTAAGAAATTGAAATGAGAAAATGTGGCATAGCAAATGCCTAGTACAGTGCCTGGTACACAATAAGTACCCAAAATGTTCATTATTATAATAATGTTATTATAGTGCCTAATAGGAAAAAAGTACCCATAAATACATAAATTAGATTATAACTAATATGTTTCAGTGTCAGTTTTGGGTGGAGGCCATTTTGCCTCCACCTATTGACAGCTCAGAAACACCTGCAGAAAATTTGCGCAGGTACAGTAAAGCAGGGGTTCTCAGCTAGGGGTTAGTTTACCTCCTAAGAGACATTTGGCAATGCCTGAAGACATTTTAGGCTGTCACAACTAGAGGGAGGAGGAAAACCTACTGGCATTGATAGTGTGGAAACCAGGGATGCTGCTAAGCATCCTACATCCTACAATGCACAGGACAGCCCCCGTCTCCACCCCACCCCAACAAAGAATCATCTCACCCCCAAATGCCAAGTTGGCAAGAATGAGAAACATTGGACCTTAAAGGACAGTGTAAGAGAGATGTAATTTCTAAAATATAAACTTCAGAAAATTATTCTGAGAAGATAAATGTTTAAAAATGACATCGGGGTATGCAAAACAATATTGATTCCAAGACCCACACCATAGATATGTAGGAATTTAGTCACGAGACAAGATTTTTTCCGTCAATAAAGCCTTCTGGAATGGGATCTATCATGTAACATTAAGATATGTTTTACTCTAAAGCAATTGTTATAAAGCTATGAGTACTAGATTTGAAACTAAACTTCACTCAGAGGAATAAATTTAAATACCATTCAAAACCCCAAAACAGTGGAAATCAAAACACTGCGGGAGTAGTTTGCAGACTGGGAGCCTCTCGCCACAAGCCTCTTCACTTGGCTGCAGAGATGACTGATCTAGCTAATGGAACACAGAGGTACGTCCTTCGTGGATGGTCATCCCGTTTCCTCATTTGCCTCTCTGGATAACTTAAACTCATTCCTTAATTAATGCTGCTCAAAAAGCTTGTAAGAGTTCACTTATACTACTCACTTTTCAGTAAATCACAATGGTCTTTCTTAAAAGTATGAGATAAAACTGTGTATAAAGTGTAATCTCAACTATATATATAATTTTTTTTTCTTTTTTTCTTTTTTTACTCTCTCACTCAAAGAAAAGATTAGAAAGGAAGTGGCCCTTCTGTTAAAGTACTTCTCTCGTCAGTGCCTTTTCTACTCAAAGACCTAGATTTGATTCTTGGCACTGAGATCTATTGGCTCTGTGACTTCTGTCAAATAATGTAATTTGTTTTCACAATATTTCCTGTAAATGGACAGGAATATGTTATAATTCCCGCCTACTGATGACAACATTGAAGCAGCAAAGACATGGTTCCTGTACTTACTGCGAAAGTGTTAAAAAATGAAAGTAGCATTAAAACTGTTTTTGCAATCCTTAAAAAATAGCTATATTTTAAATATTTTCAACTTGGTACATTTATCCCTAAAGGTGACACAGCAAATCTACTATATAACAAAGACTAAAATTTCAACCGCTAAGTCAAAGGGGCTTTTTATTTGTAAAAGTACTATTTAATATACAAGACATTTGTATATCTGAAAGGGGAAAGTAACTCAAAAAAAGCAAGAAGAAATAAATTGAGCAAATGGCTATCGAGCTATTTTACCATCAAGAAAGATAACGAAGACATGCAAATCTTATGCCACATTGCTAATAAATATCTTAATATACAATACTTCAGAAAGTACGGCAAAAGAAAATGTAAGAAATAAAGGATCTCTACTTACCCTTCTGGTAGAAAAATTTTCTATAATAGTATGCACCCAGATCTACGTGTTCCACGATGTATCTTTTCACTCTATCTAGGTGCAACACCAAGTTCTCCTTGGGCACTTCAAGTACTGCCACTCCTGCATTTGTGCAATGGGAACTAAGGGTAGACTCAAAGGAGGCACTTTCACATCCACTAAAGGAGCCAGAATTTGATTTTGAAAGGCTGATTTTCCTCTCCCCTTCTCCACCTATCTCATTCCGAAAATATGGACAGCTCATTACAAGCTCATTGCTTTTATCATCTCCCTGGTCCATGCTGAGGCTTCCTTTGGAATTCAGGTCCTCTGTGCTGCCCATTGGGGAGCTAAAACTGGCTGAATGAGACAGAGGTCCAGAGACCAAGGATGCCACGGCAGCTGCGGAAGCTCCAGTGGTGGTGTTTCTCCTCTTAATAACATTGTGCCTGTTCATAATTGCCTCATTCAAATCAAATAATATACTCTGGACATCATAATGGGCAAAGCACTTTGGACATGTCCAGGGCCTGACAGAGTCTTCTGATCGGTTATCTTCAAGATCTGATGACTTCCCAAGTTCTTCACCTTTGGCATTGCGCAATTTACGAAAAATAGATGAGTCTCCAGTTTCAGATTTTGAACGTCGCTTGAGTGGTTTTTCCCTTTCCTTAAAAAGCCTGAGGTTCTCTCTCTGTGAGATAGGCCCGTCTATAACATCCAAAGAGAAACCAGAACCCTTGCTACCACCAGTAATGAGAAAGTCACTGAGCTTGGTTGGAGTTGGACCTCTATCAGATTTGTCATCTTTGTAGCCCTTTAACAAATCAAAAAAGCTTTCTCCAGACGTTCCCTGTTTATCAATTGAAGATGTGCTACCATATTCCCTGTGCAGTGATGGTCCAGTCTTGTATGTAGGTGAGATACATTCATCAAAGCTATCCACATCAAGTTCACTTATGGTGATATCACTGTTGCTTCGCTGCCGTATTCTGCGAAGAGCTTTTCTGGGGGAGCTGGGGTAGGCTTCAGGCATGAGAAATCTGGAGTCCATGTTCTCCGACGGTCTTGTCTTGTTTTTCAGCGTGTTCTGTATGCTTTTCAGCATGGCTGAGTCATTGGAATTGAGGCTAACAGAACTTCCCTGACTCACAGGACTGCTTTTGGAGGACAGGCTATCAAGGCAACTTGAGGTTTCTATTTCCTGGCTTGAACGGCTAGATTCTTTTATGTTTTCCTTTCTTGGGGGCCAATCTGCAATCCTTGCTCTTACCCCCATCTTTGGGACTCCAGGGGTTGAGGTTATATGGTGAGAACCTTCACTTCGTGGGGGTCCTACAGGAGCCATAACTGATGATCCTAAGCTGCCATTTTGGGACCGGAAGCGCCGCATGTAGAAATCATCAGTGTGGACTTTGGGGGTGCCGTCTGTGCCAACAACAGAGGCCCTGTCAGTGGCAAGGGGCCTTTCTGTCTGTGACCGTTTCAAGCTGGTCATGATGTAAAAGCAAGTAGACTTAAATCCCTGCAGCAAGGACCATCATATCTGTGTTTTAAATGTGCACTTCCCTTTTGGAGAATGGCTTCCAGAAAATACAACAGTTGCATGAGATCTTAATCTTTTTCATTTAAAAGATTAAATGATGCTTTCTTTGTAAAGCACTGAAAATTTGGAACTCCTAAACGTTATAATCCACAACAGTTTCTTTGCTTCACTTTAACAGAGGGCTTTCTTTCAGAAAAAACTGAATGGAACTTGTATTACTGAGACTCTGTGGTTGCCATAATCCCATGCTTTCTCTAAAACAGAAAAGGATAATTTGAATTAGCAGATAAATACATCTAAAAACAAACATGCAATTGTCAAAACCAGATACATAAAAATAAAAGACTCAATAATGGATTGGGATTCACAGTTCCAAAATCCGTATTTTCAGTAAAGCATGTTTGAAAGAAAGGAAGAAAGTAAAATTCATTTGATAAAATCCATAATTTATATTCTAAAAAAAAAGACCACTAAGACTTCATCTTAATTGAACTGTTTCATAAAATGGGGGGTAGGGGGAGGGGTACATCTTGTTCTGGGTATCATGGCTCCTGCCCAAAGTAGAGACTTTTGCTCCAATGACCTCTAAAAATGTAGAACATCATGAGCTAGTGTGATAACCAGAAGTTTGAGATGTAACCAAGTGAATAAGATAATTAGAGCAACACAGTTTTTTGACAAAAGTAAAAACTGAAAAATGACTTTACTGAATATGCTGCAACAATCACTTTTTAAGTCCTCTATTCCAAAATTAATACATGTTTTTTGTTTCCTTACAAAGGCTTAACATAGTTGGCAAAAACAAATACAGCAGAAAAAAAATAAATAAATAAAAAGGGTTTTCCCGGAGCCATTATATCTATTAGCACTCTTCTGTATTTTCCTCTACTTTATTACTTACCGAGACGAGGATATTGCAGAATGAATCCAGCATTCACCACCACCTCTTCCCAAGCTCTCCTTAGTTTCTTGTACTCTTAAAAGCTAGAAGTATCTCACTAATGAACAAAATGCCTGCATTTCCTTATGCAGTACAACCTACTCCACCCCATCAGTGCTAATTTATGAAGACGGCAGAAACAAAACACAGCTCTGGGTGGCCCTCTCCATATCCCCAACAGATTACAGAGAACTGTTAGTATCCTTCCAGGTGACGGGCATGGAAATGAACTTCCTCATGAGCACGTCAGGCAGGAGGCAGGAGACACAGATTCTGAGTACAAAATTCTGCATGGTTGCGTACATTCTGAAAAGAAAGGCAGAGGCTCCTTTTCCAAGACTCCACAAATTACACAAGAGGTGGCCTTTAAATTCTTGCCAAATACATGTTTGGAAAGATGCTGCTGAACCAGCACTGAGCTGACAGGGCGGCATTGTCTACAAATCACAGCTCTGACACCCGAGGACGACCCGCACTTGCTGCACTCTCCACTCAATGGTAACAAGCACTTACTTCCACGATAATTAAGCATCTCCCTAGTCGGCTTCCTGCCTCCAAGGCAGGCGCTTTCATTTCTCTTGCAGCACACAGCATCATTTTAGAAGACTCACTGCTATTTAAAGGCTGGAACACGTAGGGGTGTTTCAAAAAAAAAAAAAAAAAAAAAAAAAGCATGCTGCCTGCAGAATGCAGGGCCAGGCAAGCTCTGGCTGGGCTCGTGCTGGCTGGGTCTGTGGAGCCATTCAGATAAATGCCAATTGTTTTCACTAGCACTCCTCTTCCCCGTCTTTTGTAAAAGGGATAATAGTTTTGCACTGCTACCTAATTAAACCTGGCTTTTGAGCTTTCTAGATACTTCTACTGTCAGATTGCTATTATTCCCTTTACATTCCAGAACTTTACATGTTCCTCTTTCAATGATAACCCTTCAAGTGACAAAACATGCTAACTGTTGCTTCCGAGGATATCAAAGGACAGCATGTATGGCCACGGCAAAGGTTTAAGAAGTGATTCTCATAAAATGGAAGGAAAATGGATCAACTGAACCAAAATGCAAACACCTGTTCATCTTCCAAAAAGCTGATTATTTCAATGAATACTCTATATGGCATAAATAATAATTCTAAGTAGATTCTTATAAAAATTAGATGCTTTCAACATTTCTCACAACCTCACAGAAATCCAAATAAATCATCTTTCATTCCCAAAACATTCATTCTCTAAAAGGACAACACACCAATCCCACCACGATAAAAACTCTTGCCACATTTCATTTGCCTTAGAAAATACTTTACTGCAGAACTGTCTTTCTTAGTAGATGTGAAGTAATTTCCATTATAGGAGGAAACTAAAAGCTGGCAGTAAAATACAAGAAATAAAACTGACTTGGAAATGCTCAGTCTCCACCATCAGTATTTCTCTTCCAAACCATCTCATATACTTCCAATATTTTTAATGAGTTTATAAAATCTTATTTTTAAATATAAAAATTTCTTACCAATTCAAAAGAAATTTCAAGACTCCCATTACATTATATAACAACGACTCAATGTTTTCTCTTCATTTCAAAATATAGACGAGCACATGGGAGAGAAAGAAGCCACGTTTTAATGGTTCTTTCTGTAAAAACTGATGAGGTTCGAGATAGGCAATTATGTTAAATAACAGATTTTTTTTCAGTCATAAGGACCTTCCTTTCTTTGTATTTTTTTCTCCCTCTCATTTTCCATCTCCCTCCCTCTCTCCCTTTTTTCATTCTTATTTATGGCATCAAACCCCTTTGGGGTACAATATAAACTTTGGGCACTGACTAGTATATATGGAAATATACATGCTTTGCACTTATTAAACTGCCAGTCAAAAATAATGCTGTCCATCGATGTGTATCATATGATGACAGCTCAATAATACCTTAACACCTATTCCTCAGGGTAGGCGGAAACAGCAAACCTACGCTGACAATGATTAGCAACTCTCTTAAATATCAGCAAACCTAAGTACCAATATGGTAAAAAGCAATAGAATTAAACAGAAGAGCAATACGAATTCACAGCATGTCACCTCCATCTGTTGAAAGAGCAGGCTATATAAAATTTTTTCTTATTACATGTTTAATTTTACAGCTCTAGATACTATTTAAGTCTATGGTAGATCCATGTAGCTAGAACACTAATTCTATCTAGAGGGCCCATAGTTTAGTTTAATGAGTTCAATTCAACTAGTTTCATCACTCAACATCTCTCACAACCTAACCCACCATTCTTCCAGAAGAAATGCTTCCTCCTGTCTTCTAAATCACTCCCTATGTTTCTGTAGTGTCTTCTGAGCATGGACCATACATCCAACAGTCCCTCCTTCAAGGAAAGCTCCAGGTGTAGCGGGGAGACACAGAGAAGCAAGAAGATGACGGGGGATGCATGGGTCATGCCTCCTTCCTATACACTTTCCATTTTGATTGTAAGCTCTTTAATAACAGGAACTATCTCCTGGTGGGACTAGTTGTACCACAGTAGGTCAGTCATTTAGACATCAAGTCCCTGAGAACGCTAAAAGTGGAACCTCTCATGGGACCTCTTGATTGCTAAAAAGCCCTTGTCAGTCTGGCTCTGTGAAGTATCTGCACTCCCGAACCCATCCTCCACCCTGAACCTCTCTTTTCTGGACCTCTGCGATAACCATGTGCTTCTTCATTTTCTCTTGCCTCTTTTTGCCCACTACTCAGTCTTCAGTTGGGGTCCATTGAAAAGCTAGTGATTGCAGGGTGGTGTCTATGGTTTACTTCTCTTACCATTTTTCATATTTCTGGAAGGGGGATAAAGGGCATTTTTATCAGGATGCATGTGAGCACTAAGTGTATTAGGATGAGACAGAAGCATGGGTCCACTGGAGTAATAATATCACGGTTGGATCACGTTTGTCTGTGCAGCTGAACAAAGGCAGAATAATTAAGTTACCTGCTGGAAATCTGCAGGGCAACCAGTGCTCTCTCTGGTGATACTGTAGGGGCCTGCAGCTTTAAATATCATCTCTATGCTGTTACCTCCAAATCGCTGGTCGTGATCTCCAGTAAACTCCAGATTATTAAAAATAGAGGTAGATGCCCATTTGATATCTTCTTTATTTACCTATTTTACGATGAATTAATCAACAAGCACAATGATGAAAAAAAATTTTTTTTCAAGAAATGATTAAGTGGTAAGGAAGGGAGCACAGTAATTCAAGGAATAGAATGAAAGAAACAACATCGTGCCAAGGGCATAAAGAGCAGTTTAAAGGTTACACAAGAAGATGTGGGAAGGGGGTGGGGTTGGCGGAACACTACAGTTCCTGTCGTCAAAGAATTACAGTGCAATATGGTAGCGTCACCAGAAAGATGTAGCGTTCCTCATCAAATACTTCCACATTCCAAAATGAGATCTTCTCAGATTCTTTAATTGGTATAGCCTAAAATACAACACCAGTTCTCAATGTTTCAGGGCAATAGAAGGAACTGTGCTGATGAATAACTATTCAAATGCCCCAATAATCCAGAGATATACCCTACAGAAGTATTTATGAAAATGTCCAGGCCCAGCACAGTGGTTTGTGCCTGTAATCCCAGCATTTTAGAAGGCCAAGGCAGGCGGATGGCTTGAGCCCAGGAATTTGAGACCAGCCTAGGTAACATGGTAATACCCAGGCTCTTAAAAAAAAAAAAAAAATAGAAATAGTTTTTGAAGTTGTGCACACAGACTTAGAATGCCTATAAATATTCTTACTTCAGAATGTAATAGAACACTATTTAAAAACAGAAATATAACTTCACCGTACTTGAATATTAGATGAGCTAAGATAATCAAATAAAGCAAACTATTTTCTTTACATCCCTTCTTGGCTTTCCTGAATTCCACTCACATTACATAAAAGTCGCATCTCAGACAGAAGGGATGGCTCACTCTTTCAAGTTAGCCTGAAACACATCTTAGTGCAAGCCATGGATAATTTAAGATTTATGAATTAGCACGCAACTTTTTAGAATGGAATTTCTACCTCCTTTCATTTCCGTATTCTCCCTTCAACAAAAAGCAGGAAGAGTTGAGAAAAACAGTTGATAAATCTAGTTCCTGCTCTCCTACTGTTTCACTCTCTGAAGGAGACAACACCGATGGAAACAAAGTAGAGTCAAAAAAACTTGTGGTAAAATTAACAAAGTGAATGCAAAAGTTATAGATACAAAACATGTAACATGATAAAGCCATATTTAAATATAGAGATAAGAAAACAACTTAAAATGTGCCTGTTTGGATAGAGGAAGGATCAAAAGGGAAAACCACATTTTCTTCCCACTCACCCTCCTAACTAAAAAAGTTCAGAAGGTTACGCTTTAAAGGTTTTGTTAAGCTTGAATATAGTTTGTATAGCTGAAAGTGAAGGAAAGAACACAAAAGTCTGGCAGAAAGTTTGAGGGCAGAAGAAGAATGACAGAATAAAGAATGCTGGAACAAGTTACATGGTGGAATAATAATAATAATAATAATATTATATTATATATTAATTATAATACATATTAAATTTTATTTAATGTATTATATATTATATTAATATACAATTTTTATATAATTAATATATTATATATTATATAATAAATATATATTAATTATAATATATTAAATTATATATTACATATATTATATATATTATAATAATAAATATAATAATTATTATTATTTGAGACAGGGTCTTGCTCTGTCACCCAGGCTGGTGTTCAGTTGTATGATAATGGCTCACTGCAGCCTTGAACTCCCAGGCTCAAGTGATCCTCCCACCTTGGCCTCTTGAGTAGCTAGGACTACAAACGTGCCTCACCATGCTTGGTTAATTTTTTTTTTTTTTGAGACGGAGTCTCGCTCTGTCACCCAGGCTGGAGTGCAGTGGTGCGATTTCGGCTCACTGCAAGCTCTGCCTCCCGGGTTCACGCCATTCTCCTGCCTCAGCCTCCCAAGTAGCTGGGACTACAGGCGCCCATCACCACGCCCAACTAATTTTTTTGTATTTTTAGTAGAGACGGGGTTTCACCATGGTCTCAATCTCCTGACCTTGTGATCCGCCCGCCTCCACCTCCCAAAGTGCTGGAATTACAGGCATGAGCCACCACGCCCAGTCTGCTTGGTTAATTTTTAAATTTTTTTGTAGAAATAGGGTATTGCTATGTTGCCCAGGTTGATCTTTAACTCCTGGGTTCAAGGGATCCTACCAAAGTGCTGAGATTACAGGAGTAAGCCAGTGCACCCAACCTATGGTGGAATAATTGGTAAGCAGTAAATTGATTCAACAGCTGGCAAAATGAAGTACAGAAGTACATGTCAATGTTTATCTCTTATATTTAAATATGACTAATCTCATGCAATAAGCACATAATAAAATACCAAAGACCTAAGTTGGAAGAGCTTAAAGTAGGAAGGGCAAAAGGAGTAAAAGGCAGTAAGTAGAAAGGTAAAAGTGAAACAGAATTATTAGAGGAAAATAGTGTTTGAGGTGTGATAAGTTATAATAATACTTTAAAGGAAAACAAACCAAAAGTTCACTAACTCATTGTGGGCACTGAGAGTTTCCATGCCTGCCATCAGGATATCAAGAGACCAGATGAGACCAAAGAAGTAAATGAGTGTTTTTATCATAATTGTATGATAAAATACAACTACTATACATTTAAAATACATTAAAAAAACTAATTCACCCAATGCTGTAAATTGAACAACTGATTATCAAATCAAATCTGGTATTAAATAACTTATTACCAAATATATCTGGGGAAAGATGAATGTGAGAAATAGATGCCCTGGGACAACCAGTAAATAACCAGCACACGAAGTGCTTGTCCATTTTCCCAAACTATGCTCAAATTCAAGTAACCCACAAAAAAGCATTCTGTAATTAAACAAGGCAGTAATACACTGTATATCACCTTGCTTAGGACATCTTGATATATGTTGGTCTATTAAAGCCTCCAAGAAACCTGCAGTCACAGTGGCTCCCGCCTATAATCCCAATACTTTGGGAGGCTGAGGTGGGAGGGTTTCTTAAGCCCAGGAGTTTGAGACCAGCCTGGGTAACATAGTGAGTTCCCATTATTTTTATTAAAAAACAGAAAACACCACCACCACCACCACCAATTTTGTTAAACTAAGAAATTTCTTAACTGATTTGACCATGGACTCACTTAAAAAAAAAAAAAAAAAATCAAACATTTTATACCATGCATCCTATTGAACATAACTGGGGACAAGCAGGCCCATATTTCAGAATACAGGATAAAAAAGAAACTGAACATACATTACAAATTTTGATATGTTTCAGATAGACAGATAGGCAGGCAGACTGATTAAAAGAGCAAAGTAAGTTCACGAAATAATTGACAATGTTTGTCTTTTGATTATGAGTATTTTTTTTGTATTTGTCTATATTTTTTATTTTCTGAAAGGAACATGTGTCACCTTCATAATCAGAAACAAAACTTATGAGAAAACAACCCATCTTTCTGTTGCTAAAAATATAAAATACAATCTGGGAATGCGGTATGATGACCACACGTTTAAATACTAATTCTAAGATACTATACTTTGTTAAACCTCCAACCATTCAAATCACCAAAAAGTAACAATCCAACAGATGTCAGGTCTGTCCTGTAAGATGTTCTTGTGCTAAATCCCCTAATTAAAATGAAATCAAAGGCGGCTGTATAGAGAGTACTAAAGATTATAAGATTAGCAGTATTTATAGGATTTGAATAATTATTTCACATAGATGATCAACACAATTGCTTATATTTCCTCATTTACAGATGCTTTCCTTATATTTAATATTGACATAAAAGTTCCCTTGTGCCCAGTAGCCTTCACTTTGTCCCCTCCCAAGACTGCAGTGACCTAGGAACATCAGATGAAGGTACCTAAACAGAGCACAGGTTGCCATCATTAGTTCCCCTTTCCTGGGAAACATCTACTTTCATATGTATATTCTGTCCTTTTCAGTCCTTCTTCTGCAGGATTGAGGCTAAATTTGAAGAATGTCTCTATGTGGACTCACACCAACACCCTGGAGAGCTTCACTCAAGTGCTACATGGTATCAATGGCTCAAGGAATCCTATACTGGGGAAGAAGAATCTGGTAGTACTGATTTTCTTCTTTGAGGGCAGAAGGGAAAGCTATGAAGTCAGATTTACGTTAGATAAGCCATGAAAATTGTCTTTGATCCACATACAATGAACTCTGTAAAAAATGCAGCAGAGAATCTGCATCTCTAAGACAGATTTTCAGGCTGCTAACACTGGCGATTTGAGACAGTCACTGTCAGTGACACAGGGGGACCATCTCTACCCTCAAGTCTCTATTATCTAACTGGAAAAAGAAGACAAGTGTGTAGGAAACGGGAGGGGGCTCAGTAGGAAGGAGCACCACAAATGGCTTTATTAAGGATATAGCAGTTTTCTTATTTGAATATTTATGTTCCAAAAAGAATTTAAGAAACTGCACTTGAAAAAACACGTTTAAATTTAGCTCAGGAAAAAAGCAGAAAGGAGCGTAAGAACAATAGACCAACATAATATCCAAACTATTATTAATCATGATTGATATCAACAGTAAGTGCATTTCCCTTAGCAGATTTTGAAATGCCACCCAAGAACCTAGAACGTAAAAGAAAAAAATTAAAATCACTCCACATTGCCTTAGCATGTCCTTAAATACAGACTGCAGACGATTCCTGTGTCTGTCTGACTGTACCATTCTCTCTGAGCATAACCTCTCTCCCTCAAGGGATCTAAGACAGCAGGACTCTCACCCATTTCATTTTCTCACACATGCTCATTCCTTTCCTTCAGTCCTCACCAGCACCCCAGGAGTACAGTTGACCCTTGAACAACACAGGTTTGAACAGGGAAGGCCACTTATCTGTAGATTTTTTTTCAGTAAATACACTAAAAAATATTTTGGAGAACTGTGACAAATTGAAAAAACTACATAGCCTAGAAATATATAGAAAAAATCAATAAAAAGTTAGGAATGTCATGAATGCATAAAATACATGTAGATAATAGTCTATTTTATCGTTTACTATCATTGAAGATACATAAATCTACTTAAGGAGCTAAAATGTATCACAACTTATGCACAGAAAGATCATAAATGGTGCAGTCTGCAGCTGAGAGAAATGTAAACAAATGTAAAGATGTAATATTCAATCATAACTGCATACAATTAATTGTAATACATATTGTACTCCTAAAATAATTTCATAGCCATATCCTGCTGCTATTGTGGTGAGCTCAAGTACTACAATTCTCCGATTAAAAACTAATCCTCTCCAGATGAGCAGTTCCTCTCTCTGATAAACTCCCATGTCAGAGTAAAAAGTGACCTCTCATGGTTCTGGTGTATTTTTTACGCTTAGTAAAATACGTTAACCCCAAATAACACCATGGGACCCATATGAGGTGCCACTAGTGATGCTAAAAGTGCTCCCAAGAAGCAAAGTCAGGATTTTATAAGAAAGAGTTCGATAGTTTGATCTGTACCATGGACTGAAGTCTGCAGCTGCACTTGCCTGCCACGTCAGACAGACGAAGTAAATTTACGGTACTGACAAATACAGTAAAGTACTGCAAATGTATCTTCCTGATGATTTTCTTAATAACATTTTCTCTTCATTAGCTTACTTACTGTAAGAACACACTATATAATACATATACAAACTATGTGTTCATTCACTGTTCATATTATCAGTAAGGCTCCTGGTCAACAGTAGGCTCTTAGTCCTAAGTCCTGGGGGAATCAAAAGTTATACTCAAATATTCAACTGCATGTGGGGTGGGAGTTTTGGTGCCACAACCTCTGCATTATTCAAAGGTTAACTGTATCTCCATTTTACGAATGAAGAAAGAGCACAGAGAGGTAAAGGAATGGTCAGGCCAGGTTCAGTGGCTCACAACTGTAATCCCAGCACTTTGGGAGGCCGAGGAGGGAGGATCGTTTCAGCTCAGGAGTTTGAGACCAGCATGGACAACAAAGCAAGACTTTGTCTCTACTAACAAATAAAAAATAAAAAAAAAGTCCGGGAGCGGTGGCTCATGCCTGTAATTCCAGCACTTTGGGAGGCCAAGGTGGGCAGATCATGAGGTCAGGAGTTCAACACCAGCCTGGCCCACATGGTGAAACCCCTGTCTCTACTAAAAATACAAAAATTAGCCAGGCATGGTAGCGTGTGCCTGTAATCCGAGCTACTTGGGAGGCTGAGGCAGGAGAACTGCTTGAATCCGGGAGGCGGAGGTTGCAGTGAGGCAAGATCACACCACTGCACTCTAGCCTGGGTGCCAGAGCAAGACTCCATCTTGGAGAAATAAAAAATAAAAAAAATTAGCCAGGCATGGTGGTGTGGTCCCAGCTATTCCGGAGGGCTGCTTGAGCTCAGAGGGTGTGAGGTTGGAATTAGCTGCCATTGGACCACTGCACTCCAGCCTGGGTGACAGAGCAAGACCGTTTCAAAAAAAAAATAAAAGTGCTCACTATATAGTGCACTCTCTCTCAATACTGGGCTAGTGGTTACAAAATTTATGGCAGAAAAACTGCTTTGAAAATATATTATAAAAGAAAAAAAGGCTCCCTTATAGCCTGTGTTCCACCTCTACAGTCCAACCCAGGCATGAATTTCTACATCCTGTGGAAATGGATACAGTGAGAGAAAAAATATTAATTAATAATTAACTTTAACTTTTTAAAAATGCTATGGTAGTCATCACTTTGAGAACCTTCAGTGGCTCCTCAACTGCCAAGCCATTATTATTATTATTTTTTTTGAGACAGAGTCTCACTCTGTTACCTAAGCTGGAGTGCAATGCTGCGATCTCGGCCCACTGCAACCTCTGCCTCCTGGGTTCAAGCGATTCTTCTGCCTCAGCCACCCGAATAGCTGGGACTACAGGCACCTGCCACCACACCTGGCTAATTTTTATATTTTTAGTAGAGACGGGGTTTCCCCATGTTGGCCAGGCTGGTCTCGATCTCATGACCTCGTGATCCACCTGCCTCAGCCTCCCAAAGTCTGGGATTACAGGCATGAACCACTGCACCTGGCCCATGCCATTATTTTCTGATTTAGGCCTGGAATTCAAGAGTAACTGGCACCTACTCACAAACTGCTTCCTTCTCATATTAACAGAAGGAAACAGGCTTGCCCTAGACAAACCACCGTGCCCTCTTTATAAAGCTCTACCAAGTGACTGAGCCCACATTAAGAATTCAATATTGAAAATTTAAAACTGTAAATTATAAAGAATACCTTGTCTGAGCCCATCATTTTCCACCTGTGGTAGCCAGAAACTGTAAGTCCACCTAGGGTTAAATAGCAAGGGACAAGTCCACGTTTACATCCAGAGTTCCTCATTCCCCAAGTCCTACCCTGCCTGTTGTACCATGCTGACCTTTCAGAGCACGCTTGTTCAATAATCTGTTTCCATCCGTTGTAACCAGTTATGTATGCATCAGGCATTGCTCATTATCTCACCAACTCCCTAAAGCAATCTTTAAAGAGCTATTATCTATTGCAGTTTGAACGTGAAGACCCAGCAGCTCAGAAGAGACTGGGTCACTGCTCAAGAGTCTGATCCCCAAGCCATGTTCCTTGTACCAGGACACCCTCCTTTCTAAAAATGCTTCCCTTTCTGCTACTTACTGAAATTTCAGGATTCAGTCTACCTGTGGTTCGCCCTTCTCTCCCTAGTGAGACTTTCAGGCTCTTCTTGAGGAAAAGATCTGTCCAATCCTTATCCTGAAAGCACCTAAGCTTAGTACCCTTGAAATGTAATCACTACAAATAAGAGTTACATGCTTTCAGCTAAAATAGAATAGAAATTAACTGATAAATTATCAGAACTTCTATTGTAATCTAAAATGTAAGCATGGCTATTTCACACATTATCTGTGTTGAAGGAGAAATGCCAAAAATAAGTCCACATTAGCAAAATTTAATACAGGTTTCAGCTTCATCTTTCTCTCTTAAAAAGCCTTCACAGCAGTAATGAATGAAAAATAGTGGATTTGACCTTCTCCCCCCAATCCACGTATCAAAACAGCATGAAAAACAGGCATAAAAAGAAGCAAATCTTTTAAAAGATTAACAAGTAGCACAGAACTGGATAAGACACTGTCACAATGGAATAACTAAAAGATAAACTAATTCACAATAGAATCAACTATTTAAAATCCCAGCAAATAAACACATTCTCACAGGACAATGTAAGGCAGTGTGGTTAATACAGCATTAAAGGGAGAGACAACTGAAACCAGAAATTTAAAACAATTACCATCAAATTAATGACGGTCAAAATAATTTTTATCTTTCACCCTCAAATAATTTTTCTCCCCAGAGAAGTCTCTCCTTTGCCCTTTTTCAAAGTCATTTTTGATCTGGGTTATAAGCTTACTGAAAATTTTAAAAACTGAAATGGTACAGAAAAAGTGAAAAGTATACATCATCTTCATGTCCCAATCCCAAGCCCAATGGTAGTCACTCCTCACAGTACACATATTCTTCCAGGCACTGTGTGTGGGCTAGGGGAACAGACAGTAAGACACTGAATGATAAGGGCAGAGCAGAGAAATGATCCAGCGCAAGGGCCAGTCACTTCCGCAGCAACTTAAGTATTTACAGAGCCAGAAAAAGAAAGGCAAAGGAAGGGGTGGATGATGAAGAGCCAAAGAATCTGCTTATACTCAGAAGCAGCAAAGGACCTCCTCCCATTCAAGCTGACGTAAAAATGGTAGATGAAATGCTTCATATTGGAAACATTTTGAATCCTTTATTTATATCATGGTTCCCAAAATAGAAGCTCTATACAAATAATTCTGGCAAGTTGTCAACAGAAATGAAAGCAGGAGCAAACAAAGTATCTTTCTTTAATGCATACCACATCCTTCCAGGTTTTTTTTAAAAAAACTATGCACATATGCAAATATACATACATATTATGCCTAACTTTCAAATAAAATTATTTTTAATCGAGTCCCCTAAACTTAAAAATCTCTATTTCTAAGTGAGATTTTCCTCATAAATGTATTAACTTGGTCATTTAAACTCTTAACAAACTAGAAAAAAAGTTAATCGAAATGCAAACCAATAAAGTGTTCAAAGATAAAACCTTGTGGAAGTCTTTTTTTTTTTTGCCAACCTTCTCATTTTTGTGACAAAGTAAAATAAATCCTCTAACTAGAATAGTAAGTTTGAACTTAAAATGTAGTCTTGTGTGTCTGCAATAATGCTCACTTTAAAAACTGATCACTTTGCCTATTCAAGACTGTTTATAAGGTGCATATGAGCACAAGACTCTTACCCTCTTTTGCTTAAATCCTCACAATAACCTGTTTTTGTAATGTCAGAATTTACTAAGTGCAAGATAAATCTCCCTAGTTAACAGCCCAGTCTCTCCACACTCTTCCCACCATGCTCCCTGAACCCTGAGTTCCCGTCAAAGGGAAAGGAAACCAGTTACAATTTCTTGAATGCACCAGGTTCTCATGAGACTTCAGGTGAAGCCAAGTGGTAACTTCTGCTGGAACACAACTCCACACAATTCTCTTCCTTCCTCCTCCTGTTTTATTCTTCTCCACCCTTTACACCTCTTTAACTCTTACTCCTCCTTCAAGATTGCACTGGGGTATGTTCTCTTTCAAGAAGTTGTCCACCCCTTCCACTCCCACCCCTACCCCACCTTATTCTTTTTACAGCATCCCTTGGGATTACTACAGGAAATTTATGGTGGTTAAAAATCAAGATTTTTGTTGTAGAAATCAAAATTTCTACTTTAAATAAATCATGATTTCACTATGTGTTATTACCTTCTAACACCATATCTGCTGCCAAGAAAAAGTGAGGAACTGTCTTTTTGAAACTTTCTGGCATCACTGCAGTTAAATCAAGTTTTAAAGAAAGAATACGTTGAACTAAGAAAAATTCTTTAACGGAACACAAGCACAAGAAAAGGCCCATCTACTGTTCTGAGTATAATAAGCATCAAAGGCATACAAATCAAAACAACATTATACCCATTAGGAAAAAGTACTGAAATGCCAGTAACCACTGTTAACAGTGGCAAAGTTAAAATAGGCATGTCGCTAGAGATAATGGACATTGTTTCCTTTTAGGGGGAGAAAAAAAACCATTGGTGGGTAAGCCAGAAAATATTCATGCTGTTGAGCTCTGCAATCTCTATTTTGACATTTGGAAATGCATAGTTTTCCAAAGCAGGAGGAATTTTCCTCTGCCCAGTTCTCAGGCATCTTTCCTCCTTCAGCAAGTCCCAGGAGCTCTGCCGGTTTTTGCCCTTCCTTGTGCAGCTGTAGACATCCACTCTTTCTCTTGAGGTCCCAAACTTTCTCCACATCCTTCATTCCCAAAAGACAATCAAAGAGGACACACCATGAATTTCGAATGCTCAGTTTTCTGATGCACCACCCACTGAAATGTAAGTGCTTCAGGCCAGGAACTGCATCTTATTTGATTTTAGGATACTTAGTCCTTAGTAGAGGCTTAATCATAAATGTCAACCACATTTGAATAGAAAAACAGGTGGTACAACAAACACTGAGAAGTGATTTTACAATCTATAAGAATTATCCAAAGATACTTACTGCAATGCTATTTTATTTTTAATTCATTTATGTTTTTATCAAAGTAATACACATAGTAGTTAAAGGCAAATAGTACTACCGGCATATAAAGTGGGGAAAACCTATACTGCTTGACTCCATCTTCTTCAGTCCCAGGAACAGCCACTTTCAATACATAGCACTGTTTCATTCACTATTTCCTTATTCCTAAATAACAGGCTCATATTGCTACTTTTAAATTTGTCAATCTTATATAGTAACTGTTGAAGTCCTGTTGTGGAAGATGAGAAATTAGCACGCTTCCATTAAGTGTCTCTCCCATTTCCTTGCCCCATTCTATGTACCTATTTACGTATTTATGTTCACATGTGTGTATATTAGTTATATCACATAGCTATATACATATCAGGATATATGTTACTATGGCTATATTTGCTCAGTTACTTTACTTTTCCTGAACTTAGAACTGTTTCATTTATTTTCATTTGCTTAATTTCTATATACCTATGCTTAATTTTTCCTACAAACAACATAAGAAGCAAAAAAATCTTGTTATTGTTTCCACACAGTCAAAAACAACAGGTTCTTATCAATTCCATTTCTCTTCCCTGAAGAACTCTCTCCTAGAGCTCTTCTCATGTCCCAATCTAGATGCTGATCTCCAGGTCTCCTGAAGAGTCATTCCTGGGAACACCCCACCAATCACCACCCTGACCGTTCCTTCCTTTCTCTCCTGGATGGATCCCATGTCTCCCAGATTTCATTTCTTCTTCTCTTAGTTCACTCCCTCACTGGATGGACCACTACCTTCTTCATTTAGTAATTGCCTAAGAAGGGGTGTATGGGTGGTAAAAGCTTTGAGTCTTGGCATGCCTAGCTTTACACTGACTGATGGTTGACTGGGCATAAAACGACAGATAGTAAAACATTTACTATTAGAATTTTCAAGGTTACTATGGTCTGAATATTTGTACCCTCCAAAACTCATGTTGAAACTTAATCCCCAGTGCGGCAGCATTGAGAGGAGGGGCCTTTAAGACGTGAGTGAATTATGAGAGCTGTCCTTGTGAATGGCTTAATTCAGTCATAGATTAATGGGTTAATGGATTAATGGGCTATCATGGGAGTAGAACTGGTAGCTTTATAAGAAGAGGAAGAGAGACTTGAGCTAGCACGTTAGGAGGCTCAGACCCTCAGCATGTGATGCCCTGCACAGCCTTCTCGGGATGCTACAGAGTCCCCACCAGCAAGAAGGCCCTCACCAGGTGCAGCAGCTGGATCTTAGACTTCTCAACCTCCATCTGTGTGAAATAAATTCCTTTTAAAAATAAACTATCCAGGCTGGGCGCAGTGGCTCACGCCTGTAATCCCACCATTTTGGGAGGCCGAGGCGGGCGGATCACGAGGTCAGGAGATCGAGACCATCCTGGCTAACACGGTGAAACCCCGTCTCTACTAAAAAAATGAAAAAAAAAAACAAAAAAAAACCTAGCTGGGCGTGGTGGTGGGCGCCTGTAGTCCCAGCTACTCAGAAGGCTTAGGCAGGAGAATAGCGTGAACCCAGGAGGCAGAGCTTGCAGTGAGCCAAGATTGTGCCACTGCACTCCAGCCTGGGCAATGAAGCGAGACTCCATCTCAAAATAAAAATAAAAATAAAAATAAAATAAACTATCCAGTTTCAGGTATTCTGTTGTAAGCAACAGAAAATGGACTAAGACAAAGGTATTATTTCATTAACTTCTAGCTTTTACTGTTGGAACTGAGCAGCCCAAAATATTCTGATTCCAGTTTTTTTATATGTTATATGCTCTTTTCTGGATTTTTTTAGGATAATCTCTTTAATACTGGAGTAGTCTTTGTGTTGTTCTTTTTATGGTCCTTGTATTGGACACTCAGCGGATCTTCTCAACTTTCAGTTGAGTAAAATTTTATTTCATTACTCTTTGATTCATTCCTTTTTCTTCCCATTCTTTGTTCTTTCATTCTGTAAATGTTCTATTCATTGGATACTGGGCCTCCTGAACACTTTGTTTTTTTCTCCTGCACCCTCCATTTCTTTATCTTTTTCTCTTAGTTATTTGAGAGACTTTTTAAAACACCATTTTCCAACCAGACTATTTAATCTTTCACATTGATTCTTAGGCTCAAATTTGAAGAAATTTTGTGTTCTCTGTTTCTTCCGTTTAAAAAAATCATTCTGGCCAGGCGTGGTGGCCCATGCCTATAATCCCAGCACTGTGGAAGGCCAAGGCAGGCGGGTCACCTGAGGTCAGGAGTGCGAGACCAGTCTGGCCAACATGGTGAAACCCCGCCTTTACTAAAAATACAAAAATTGGCTGGGTGTGGTGGAGCACTTACTTGGGATTACAGGTGGCTGAGGCAGGGAGAACTGCTTGAACCCAGGAGGCAGAGGTTACAGTGAGCCGAGATGGTGCCACTGCACTCCAGCCTGGGTGACAGAACAAGACTCCATCTCAAAAAAATAAAATAAAATAAAATAAAAAAACATTCTATTCTTGTTTCATGAATGCAGTATTTTCTCTCATCCTTCAAATAAACTAATTTTTTATGTTTCCATTTCATCTTCAGTATCTATATATTCCCCAAATTTACTTTTCTTCTGTTTTCTTTTCATCACTGTCTTTCACATGCTAAGTTTTGCTAATATGCCTGGCTATCCTTTTGTATTTAAAATTGAGGCATTAAAATAGCAAACTGGGCCAAGCACAGTGGCTCACGCCTGTAATCCCAGCTCTTTGAGAGGCCGAGGTGGCTGAATCTCTTGAGCTCAGGAGTTCAAGACCAGTCTAGGCAACATGGCAGAACTCTATCACTACAAAACTTTAGCCAGGCGTAGTGGCGTGCACCTGTGGTCCCAGTTACCTGAGAGGCTGAGGTGTGAGGACTGCTTTAGGCGGGGAGGTGGAGTTTGCAGTGAGCCAAGATCATGCCACCACACTCCAACTTGGGTGACAGAGTGAGACTCCATCTCAAAATAAATAAATAAAGATAAACAGATTTTAAAACAGAAAAAAGAAAAAAAATAGCAGACTGAAGCTCTGTGTAGGGCAGGACTTGTTGACTACGAAGTAGACTTCATGAAAGGGACTAAGTAGAGATCCACTTGGTTTACTTGGGGAAACTGGACAGAGGGGAAAACACTATGACTTCCTAACATCTGCTTATCCTCTAAACTTTGTATCTACATCCAGGGAATCACCTCTCCTTTCCTTATACAAAATCTGCCTTCCACAGCAGAAGCTAAAAATGGCACAATGTTACTTAACGCAGCCTTTCTCACAGACAGGGTGCAGACACACAATCGGCCCCTCAGCCAATGAGACATGCATGTCCTGGACTCTGAATCAAGAGTAGTGTCTAAAGAAAGCAAGAAAGAAGCTAATCCATTTACACGGAAGGTGGTGGCAGAAGCAGTGCCAATGGTGCACACTGGCACCCTCAGGAAAGTACTGACGGTGCCAATCTCAAGCTAGACATCCAGTGTTCATGGGCAACACCGCACCACTCTACTTGTGGGAATGAGTGTTGTCTTGGCTACCTGGCCTCCCTTGTTTTTCCCATTTCTCAAACCCAGTTTTACAGTCTTTCCAGTGATTCTACAAATCACTAAATATTATTACCATAAATTCCATTCCTTCTTAAATCAGACAGAGAGTTTCCCCTTTTATACTGGGGGATCCACAAAGGCCATATTTGTAGTTCATTTCTAGGATACATTTCAGTGTCTCTGAAGAAGAATGGCTGCATTTCCTATCTGACTGCCAGCATCCTGGGAACGAATCTCAGCAAAAAAGGTTTCAAATAATTCCTATTTCCAGAGCCTCTATAACTGCACTATGGTTAGGGAAAGGACCACAGGTATCTACCTAAAACTAATTCCATCCCTTGGTGCAATCCTCCCAGATACTTGGGGCCCTCCAATCCTGGGGTTGCATAGGGGCAACATTTTTCGGAATGCCTCAGTAAAGCCATTGAAGCCAGTCCATTCACATCACTAAATTAGTTAAATTAAAATTCATGCCTCTCTGTCTGGTGACCAAAATGGTGTTGATCATTCAAATCTGTTTCTACGTCTTTCCCCCGTACCTGTCTTCGTATATATTTTTTTATATTCCTTGAATAACACTGGCATAGGGCTTGAGGAGGGAAAGTAAATAACTGCACATGTTCAATCCAACATATTTAACTGGAAACTGCTACGCAATAAAACCGAAAACTATTGATTGTAAAATATTTGACACATGCAAAAACATACTAACCATCCAGACTTAATAACTATTAATCTGTCAAGTTTGCTGCATATCAAAAAGGAATGAAACATTACAAATATAGCTAAAATATCAACTTCCTATCCCATGCTTCTCCTGGCCTCTCCAGAGGAACTTTCTTCCTAAGGACGGTATGCACTCTTCCCACACACATTTTGTTAAACGTTTACAAAATGGAAATGCACCCATAATAGTACTGTGTGTTTATGAAATTCATATAGATGGTATCATTTGGAATATATCCTTTTGCAACTTTCTTTTTTCACACAAAATTATTATTAGGATTTGGCTGTTCTGTCTATGGAGTAGCCATTCCTCTTTCATTCCTTTACTTACTTAACAAACTTGCTCTCACTTTACGGATTCACCTCAAATTCTTTCTTGCACAAGATCCAAGAACCCTCTCTTGGGGTCTGGATTGGGACCCCTTTCCAGTAATATCTTCCTGGTGAACTAAAGAGGAACTATGCTAAGGAGACCTCTGACCGAAAGGAAACAGTGCAACATCAATCGGTTGACTCTGGATATCACCTTTTGTCAGAACTCAGACTTGTGACTGGCCCTCACCTCACTGATGCTTTCTAACTGGGCTCCTCTTGAGAGGTGAAGTCAGCTGGGCTTCTGGGTCGGGTGGGGACTTGGAGAACTTTTCTGTCTAGCTAAAGGATTGTAAACACACCAATCAGCACTCTGTATAAACAGACCAATCAGTACTCTGTAAAATGGACCAATTAGCAGGATGTGGGCAGGGCCAAATAACGGAATAAAAGCTGGCCACCCAAGCCAGCAGCAGCAACTGGCTCGAGTCGCCTTCCACGCTGTGGAAGCTTTGTTCTTTTGCTCTTCACAATAAATCTTGCTGCTGCTCACTCTTTGGGTTCGCACTACCTTTATGAGCTGTAACACTCACCACAAGGGTCTGCAGCTTCATTCCTGAAGTCAGCGAGCCCACAAACCCACTGGAAGGAAGAAAATCCAGACACATCTGAACATCTGAAGGAACAAACTCCGGACACACCATCTTTAAGAACTGTAACACTTACCGCGAGGGTGCGCGGCTTCATTCTTGAAGTCAGCGAGACCAAGAACCCACTGGAAGGAACCAATTCCAGACACGCTTTCCTCCCTGGATACAAGACACCCTAACAGTTTGGCAAGAATATCATCACCCCTATTTGGCCTGAAGAAGTTACAAAAGATGGATTTTTGTCCCTCTACAACCCTTAGGATTAAGGGTTCCCTTGTAAAAGGGAGGAGAGAACTATGTCAGAGGTGTTCAAACCAGAGCAACTCCATCTTGTATAGCGGCTAGGTAAAATGAGACTGATACCTATGGGCTGCATTCCCAGGAGGCTGGGCATTCTAAGTCACAAGATGAGATGGGAGGTCCGCACAAGATACAAGTCTTAAAGACCTTGCTGATAAAACAGGTTGTGGTAAAGAAGCTGGCCAAAACCCACCCAAACCAAGATGGCAATCAAAGTGACCTCTGGTTGTCTTCACTGCTCATTACATGCTAATTATAATATACTAGCATGCTAAAAGACATTCCTACCAGCACTATGGCAGTTTACAAATGCCATGGCAACATCTGGAAGTTGCCCTATATGGTCTAAAAAGGGAAGGACCCCTCAGTTCTGGAAACTGTCCACCTCATTCCCAGAAAACTCATGAATAATCTGCCTCTTGTTGAGTATATAATCAAGAAATAACGGTAAGTATGCTCCACGGAGCAGCCCATGCTGCTGCTCTGCCTATGGAGCAGCTATTCTTTTATTCCTTTACTGTCTTCATAAACTTTCTCTCCCTTAAAAAAAATTATCAAGATTTCTCCATGTTGCTACAAAAAGTTATAGATCCTTTATAAAAGGCTTCTGTATGTTTTTCCATTTTTTGTATACACCAGAATTTGTTGACTGATGTCTAGATTTCTAATTTTTTGCTATTAAAAACAATGAGAAGAGGAACCTTCCTTTCACATCTTTAGAAACGTGAAAGTCTCTCTAGAGAGCTCTAGAATGGGAACTGCTGAAAATTTAATTTGGAGCATCTTTCAACATCGTTAAAGAAAGTCAAACTTCACTCCAAAGTTGTAACATTTTACAACTCACAGTAATGTATGGGGCCCTGCTTGCTGCCACAGCTTTGCCTTTAAATTATGACTAATACAAGGATATAAAGTATTATCTTGTTACTTTCACTACGCTTTCCCTGATAATTAGACAAATTTAATTTGTTTACTGATCTTACTTATGTTCTGTCCATTTTTCTAATAGGTCTTTTTCTTCATTGTTACTGATAAGGTAGAATTTCTACATATACTCTGGATATTAACCCTTCATTAGACATATATGTCTGAGTTTATTCTCAGAGTCTGTACCTTGTGTTGACTTTTGTAAGTATATTTTTTATACATCTGTATTTGAAAATTTTAACATGATAAAATTCGTAATTGGGTGTTTTGCTCTAAAGGCATCGCAATTGCCAATATCATACAGATGTCTTACCATATTTTCTTCTAAAAGTTTAGAAATGTTTCTTTAAAATAGGATTAAATGTCTTTAATTCATCTAGAATTTACAGGAATATATTTTTATCACACTGTCCCACTATTACTACTTTTTTTTTTTTGAGACGGAGTCTCGCTCTGTCGCCCAGGCTGGAGTGCAGTGGCCGGATCTCAGCTCACTGCAAGCTCTGCCTCCCGGGTTTACGCCATTCTCCTGCCTCAGCCTCCCGAGTAGCTGGGACTACAGGCGCCCGCCACATCGCCTGGCTAGTTTTTTGTATTTTTTAGTAGAGACGGGGTTTCACCGTGTTAGCCAGGATGGTCTCAATCTCCTGACCTCGTGATCCACCCGTCTCGGCCTCCCAAAGTGCTGGGATTACAGGCTTGAGCCACTGCGCCCGGCCTGTCCCACCATTACTTCTTAAATAGCCATCAATGCTTTTGAATTACTGACTTGTATACAGTGTCAAAAACAAGTTCCCGTGCATGTGGAGGTCTCTTTTTGTGGTCTCTCTTCTGTTTCGATGGGGCATTTCTCTCTCCATGTGCCAATGCCACACAAATTCAAATGCCACAGCATTATAATATATCCTGCTAACCCCATTAATTCTATTTCCTCAGCTAATTTTAGAATCACTCTGTCAAGTTTCATGCCAAACACTCTTGGTGTTGTTGTTTCGTTTTTGAATTGCACAAATTTATAAATTAGTTTTGGGAACTTTAAATTATTTTTAATATTTAGACTTCCCACTCAGTAACATATACAGCTCCTATTTATTTAGATCTGCTTTAATAAATTTTAATTCATAAGGCCATTGCATATCTTCTGCTAGATTATTATAAAGTAAATTATAATATTTTATTTTGTGACTAGGATCATTCATGTAATCATATTTTCTAATACACTGTTACTGGTGTACTACAAAACTATTAGGTTTGTTTATTTACTTCATATCCAGTAATCTTACTGAAGTCTTATTAGAGTTAATATTTTGACGATTCTCTTTAATTTCCCTAGACACTCATATCCTCTTCAAAATAATGTTTTTCTTTTGTTGTCTTATCGATTTGGCTAGTAGTTAACATGGCCGACATTTAAGATATAATGTTAAATTTAAAAATAAATATATTACATTCTACTCTGTGAACATATATTTATACATGCAAAAGCACAGGGACTTCAGAGGAATATGTAAAAATAAAAAGTTAATTTTTTGGAAGGATTTTTCTTTTTATAAATATTTGCTATAAAGGAGTTTTCCAAAAACTATAATTACGTTGGAAGTAACATACAGGAAATTACATACGCCCCATAATTTTTATTAAAAGTAATGAGAGATCAGTAAGAAAGTAATAAAAACATGGCCAGAATATTTAAAGGAGGAGTAAATCTTACCCCATATGTAGATATTTATTTATGCAATGATACAGGATTTGACAAACCAAATGACTAATACATATAATCTACCACCTTCACTAAAGCACATGGCAAGGAGTTCGTTACAGATTATATTATTATATTTCTTACTGCATGACTTTAGTATGGAAAATAGACAGATGATACTTTCAAAATCATTCTTGAAATGCAATTAATTTTTGCTTGATTACAAAATTCATGAAAGGTGGAACTTTTGGTAAAATCTCCAAGCAGGCCTACCAACCCCCTTCCCAAAACCAAATTCAGGATCTCTGCAATTAAGAGCACATATGGAAAATGACTTCAAAAGTCTCCTGTAAGACAAGGTCTCCAAAGCCTAGCAAATTACTAAGAAGAAAACAAACAAAAACAACACCTGACCCAACTGAAAATGTTATGTTATATAAGACAGACAAAAAATTGATCAATAGGATGAAGGGAAAATGGTTGGAGAGATCACGTGAATGGAAGACATTAGGATAAACATTAAAAACAAGACACTAGGATAAAAACGAGAATTTCCAAATATAAACTCCAAAAGAAGAAAATATTAACAAATAGAAAAGAGCCAGTGTTCCTCAGAAGAGGACACACTTTTCCACATTCTCACCAACAACTTAAAATTCTTGCCACTCTGATCATGTGAAACTAAGTACTCTTTGTAGGGACAGAAACAGAAGGCAAGGGAAAAGACCAAAAACGTACCTTTAAGTGAGGAATTAAAGTATGGAAAAGTACTGATAAGAACCTGTCAAAGTAACTAGTATTTATTTTACTATTAAGTGGACAGCTACACTAAGCGGAGAAAGAGGTAAAGAAGAGGAAAGAAAATGCCAAGGATACCCGGGCACGGTGGCTCACTCCTACAATCCCAGCATGTCGGGAGACCAAGGCGGGCGGATCACAAGGTCAGGAGTTGGAGACCAGCCTGGCTAACATGGTGAAATCCCGTCTCTACTAAAAATACCAAAAAAATTAGCCGGGCATGGTGGCGCATGCCTGTAATCCCAGCTACTTGGGAGGCTGAGGCAGGAGAATTGCCTGAACTCCTGGGAGGCAGAGGTTGCAGTGAGCCAAGATCGCGCCACTACACTCCAGCCTGGGCAACAGAGTGAGACTCTGTCTCAGGAGAAAAAAAGAAAAAGAAAATGCCAAGGATAAGAAGTCAGGACATCAAGGAAGAGGAAGAAGACTGCGCATATTTCTAAGTGGAGTACCTGCTGAAACAAAAGCAGAGCTCCGTGTATGTTAAAAAAAAAAATAAGAAGAAAAAAGTCATAAAAATAAATTCATTTATGCACATTATACCCAAGAAAAGTATAGAGAGTATAACTTTAAGTTATAAAAGAAAATAGTATTAAGCAGGAAAATAAGGCCAGGTATTGCGGCTCATGCTTGTAATCTAAGCACATTGGGAGGCTGAGGCAAGACGATTCATTGAGCCCAGGAGTTCAAGATCAATCTAGAAAACATAGCAAGACTCTATCTCAAAATAAAATAAAATAAAAATTGGCCAGGCATACTTGGGAATTTGAGGAGAGAGGATCCCTTGAGCCAGGAGGTGGAGGCTGCAGGGAGCTGTGTTCGTGCCACTGCACTACAGCCTGGGTAACAGAATAAGACCTCCAGTCTTTAAAAAATAAAAAAGGAAAATGAGAAGAAAAACATAACTAATATCTATTGAGCACTTTCTGTATGCCAATGACTGTGGAAAGCACACTGCAGTATACGAAGAAAATGCCTGGAAATATACACAGAGTGCAGTAAGAATACACAGGACAACTACCTAAGATTGCTAGAGAGTTACGAAAACTTTCAGAGAGAAAACAGTGGAGTTGAAACTCTGAGGTAAAACAGGACAAACCTAGGAGATAGAAGTTCAGTAAAGAAGACAGTTCAGTAAAGAAGACAGTGTGTGCTATAGCAGAAAGGAATGAATCAAAATCCACTGCATTGTGAGGTAGTACAGAATAATAATAGGATTGAGAACAGAAGCAATGAGATAAATAGGTCATGAGAAGTGGCTTAGTTCAGATGTTACACTCAAAATCATTTGAAGATATAAAAGGAAATGTCATGTCCAATAAATCAAAAGGCACTGACTGTAATTCTTAAGGAATCATAGTTTTAGAAAACACCTTAATAATATAAGTGTAAAAACAAAAGCAAATTAACTTATTAAAAGAACCTCAGTTTGTATTAAGAAAGAAAATACAAAATCCAAGATGTATAACCCAAAAGAAGATGGAAAAAATTTTAAAGAAGATATTTAACAAAATTGTGTTTAAAAAAAAAAAAAACCGAGTAGGTACTATTATTGTCAAGTTTAGAAGAAAAACATCAAGCTAGATGCTATGATAAAAGAAGTATTTCTACTAAAACATGACATTTTATGTCAAGTAGTAAAAAATAAAATCAAGACAAAAACTGAGATATAAAAAGAGAAATCAACTGAAACGAACTGCAATAATTAGACAAATATTTATCGTATGTCTACCGTATGCCAGGTATTATTTTTAGCACCCACACTACAGCACTGGTCGAACTGACAAAAGTCCCTGCCTGCCTTCCATGGAGTTACAGTCTAGGGAAACAGGCAGACAACAAATAAATAACAATATTTTTTGACATGCTACAAAGTGCTATGAACAGTAATAAAGCAAGAAAGGGGGCCAGGCCTGTAACCCCAGCACTTTGGGAGGCCAAGGCAGGCAGATCACTTGAGGTCAGGAGCTCAAGACCAGACTCACCAACATGACAAAACCCCATTCTCTACTAAAAATACAAAAAAATTGCCAGGCATGGTGGCAGGCGCCTGTAATCCCAGATACTTGGGAGGCTAAGGCAGGAGAATCGCTTGAACCCGTGAGGTGGAGGTTGCAGTGAGCTGAGATTTTAATTTCCTGATTAAATTAAGAAGTCACACATTATATGTTCCATACAAATAGAAAGAAATACACATAACAAAACATGAAATAAAACGAAAACTAGCAGGTTATCCAATGAATTCTGGGTTAAATAGGATTCCAATCTTAACACACAAGATACTTAAAAAGCTATTCTATTAATCGAGCATTTCTTATGTGCTGAACACTTTAATAACAACTTTGGATACATTCTCGATGTACACAAATGAAGTTTTAGGCAATATTAGTAAATCTGTTAATAGTCTCCATAAATAAAACATGAAAAAAGTACAAAAATCATTTAACAGACACAAAGTAGGCTTTTAATAATAAAATTCTACACAAAGTTTGTTATGGGGTCTATTTTTGATAAACACACTTATTTTAAACAACAAAAAATTATTATTATAAAGCTGGGTAACTTATTATATCCTAAAATGAAATGATACAAATATTAGGGAAAAATAAACAAAAGTATCATTTTTTTCTGATGTCATAGATATGATACCTGTTATACTGACCATAGTATCCCTAAGAATCTAATGCACTATCAGGCACATAGATTGAGACAAATATAGTATATATATTATGAATAAAATATATAATTACTTACATAAAAAGTTTACACAAATTATTCAGAAAAAATATTAATAGTAGATCTTTGTGAGGTGACATCCATGGCTAACAAATATTCTACACCAAGAATGTATCATTTTACAATGTGAAAAAATATACTGTGTTACTTAAGAAAGTAATAGACTAATCAAGAACAGGAACATGCCATTTACAAGAGGAAAAAAAATAACTAGAAAATATTTAGCCTGGGCTGGGCATGGTGGCTCATGCCTGTAATCCCAGCACTTTGGGAGGCTGAGGCAGGCAGATCACCTTAGGTCAGGAATTTGACACCAGCCTGGCCAACATGGTGAAACTCTGTCTCTACTAAAAATACAAAATTAGCTGGGCGTGGTGGCACGTGCCTGTAATCCCAGCTACTCGGGAGGCTGAGGGAGGAGAATGGCTTGAACCTGGGAGGCGGAGGTTGCAGTGAGCCAAGACCATGCCATTGCACTCCAGCCTGGGCAACAAGAGTGAACGAAACTCCATCTCCAAAAAAATAAAAAATAAAAAATAAAGAAAGAAAATATTTAGCCTTACTGCCATAAAAGAAACTCAAAGTAATTCTTCACTTGTTAATAAACAAAAAAAATTTTAATTGCCAATAATCAATACTGGGGAAACTGACAGAAAAACTTTTATTTTTATATCTTGCTGGTGGGCACTGCGAATTAATACTATTGGATTGTACGATGCTATTATTGTACAATGCTATTGGATTGCGATCAGCTAAATGCTTCAAAAGACATTATAAAATATGAAAAATATAAAGAAAGTAATATACAACATTAAAAATAATCCATACAAAGATGCAATTACAGCATTGCTAACAGCAGTACAAAATGGAACTAAATGTATAACTGGGAAATGATTAAGTACATTGTGACACCAAAGCAATTTTTAAAATAGTATACTACATGGGAAAAATTTTATGATGTTAAGCCTAAAAAGTGGAATATAAATGTATATATATGATGATCACTGCCCATGTCTTTTGCAAATGAATCATCTTCAAAGCCATTTTAATTACAAATTAAAAAAAATTAATCTTCGAGAGAGCTGCTAAAAAGAACTCCTTTTAGAAAGCACAAATTCATTAAATAGCTTTCAAATTTCAATTTTAGAGTATTATGGCTCAATTCCCATTTCATCATATAGTTAATATTAAGGAAGTCTCTAAAACACAGTATTTGCTATCCTAATATCTAAATCATCCCCTACAATGACAGGATATGTATGACCACAGAAGAATATCTGCAGAACCTGAAAAAAAAAATCCCTAATTTATTCCAGAAGACCAAGAATCAAGAAGTCAAAATGCACAAGGCTTCTAAGTTTAATACATACTGTCCTTACTCCAGCAGGTAAGGAAGACACAGTCCATTAACTAACCCATAACCTGTTCTCCCAATTCTTTACTAACAACAGATTCTCAAGTTGGTCAGGTGGGTGTGGGACACCCTAGTGTCCTAGAAGATACATCAGGAATTTCCTAAATTTTCTAATGGACTCTTTTGCCCTGTGGCCATGGACTGGTTTAGGGGTAACTAGTCAGGACTAGATTAGTCCTAAACCAGGACTAATGAAAAGTAAACAGAGGTCTGCAGCACTCTTTAGTTTTCTTGATAAAAACGGACTGATTCACCTAGTCTTTACCTGTACCTTCTTATTCCCCCTTCTTCCTCCTGGAGTACATGGTACCTAGAAGAGCAACAGGCATCTTACCATTCATAAGACTAGCATGAGGAAAGACACCAACAGAATGAAGGAAAAAGATCCAGGGTCCCTTGTGGCATCACTGAGCATGTGTAACAGCTCTGCACTGTTGATTTCTGGGGCCGCTTTGTATGTGGGAGAATTAATTTCCTTTTGCTTATGCTACTAGAGAGGTTTTCTACTGCTTGCAGATGACTGCATTCCTGACACTAGTAAATCTGAATAGGTAAATATGAATTTTACTCACAAATACTTACAATTTAATTGTTACCAAAAGTAGACAATATTTGGATCAAAGATGAAGTTTAAACAGGAGTTTGTAAGTAGAATGAAGAAACAAATGAACACATTAATGGCAGGTAGATTACAGTAGGGTCTTTAAGATGCATCCCTAAATTCAGTTACAATAATCAGAGTCCACTAAAAAATATACAAATATCTTATACATGGAGCACAAATTTAGTGTGTTAATGAAAAAGTCTCACTCCCCCAGCCTATTTTTCAATGATTATTCAAGGACAAGTTTTCTATATCAAATCCAGTTCAGTAACATGAAGTGAAACTTCATACCAAAAAAAAAGTTTATATAATTCTACTTTGGGAATAAACTTCTTATTTTTTCAATAGTTAGAAAACATGCTTTTGGAAATTTTAAGAATTACATTTTAATTTGGTAGAAGAAAATGCAGTAAAGTTTTTATTCTGTTCATAACCATTGATCAGGTTAAAAGTATACTCATGATAAATGAGGAACTAGGTCAAAATCTTCTGCCTTTAAAAACAATTGTTCTTTTTATTACTCTATACTTATTTAGCAGGTAAAGAAAATGTTACAGTATTTCACGTAACATCTCTATGAGACCCTTACCGCCATAAATGATAAAATGATAAAATCACGAATGCTTGACAATGTTTTAACACAATCCTGGCATAAAATTTTTCTGGGAGAGTCCAATGCCACTGTGCAAGAGGAAATCTATAAAAAGTACATACTATTAAGAAAAGCTGGAAAAACTTCCTTTTAATGCCTTTCTCTACAAAAAGTAAAGCTAAGGCCAGGCACGGTGGCTCATACCTATAATCTCAGCACTTTGGGAGGCCGAGGCGGGCAGATCACCTGAGTTCAGGAGTTCGAGACCAGCCTGGCCAACGTGGCGAAACCCCATCTCTACTAAAAATACAAAAATTAGGTGGGTCTGGTGGCGCATACCTGTAATCCCAGGTACTCGGGAGGCAGTAGAATTGCTTGAACCAGGGGGGCAGAGGTTGCAGTGAGCTGAGATCACGCCACTGCACTCCAGCCTGGGAGATATAGTGAGACTCCATCTCAAAAAAAAAAAAAGTAAAGCTGAAATTACGATTGAGTAGAAAATGAAAATGTTGACATCTGCTGCTAGTTTGCATGCATTCAAAATGCTTCAGTAAGGCCAAGTGCCCTGGCTCACACCAGTAATCCCAACATTTTGGGAGGTCGATGCAAGAGGATCACTTGAGGCCAGGAGCTTGAGATCAGCCGTACTGGCAACACAGTGAGACCCTGTCTCTACAAAAAATAAGAAACTTAGCCAAGTGTAGTGGCGTGCACCTGTAGTCTCAGCTATTCAGGAGGCTCAGGTAGGAGACTTGGACTTGGTTGAGCCTGGAGGTTTGAGTATATAGTGAGCTCTGACTGTGCCACTGTACTCCAGCCTAGGTGACAGAGCAAATCCTGTCTCTAAAAAAACAAAAACAAAAAGGTTCAGGAAATAAAAGAGAGCCCCAGATTATCTAGATTCACAAACTAAACCTTCCTCATTAAACTACCTACAAGTGCACATATGCCTGTTCAACAGCAACCACGGCTTTCACCAGCCTTCCACGCCATTTCTGATTACAGTTCTGGTTACAGCCAAGTGAAAGCAGAGAGTGGTTAGCTAAGGCTCTTTAGTAACCTTCCCCGAGAAGAGAAATCTGCCTTGAAACATGATGGAGCTCTCCACATGTCTGCAGTTTCCTACTGTCTCCTAAAAACCTGTCACCCTTGATGTATCCAGAAAATTAACGGCAAAGGTAAAACCAGGTTCATCTTTAGAAAAATAATGTTCTCTATATAGTTATGAGATCAGTGAATGTCTCATACAATGGCTGGTAAATTCTAGGTACTCAAGCAGAAGTATTCCTTTTTCCTATACTTTTAAGTCCGTGCCCTGATATTCACTCAACAAATATCCATTATTCCATAAGTATTTGAGGCATCATTCTACATGCTGAAAATACTGCTCTAAAAATGTTTATATTTACTTCGAGAGACAGACAATAAACAAACATATGATGTAAGAATATCATTATGTACTTAGACTTTAAATTCAATAAAATATTTTTTTACCTATGTCACCCAGGATGCCAACAAGAATATTACTTCTAAAAGTGAGTTTTTGGTCTAAAAATCATGAGATAACTGATTTACATATCACAAACCAACACTTAATGTTACCTACAATGTAAGCTAGCAATATTCATCTTCCAGCAAATTGGAAGCATTTTCATTTCAATTGATTTATATATTTCTAAAAAACTGAACTTGTACAAATTAGAAAAATAGCAGTTATCACCATAAACTATGCAAAAGATAGTATTTTACATTTTGTTGGCAGTCAACTTGAGCCTAATGCTACAATCCACAACTATCACAGGAAAGTGAGGTAGGTTTCTTTACATCAGTTACATCTGAAAAAAGTCTTAACTTCTGGACCTCTTAAAGTATGAACTCTCATAGGAGTCAATCATGACTAATTTTATTTTACTTTGTTCATTTTCATATTTGTGTTCAATAAGGTACTTTCACAATAATCCAATGTAACAGAACCACAGATTAACACAGAATTAAACAAGCATTCACGTATCAAGTACCACATCAAAGCCAGAAGTTAACAATAAGTGCAAGTAGCCCCTCTGTGCAGAACACTCCAAAAATATAGCCTGTAGTAACCATCATCAGTAGCAAAGTGCTCCGAATTCTCAAATAGTGAATGTCTTTTCTTATGAAATTAATGGGTGGTAAGGACTTAGATTGAAATTAATAAAATGTCAGGGAAAAAATGTGATACTGAATGGGGAAACATTTTCCATAAGTAAAACTAATTAAAGAAATCACAAAAGAAAACATTGAGAGATTTGGTTACATAAAACTTCTAAACATCTCTACATTAAAAGGCAAACCAAATACTAGTTTAAAAAATACAATAAATACAATACAGACTGAATACACTGAATATATGCAAAGAGTTGTAAAGCAAGATAAAATACTAAGACTTCAAAAGAAAAATGGGAAAAGAAGTATTAATGAGTATGGTATTATGATAGCTATATTGGTTTTTGTCCACAGTTCCTAGTTCCTAACTCCCACAGTCCTTGTTAAAATGCTGGGGTACTTCAGGCCTCAGGAAACAGAACCTCTCTCTCTCTGACCTCCTGTCCTTTCACCTGCCCAAGGCAGGACTCTAATCTGATTGTGGATCAAAAGACCCTCATTCCAGAGAGTCCTGCTTCATATCCTAATGGAAGGAAAGATACACAGAAAGGCCAAGAAAAGTCTGAATGGAGAGGCCTTGCTGGGTTTAGATAATGTGCTTTTTGTCCAATCACATTTCTACACGGTTGTCAACCAGGCCATGTAATAAAGCCTCCTTGTTTAAAAACCCAAAAGGAATAGGTTTGAAAGAGCTTCTGGAGAGGTGAACACATAGAGGTTATTGGAAAGTGGCATGCCCAAGGAGGGCATGGAAGCTCTGTGCTCCTTCCCTGATACCTCACCCTACACAACACTTCATATGAATCTTTTGTAATATCCTTTTAAATAAATCAGTAAACATGTTTCCCTGAGTTCTGTGAGCTGCTCCAGCAAATTAATTGAACCCAAAGATGGGGGCTGTGGGAACCCCAACTTAAAGTTGTCAGTCAGAAGTCTGGAGGCCCAGACTTACCAATGATGTCCGAAGGTGCAGGGGCAGCCTTGGGGACTGAGTCCCCAACATGTGAAATCTGACACTATCTTAGGGTGGATAGTGTTGGAACTGAATTGAGGACATCCAGCCAGTGTACGTTGCTTGGCATGTGGGGAAAAAAACCGCACCTATTGTCACAGAAGTTGTCTTCCGTGTTGATGATTGTCATGGTGGTATGAAAGCAGAGGAAAGACATGGTTTGAGAGAGTTTTTCTGAAACAGTAGGCAATTCACAAAAGAAAAAATTGGTTAAACATCTGAAAAATGTTTCTGTTCAATAAATACAATACAGGCACACCTCATTTTATGGCACTTCACTTTATTGCACTTTGCAGATGTTTTTTACAAATTGAAGGTGTGAGGCAACCCTGCATTGAGCAAGTCTGTCAGTGCCATTTCTCCAACAGCATGTGCTCACTTCCTGTCTCTGTGCCACATTTTGGTAATTCTCGCAATAAGTCAAACTTTGTCATATTATTACATCTGTTTTGGTGATTTGTGATCAGTCATCTTTGACGTTACTACTAATCTTTTGGGGGATGCCACAAACCACCCTCACAGAAGATGGCAAACAATCAATAAATGTCGTTCAAGTTCTGACTGCTCCACCCACCAGCCATTCCCTGTCTGCCTCCCTCTCTTCGGGCTCTCTAGTCTCTGAGACCACAATATTGAAATTAGAATGGCCTCTAAGTTCAAGTGAAACTTGAAAGTGAAAGGAAGAGTCACAGGTGTCTCATTTAAAATCAAAAGCTAGAAATGATTAAGCTTAGTGAGGAAGACATGCTCAAAGTTAAGAGAGGCCAAAAGCTAGGATGGTACCAGTTAGCCAAGTTGTGAATGCAAAGGAAAGGTTTTTGAAGAAAATTAAAAGTACTACTGCAGTGAACACATAAACGGTAAGAAAGCAAAACAGACTTAACTGCTGAGATGGAAAGTTTTAGTGTTCTGGAAAGAAAGAAGATCAAACTAGCCACAACATTCCCTTAAACCAAAGCCTAATCCAGAGCAAGGCCCTAACTCTCTTCAATTCTACGAAGGCTGAGAGAGGTGAAGAAACTCAGAAGAAGAGTTAGAAGCCAGCAGACGTTGGTTCATCAGGTTTCAGGAAGGAAGCTGTCTTCATAACATGAAAGTGCAGGCTCACCAGCAAGTTATCCAGAAGATCTAGCTAAAATGATCGATAAAGGTGACTACACTAAACAACAGATTTTCAGTATAGATTTTCAGTATAGATGAAACAGTCTTCTCTTGGAAGAAAATGTCATCCAGGACTTTCATAGCTACAGGGGAGAAGTCAATGCCTGGCTTCAAATGTTCAAAGAACAGGTTGACTCTCTTATTAGGGGCTAATGCAGCTGGAGATTTAAAGTTGAAGCCAATATGCTCATTTAAAATCTGAAAATCCTAGGGTCCTTAAGCATGCTTTAAGAAAAATAAGAAGTATTAATTTTTACAAAATGTGCTCATTAATTACTGGAAGAGTGAAATTCTTTTTTTTTAATTAGGAATATGTATTGAGAGCCTTTAAAATGCTTACTTACTTTTTTCCCCCAGTTATTTTATTCCTATTTTTTAAGGAAACAATTCAAAAGACAAAATTCTGTGCAAAAAAATGTTCATCACAGCATTATTCAGGATAGCAAGGAGCTATAAACAACCTAAATGCTCCCAAACTATGCTTATAGCAATAAATATTGTAAAAAGCGTGGCAGCCCGAGTGCAGCAGATCAGGGGAACAATAAAGAAATTCCCAAAACCTCACCAAAACATTTTATAAAGAATGAAATCACAGGATGTTGTAGTTTGTGAACTGTTATCTTTTTCTATCAATATAGAAGTCAACAACAACAATGACAATAAGCCCTCTTTATACAGAAGGTCACCTGTGGGAAGTGTTACTCAAGAATGCTGAGAACATCTTTGGTTTCACAGTGGGGCAGAACTGACAGGGAGCTAAGACTGAAAGCAACAGAAAAAGAACATCTTTTCTCACCAGCCTACATCAGAAAAGCAGATACATTTTTTTAACTTTCTTTTATTTTTTATTTTTAAGTCTGTGGTGTTTAAGTTACACGATTTTCTTTAAGGTCATTCACTTTTAAATTCAATATTATGGCTTCATGGGTGCAAAGAAAGCAATAATACTGTTTAAAAATAAACAAAGCATCTAAACTTCCTTAAGTTAACAATTGAAGGTTTGAACACAGTGAAGCCAAGGTTCAATACCAAGACATTAATTTGTTCAGGAAAAAAAAATACAGTATCTTAAACAGAAAAAAAATCTCTAAACTACCTTTGCTGAACAGAAATAACGTTATCAGTACCATGTTCCTACAAACTAACAGAAGATGCTGCAGGTCATAAATATTAGGAAAGAAGACTTTTTTCTCTCATTTTATATTAATCCTTCGTACATTTGAAAGGACTGAATGGAATATTCCATTCAGATAGGCCAAAGCTCAAAGTCTGTAACTGGATGAGGGTATGAATTTCAAACACAAACCACAAGCTGAAAAATAGTCTGTCTCTAGTTACTTTATATAAAACACTGTGCTAAGGTCGCAATTTTAAAAAGCTGACAAGAATTGCATTTATTCAATGAATCAATCAGTTCTACACTAACAGCTAGGTTACATACATTCTGATATTTGTTCTCTATATATATATAAAAAAAAAAGAATTGAATATGATGTAGAGGAGCCCTACCTGAACAATACAATGGGATCTTTGAAGCACACAGATCTATAAAATGGGTGCAGGCCAAGGAAAAAGTCTCCTTCCCTACACATTCCTGGCATATTTTCCTTTATTTCAGAATATCAATTCATAGTTCTGTTCAAATTATACTGTTAGCATTTCCTAAGAAAAAAATAAGCTCTGAAAAACATGGCTTTCCTATCTTGACATCCAATGAAAACATTCAAACTAATACCCTATTTGGTTGACTGAGGTAAGGAGGAAGAGAAGAGAGGAAAAAAGAATGCAGAAGCAAAATGTTTTTTCCTCTTCTGTCATTACTGTTTTTAACTTAACATGTCTCAAAGTGTTTAGCTCCATGGTGATGGGAGCAGGCGAAAAATATAGAAACACTGAAAGAACAAATTCCCCCAGAATATTTCAGGGTTCCTAACGCAAAGCGTACTGTGCAATTATAGAAACATACAAGTTGAAAATAGATTCTTATAACTTAGTAATGGTGGAAGATGAACAATCTTTCCTAATAATAGCTTTCAAAAATCTGCTACATTCACCCCACCAAAAAAGCTGAGCCAGATTTCGATTTGATTTTTAAAAAATTATTATCTCCCAGTATAAAGAAAATAGAAGAAAACGTATTCATTGTTTAGCAGGGTGGATTTCAGCAGGGGAGACCCTGCCCTCCAGAGTGACACTGAGCAGTATTTGGAGATATCGGCAGTCTGAAGTGAGGAGGCGCTACTGGCATCTCATGGGTAGAGGCCGGGGATGCAGCTGAAAACATGTAATTCCACAGCCCTTCACAACAAAATTATCTGACCCCAAATGCCAGAGTCCTAAGGTTGAGATCCTCATTTAGAAATACTTTCAACACTGAAATGTGCAGATTTATAATCACCCAAGTTCCAAAACACAGTCCCTTAGGTCAAAGGAAGGAAGGAAGGCTCCAAGGCACTCTGCAGTCGCCACAGACTGATGTATGGAATGACTGAACTTTCATACTAAGGATACAAACTCAAAAGCTGCTGCAGGAGAAAAGTTCAACCATTCAATAACTTACAAGCTTAAAAAGAAACAGGGCACGGGAAAATACATTTATAAATAAACCTAAAATTTTAGCTAACATAAAATCAGTATGATAACCTATTAAATGAAGATAATATAAATGATATTCTGTACCTTTTGTGGTAGTAATAATAGCTATGGTACAATTAATTTCCACTTACTGGTTCTTGCTTGCTAAAACTTTCAAGATCTCAAAGTTTTAACTAAATGCCTTAGGATACATTTATTCTTTACTACTATTAATAATATTTTCTAGCCCCTGTTATGTGAACGGTCCTAAAGCCTGGGGAAAGGATGGCAGGTACAGCAATCAAAACCATCACTCTTGAGGGGCTTACGGTCTAGTAGGGGAGAGTGAGAAGAAGCAAAGCAATAAACAAGATAAAGGTCAAATGGCTGGAAGTGCCATCCAGAAAATTAAAATATAGTAATATGATCAAGAGTGGCTGGCTGTCTGGCTGGCTACTTTCAACTGATTTGGTCAAGGAAGGCCTCTTTGTGAAGAAGTCATTTAAAATAAGATGACTAAATGTCATGAAGGAATCAGGAACACAAAGCATGAATGTTCTAGGCAGAGGGAAGAGCAAGTGGAAAGACTCTGGGACAGGAGCAAACAGCATGTCCAAGGTAAAGAGCGCCAATGTGGCTGGAGGGGAAAGGGAAATGACCCTGAAAAGAAAAGATAGATGGTGTGGGGCTGTGAAGAAGCTTGGAGGGCCTGGTATGGGGTTGGACTTTAAAAGCAACGTGAAAGGTTGCAGGTTCCACATCCCTGTCTCATGACATAACCCAGCTCAACATCAAACCAGCTTGCATTAAGGTGGGATCAGCAGAGATGCAGAGAAGCAGACAGAGTTGGACACTTTTGGTGGTAAAGCCAACAAGGCATACCAATGGATTCGATGTGATTAAGAAATATGTTACTGATGGATTTAGAAAGAGATGAATCAGTGATAACTCCTGAATGCTTAACTTGAGCAACTGGACTGATGATTCTCCCAAGGAATTCCAAGTGAGACAGAAACAGGTTTAAGGACTATAAATAGGGAGAGTAGCCATCCTGGTTTGCCCAGGAAGAAGGGGTTTCCTAGAATGTGAGACTTCAGTGTCAAAACCAAGAAAGTCCCAGGAAACAAGGATGAGCTGATTACCCTAGGCACACATCAAGGTTTTCGTTGTTTTTCAGCTCACTATAGCCTCGAATTCCTGGGATCAAACGATCCTCCAACATCAGCCTCAACTGATTTGGTCAAGGAAGGCCTCTTTGCAAATAAGTCATTTAAGATAATATGACTAAATGACTAAATGTCATGGAGGAATCAGCTACACAAAGCATGAATGTTCCAGGCAGAGGGAAGAGCAAGTGGAAAGACTCTAGGATATGAACAAACAGTGTGTCCAAGGTAAAAAGTGCCAGTGTGGCTGGAGAGGAAAGAAATGACCCTGGGACTAGCTGGAACTAGCTGTAGCTGGGACTACAGGTACATGCCATCATGCCCAGCTAATCTTTATTTTTTGTAGAGACCGAATCTCGCTTTGTTACTCAGGCTGGTCTCAAACTCCTGGGCTCAAGCAATCCTTCTGCTTCAGCCTCCCTAAGTGCTGGGATTGATCACAGTTCTTCGCTGACCGTATTAAATTAGCGATGTCTAACTGGACATAAATGTGGATGTATCAGAAAAGCAATTGGAAATACAAGTCTGAAGAGCTGGATAAAGAGTTAGGAACAAGAGAGGCATACAGAGGATATTTCAAGTCATGCAACTAGATAACATCGCTTCCAGAGGGAAGAGAAACCAGCCCAGAACAGAGCTTTCTTTTTCACAGATAATATACTGAAAGACATCTGCCTCAGTCTGGTTCTTCATTAACACACTCACTGCCCTTCAGACTTGAGACTCCATGTTTTGACTCTCATTTTCCAGATCTTACCAGAAAATCAGAAACACAAAGTAAAATGCACATTTCAGGTGTTTTCAGTGAGCTAACAAACTGCTTTGCTTAAAACTTCAGCTCTGACTACTCCACACTACACCCGTTCTGAGCTCCTCTCTTGAGAGTCACAGAGAAACCCAGCTGCATGGAACAAGTTTATTGTCCATCATTTCCCTTTGGCTTTTTTAACTTAAAAAAAAAATTTATTTTTTTGAGACAGTGTCTCACTCTGTCACTCAGGCTGGAGAGCAGTGGGGTGATCACAACTCACTGCAACAAACTCCTGGGCTCAAGTGATCCTTCCACCTCAACCTCCCAAGTACCTGGGACTACAAGTGCACACACCACCACACCTGGCTAATTTTTTTGAAAATTTTTTTGTAGATACAGGATCTCGCTGTGGTTTCCAAGTCTTGGTTTCAAGTGATCCTCCTGTCTCAGCCTCCCAAAGTGTTGGGATCACAGGTGTGAGCCACCACACCTTGCTCCCTTCGCCTTGTCCAAAGTTTCTTTGCAAAGAAATCCCACTATTGCTACAGCCAAATGACTGGCCTCATTTTTCCTATTCCCAAGCAGTACTACTTCCCCCCATTTCTAATTATCTTCAGCAAGCATGACCGTCAACTCCCACAATTAAAAAAACCAAACTCTCACTATTGAGGAAGAAATACAGAAGAAATTGAGTCAACAAAAACTCTCTGAGGGCAAGTTTCAGTTGAGAGGGTCCCACTGGTCAGCACATTCAGAGTCTAACACCCTTTGCTTCAACTTAACTGGGTACATTGGAATTTATAAAAAGGAACAATTACCAGAGTGACCCAACAGATGGCCCATTAAACTCTGGGATTCGTACAATGTGTCTGGTGACCTATTTCAAGGAACTGGATAGAAACCTCCCAATTTGCCAACTTGTGATTAAAAATACGAAATGTTTGCAGCTGACCTTCAAATCTAACTCTTTCTGGCCAATCTAGGCAGAAACAATAAGAGAATAAATAAGACATCAGAAATAATCAGAAGAGATCCTGGGACTTGGATCCTCTGCTGTCAGTAGAATTACTTGGTTCACATATGGGATAGCTCCTCTCTGTGAGGGCAAGCATCATGGCTAGGGAGAACAAGAAATCTCGGCATTGAAAAAAGAAAAAAAAAGGTAGTCTCTTCCCTAGATGATAAAAGTGAATGAAAAGGCAGAATTTCAGAGACAGGTAATCAATGGGAATAAATTGCACCTACTAATCCCGATCTACTGATAGATGGACCTGTCACTGTGGGCCCCCTGGAAGGCCAAGGGAGCCACCAAGGTCACCCTTGAAAAATGCATTCCAAATCTTTCTCCAGCACTTAAAACCACTTAATTATTTTAAACTCGTATTAAGTTTAATAAAAGTGAAGCATTTTTATCATATGTAAGGAAAACAGAAAAAGCAGACTTGGGTTTAAAATTATAAACAATAATAGTAACCTCTGAATTGATAAGGCTTAATTGCTCATGGTCAAATAAACTTTAAGCTCTATCTCACTATATAAGCATGCCTTTTCATTTCACTTTCTTTATTTTTTTTTGGAGACAGTCTCTAGACTGGAGTACAGTGGAGCCATCCCAGCTTACTGCAACCTCTGCCTCTCAGGTTCAAGTGATTCTTGTGCCTCAGCCTCCCAAGCAGTTGGGACTACTGGCGTGTGCCACCTGCGCTCAGCTGGTTGTTGTATTTTTACTAGAGACAGGGTTTCACCATGTTGCCCAAGCTGGTCTGGAACTCCTGGCCTCAAGCAATCTGCCCGCCTCGGCCTCCCAAAGTGCTGAGGTTACAGGTGTGAGTCACCACGTCTGGCCTCATTTCATTTTTAGACTAAATACCACATTTACTTTCTTAAGAATATTAGAAATGTAAACATCCTAATGTAAATTACACTTAAAACACCTATTTTCCTGTTGATTCAAAGTTGGTAACTACATTTTAAGGCACATGTAACATATTCATATGCACTGATTTTATCTGATACCTAAATACCTCCTATGATCACCACACTCCTCCCCACAAGGATATAAATAAAAAATATACTGGTGATAAAAGACAATTTATTTTTCAGAGTTATTTCAAATTTTGTAAATGATAAAAATTTAGTAAATAAAACGCTGACAGCAGACTTCATTACACAGTTGAGTTTAAAGACTTCTGATCTTACACTTAAGCAAAATTAAGCTATATCCCCCCATATTTAATGGATACTAAGTAGCTCATGTTTGCCTGAAAGAAATACATAATTCAATTTGAAAAAACATTTAAATGCCTTGGTTCACCTTCATTCCAATGAAATCACTAAACAATGCCTCACATAACCATTACGTTTGCAATAAGGCATTGTTCATAGTTTCATAATTTAATTATCTGAAAATAATCACTAGTTGGTTCCTGCTCAAAAATAAAATGTGTTCTGTGATGCCATTACGGCTTTACAAGAATAAGCAGAGCTACTGAATAAGAGAGGCAAGCAATTCTTGTGCCTCAGCCTCCCAAGTAGTTGGGACTACTGGCGTGTGCCACCTGTGCTCAGCTGGTTGTATTTTTACTAGAGATGGGGTTTCACCGTGGCAAACAAAGATGGGATAACAGACGTTGGTTTGGGTGAAGAAATGGAATGAAAAACCCAAGACAGGAATCTTGAAGTGCAGCTCACCAGCATTTGTTGTTTAAGGAAAGGGTCTGCTCTGGGCAGAGTAGCAAGTTAGAGAGTCATTCTACTGTCCAGCATTGTGGAAGGAAAGAAGCCCCCCAAAGGAATATTTGAAAAAAAAAATTATTCTAGAAAATTAATACAATCCAAAGTTACTTTCAGGTCAGGCACAGTGGCTCATGCCTGTAATCCCAGCACTGTGGGAGGCCAAGGTGGGCGGATCACCTGAGGTAAGGAGTTTGAGACCAGCCTGGTCAACACAGTGAAACCCTGTCTCTACTAAAAATATAAAAATTAGCCAGGTATAGTGGCACACACTTGTAATCCCAGCTACTTGGGAGGCTAAGGCAGGGGAATCGCTTGAACCTGGGAGGTAGAGGTTGCAGTAAGCCGAGATTGTGCCACTGTACTCCAGCCTCGACAGAGCAAGACTCCATCTCAAAAAAAAAAAGTTATTTTCATATTAAGTTACAAATCTATCCAATAATGAAATATAAGACACATATGAACAAAAAATGAAAATTACTCAATTAGTTCATTCATTCAAAAACATTTTTTGAGTTTCTAACACATATAACATTCTATAGAATTTCTAAAAATCAGGACAAACAAGTTACTACCATCAAGAGCTAAAGAGCTATTAGGGGAGCTCTTTACACAAAAATTACATAGGGTACAAGGCAATAAGCATCACAATATAGTTCTGACAACTATGCTTCTGGCTGGGTTTGGAAATTGTGGCATGAAAACAATTGAGAAGAGGTGTAATCACATGTGGAGGAAAAAAAGAAAACCAATCCTCAATCTTGGGTGACTACACAAAAGGAGCAAAAAGAAGTGGGACAATCAACTCCTTCAGTAGGCCTTTTCACTGACCCTCACCAGATCAAGTGAGATGTCCATTCCTTCCAAAGAGGTCCAAGGAAGCATCCATTCAAAGGACTTTCCATGCTTTACAGTGACCTCTTTTAGGACAGAGACCATGTCTCATCAACTTGTATAGCTTCAGATACCAACACAGTTAGTCATATTGTACCTGCTCAATAAATATTTGATAAATAAGAATTCACTTAAAAAGGAATTCATTAAAACCAAATTAATGCAGGCCGAGCACGGTAACTTGAAGTCAGGAGTTCGAGACCAGTCTGGCCAACATGATGAAACCCCATCTCTACTAAAAATACAAAAATTAGCTGGGCGTGGTGGCATGGACCTATAATCCCAACTGCTTAGGAGGCTGAGGCAGGAGAATCGCCTGAACCTGGAAGGCGGACGTTGCAGTGAGCTGAGATTGTGCCACTGTACCTGTACTCCAGCCTGGGAGACAGTGCGAGACTCCATCTAAAAAAAAAAAAAAAAAAAAAAAAAGGCAGAAAGAAGAGAGTAAAAGAGAAGAAGCTATGTTCGCAAAGGTAGAAGAGCCGACAGGAAAAAGCAACAGGTAACTGCTTGGGAAAAGAGGCAGAAAACAAACAGAAAAATGGGAGTAATGCAGTAACGTCACAAGCACAGGAAAGCTTAATATGTAGATTGAACACTGTGAACTTAACAAATAGGAGCTCACAAAATTATAGGGCTTTAAGAGCAGAAGCCAGTGTAAAAAAACCTAAGCATGCGACTTTTTCTCTCTCTCTCTCTCTCTCTTTTTTTTTTTTCCCCCCCTGAGACAGGGTCTCGTTCTGTTTCCCAGGCTGGAGTGCAGTGGCACAATCCCAGCTCACTATAGCCTCTCGAACTACTGGGCTCACCTTTTGCAACAGCCTGGAACTACAGCCATGTGCTACCAATCCTGGCTAATTTTTTATTTTTTGTAGAGGCGGGTTCTCACTGTGTTGCCCAGGCTGGTCTCAAACTTCTGGACTCAGGCAATTCTCCCACCTCAGCCTCCCAAAGTGCTAGGATTATAGGCATGAAACACCATACCCAGTCAAATATGAGACTAAACAGTGAAACACTGAATACTTTTTTCTTAAGACCAGGAATAATGCAAGATGTTCATTTTCAGTACTCCTACTTAGCACTCCACTGCAAGTTCTAGCTAGTCCGATGGGCCAGAAAAAGGGGTTTTAAAATGTATAAAGATGGAAAAGGAACAAATAAAACTGTCATTATTAACAGAATCAATCATGATCACACACGACAATTACCTACATACACATACACACGCACACACAATTAGAACTAGCAATTGAATTTAGGAGGTTTGCAGGATATCAGGTCACAAACAGCAATTGTATGTATACTAGCAAGTGAACAACAAAATGGAATTTGAAATACAATACTTAAGAGGATCACAAAAAATCCAGTATATCTAATGAAAAATCTGTATCTAATGAAAGATGTATAAAACATCTATGTTGAAAACTACACAACACTGCTGAGAAGTGAAGATGTTCATGAATGGGATATTCAGTATTATTAAAATGTCTATTCTCCACAGACTGAAAAACAGACTCAATGAAATCCCAGTCAAAATCTAATTGGCTTTTTTTTTTTTTTAAATGACAAATGATTCTAAAATTTACAGGGATATTCAAAGAATCTATAATATACAAAGCAATTAAAAGGCAAGAATGAGGCTGGGTGCAGTGTCTCATGCCTATAATCCTAGCATTTTGGTGAGCCAAGGCAGGAGGACTGCTTGAGTCCAGAAGTTTGAGACCAGCCTGGGCAACATAGTGAGACTGCACCTCTACAAAAATAAAAATTAACTGGGTGGGCGTGGTGGTGTGTATTTGTAGTCCTAGCCACTTGGGAGGCTGTGGCAGACAGATCACTCGATCCCAGGGATTCAAGGCTGCAATGAGCTATGATCATGCCACTGCACATCTCTAAAATTAAAAATTAAAAAATATATAAAGTTAGAGAACTTAATTACCTGAGTCGAAGCCTTTACAAAGCTACAGTATTCAAGACAGTATATAATTGACTTAAGAACAAATAGACCAGTGGAACAGATGAGACTCACACGTATATAGTTGACTGATTTTTAACTAAGAACTAACCCAGCTCAATGGGAAAAGAACAGAATTATCAACAATTGGTACTGGATAGAAAAAGGAAAACAGTGCAAGTAAACCTTAACAGTTATTTCTGTTCATCTCAAAAAAAAAAAAAAATAGAGATGTTTTATCAACCTAAAAGTAAAAGACAAAACCCTAAATCTTCTCAGAGTAAACATGGGACAATATCTTCCCAATATTGGCTAAGCAAAATTTCTTAGGCAACACATGGTACAGCATTAACCATGAAAAAAAACCCAAGAAATTGAACTTATTAAACTTTTTATTCATCAAGAGACATTGTTAAGAAAACGAATAGGCAAGCTACAGACAAGGAAAAGTATTCATAAAATACATATCTGACAAAGAAATCATATCTAGAATACATATATAATCTTACAAATCAGCAATTAAAAGACAATAACGATCATTTAGAAAAACAGTCAAGACTTGCAAAAGACACTCTGCAAAAAAAAAAGGTACCGACCACATGAATGGCCAATCAGCACATAAAAAGATGATCAAAATCAGTCATCAGGAAAGAGCTAATTAAAATCATAATGAGAAACTATTAAACACCCAGCAGAAGAGCTAAAAGTTTGTTTAAAAACTGACAATACCAAATACTGGTAAGAAATGTGGAGCAACTGGAACCCTCATGAATTGCTGGTGCAACTATAACATGACATAACCATTTCAGAAAAACAGTTTGGCAGTTTCTTACATAGTAAAATATGCATCTATCCTATGACCTAATTGTTCTATTCCTAGGTATTACCCAAGAGAAATGAAATTTCATGTCCACAAAATGACTTGTACAAGAATGTTGATAGCTATTTTATTCCTAACAGCCAATAATCAGAAACCCAAATCTTAAAGGACAACTAAGATCTTTGCATTTTATTGGATATATATAATACCTAAATTTAAAAAGAACTTTAAGAATTAAGAATAAAGATATAAAAGAGTGATGGGGTAATTTTCCCACTCCTTCACTTTTTGTGACATACTAGAAGCAAGAAGAGAGAGAATGGAAAAGATCTGAGAGTGGGTAGGGCAGTGGGTGCTGGAGAGGACAGGAGAGAGCCTGAGAAGATTTACAAAGAAAAAGCATGAAGAGATGAGGAAGGAGGAGTGAGTGGAATGACACAATTAGACAATTCGCATCCCAGAGAAGATGAGAGGGACTGGCAAAGACAGAACAAAGAGGTTAGCTACAGAAAAGAGTAGGACTTCATAAAAGTTGAGAAACATATAAAGTTAAGAATGGAACACAGAAGAAATGAAGGGGCACAGTGGATCATGCCTGTAATCCCAGCACTTTGGGCCAAGGCTTGATCCTAGGAATTCCACACCAGCCTGGGCAACATAGCAAGACAAAAACAGAATGGGAGGGGTGGGGAGGGGAGGAAAAAAAAGCCAGGCATAGTGGTGCACGCCTAACTACTCGGGAGGCTGAGTGGAGAGGATGGCTTGAGCTGGAGCCCAGGAGTTTAAGGCTGCCAGTGAGCTACGACTGTGCACTGTATTCCAGGCTGGGTGATAGAGTAAGACCCTATTTGTAAAAAAAATAAGAATACAGAAATGAAGGAGTCGGGGGACTGGGAAGTAAGTTTACTCTCTAGCAGACTGGATCCATGGTCATGCCATTGATTTCTTCCCATCCCTTAACCCCAAAGTCAGTAAGTTATCACTGATCCTTAGGTGTTTTACAATTCCTTTGTGCCATCCAATGGCAAATATATGGAATGGGGAGCCTTGAGCTATTACTGTGCAATGGCTACAATACTTATCTAAAAATAATGAGAGAATAACTGGCACTAGAATCTCTGTTTTGAATGATATATGCATTATGTCAACATACCTTAATGTTTCTGCTGCTGTTGTCAGAGACAGAGTTTCACTCTTTCACCCAGGCTGGAATGCAGTAGCATAATTATAGCTCACTGCAGCCTTGACCTTCCAGACTGAAGCAATCCTCCTGCTTCAGCCTCCCAAGCAGCTAGGACTACAGGTGTGTGCCAACATGCCCAGCTAATTTTTATTTTTTAATTATTATTTATGTAGTGATAGGGTCTCACTATGTTACCCAGGGTGGTCTCAAACTCCTGGGTTCAAGCAATCCTCTCATCTTGGCCTCCCAAAGTGCTGGGATTATAGGCATGAGCTGCCACATCCGGCTGAGATTAACTTTTATAGAAAGAAACATGCACTGGCCCATCTGTTTCCTGCTCTTTGAATGACCTGTTTTGCTACTTTTAACAAGTAACTATGCAGTTGGGTCTTTATTTACTTATCCTTAAAGTGGAATTGTTATAGATATAATGAACATTAGAATCCTTACATTAGTCAATTATTCTAAAAATGAAACATGCCTTCTTGGTTAATGTACTCATTATAGGCAGAACTTAATATTTAATAAATGATCCATAAAGGAGCTAACTTACCTCACATGGAGCAGCAAATTATTCTCACCAGAAGGACAGAGAAAAAATTATCTTCCATATAGCATAAATAAGTTCTTTTTTTTTTTTTTAAAAGATGGAGTCTCACTCTGTTGCCCAGGCTGGAGAATCTTGGCTCACTGCAGCCTCCACCCCCTGGGTTCAAGCAATTCTCCTGCCTCGGCCTCCCGAGTAGCTGAGACTATAAGCGTGCGCCACCACGCCTGGCTAATTTTTTTTTTAGTAGAATTGGGGTTTCACCATGTTGGCCAGGCTGATCTCAAACTCCTGACCTCAGGCAATCTGCCCGCTGGGACCTCCCAAAGTGCTGGGATTCTAGGCCTGAGCCACCCCGCCCAGCCAGCATGAATAAATTCTGATTAATGCGTTACAGCTTGGCTTTCTTTCCACTGTATATTTGAGTACTTTTTTAAAACACTACATGATTTTGCCCTAATTTCAAACAATGTAATGTCTAAATAACCGTCTCTCTTGAAGGAGGAAAATTCTGTTCTAAGAGTCAGAATGTTTTCAGCAGAGTGAAACAAGTATTTCCCTTGTCACTGTATTCTTTTTCTCATTCAGCAAAGACATCACTTCCACGACAAATGACACAACCTTTTTTTGTTACTCCTATAGCACATAACTATAACACAGCCCTTTTTATTTAGCTTTAAATTTTTTTTAATTTTATTTTTCATAGAGATGCGGTCTTGCTATATTGCCCAGGCTGCTCTTGAGCTCCTGGCCTCAAACAATCCTCCCACCTCAGCCTCCCAAAGTGCTGGGATTATAGACATGAGCTACCACCAGACCTAGCTGTACTTAAAAAAATCCAAAATTCCTAAAAATAAATTTTGTGAATCAGTTCTATCAGCTTTTCATGGTATTTTGATTTCAGTATATACTGGAAATGAAGGAATGGACATTAACTCAGAAATGTCCCTCTAATCAGGCAGTCTTACAACAGAGGCAGGATCAGCCCAGCTCTTCCCCTCAGAGGAACTAGCTGCTGACAGCAAGCGATTAGTGTTCTGAAACAATTCCAAGGGGCTTGTCAATGTAAACTATCGGCTGCTATAAGAAATGTCAAATCTCCATGATAAGATATTTTTAAAGCTCCCCACCAGAGTCAACACAGGTTTACTATAAAATGCGAGAGAGCATTTCTGATGAGGAATTGCTGCCAATGCCGAAGCATTTCTCAGCTGCTTCCAAATGTGGATGGCATCGTCCCACTGGATGAGGCGTCTGCTCAGATAATGTCTTGCACAGAAGCAGCTTCGCTTCACCCTTAGGGTGTTGCTGACAATACAGACAATAGTTCGCTTTCTAGCTACAGTAATAGATTTAATTACTTGGCTATTTTGGGAGACGGAGGAAGGAAAGGCCCCCCTCTCCAACTCTTCCTGCAAATTATATTTCCTGTAGTCCAGGTCACACATCTCTCCATGAGAAGAGCTTTTCAGATCAACACACACAAATTGAAATACCTGAGGGCAATGAGTTAAATCACAAAACAAAAAGCATTATTCTATATAACAGCTCGACAAAGGCTACAAAATCCCTCTGTCAGAGAAATAGTCCTCTCTGAATAAGAAGTTAGATTCAGACTCTCTGGTCAGTTATTTTTCATGTGGCCAAGAACTTCATGGTCACTGCCAAAAGAAATTTATTGCCATATATAAAGGGCAGTGATTCTTCAACTCGTAAATATTATGAAATACCAGCAACTCATTTTAATGCAATATATGTCATATTTGTTCAGCGTGCAAATAGTTTTCCATTGGAAAAGTTCCAAGCTGGCCTAATCGAGAAATAGCTATTCTCTGGAAACACTATTGTCAAAAGCAGCCATTTCACCAATGGAGATCACGTACTGAATGGAGAATATTTACACTAGGCCACACAAGCAACGAATAATATAGTAAAGACAATACTCTCCTCCATTTCTGACACTTCTACAGCTTATGAGACAGTGTTTTTGTATTCATTATCTCATTTTGGAAAACTGACCAAGGAGCAGGAAGGACTGTAGAGAGCATCCTTGAATGGGGTGTGCACTGACTGTCCTCCAAACAGAACACATGGCTTTATAAAGGTCACAGGAAGAACAATGCAGCTCTCTGCTCTCAGAGGAAAAAACTAAGGAAATCAAAATGAGTGCATCTTCCCTTGTGCTGAAAAACAGTTGAGAAATACCAAGAAGCTACTCTGTAGACCACTGTGTTCTCCCAGATTTGAAAGCAACCCTGCATGACTGCAGTTAATGATGTGCACATTTAATAAACACCATCGAAAAAAACAAACAAAAAAGTCTGAAGAACAGACTGCAACTACTCAAGGAATCAGATTTTGTTTCTTTCTCTCCTTTTTCCTTTCTTCAGTCATTTATCAAGCACTGAAACAGAAATGGGACTATTTTGCCATCTTGTATCCAAAAACACCAGAAAACAGACACAAACTCCAAAAAGCACCATGACCCTGCCTCTATTACAACCTTAGGAAGATGGTGAACTTGACAATGAAGCTTAGAGACCAGACTTGGCAATAAGGACAGAGAGATGTGAAATAGCAAACTAAAGAAGGCAGAAGAGACACACACTCAGGAGTCCAGATCCCAATCTGCCAGACTACACACATTTAACTGCCTTCCTTGCAAAGGATCATGTCCCTGTGCACCAGGTGGAAGGATTATTCCTAAAGCAATTATTCCAAGCTGTGGCTCCATACCACCTCTAGAGGACTCCAAGAATCTCAAGGAATTTGGTAAAATTTCAGAACAAAATTTTATTTCAGCTACTTTATGGAAGACTGAAGAAAAAAAAAATGTAAGAATAGTTAGATATCAGCTCACTGGGACCAATTCTTACCTTAAAACCTGAAGGGAAAATAACTTCTCACTGCTTTTAAGAAAAAGGGAGATCTTAGTTTATAACAGTAGGGAAGAAGGTTCAATCATTAAAAATAAAAACTGTTCAAATTATTTTATACCCTCTTCACAGAACTGATGAAGGAGGAATTCATCTGGTAGGAAATTAGAAAGGAGAGAGTGAGCCTTTTTTTCCTCCTGCAGTTAACAAATCAGCAAGTCAGTCAAACTCTTAACTGACTATACATTATAAAAACAAACCCTGACAAGCTAGCTATTGCTCAAACGCCATCCTCAGACCCTGATGAAAAAAATGGCAGTTACCTGGTCTAATTCAGGGTCACACGAAAACAGCTACAGGAGCAGTGGCAGATTTTACTTTTTAAGACTCTCTCATTTTCTTCCCAAATCTGGCTCACCACTTCATTCTTTACCTGAACTTGATTTTTACTACCATTCTCCACTTAGAAGAAAGTAAAACTATTCTCTCAAGAAAAAAAAAGAGAGAGAGAAAGAAGGAAATGAAGATGCAGGGGAAAAAAGCCCACTCTGAAGCAATGAGAAGGAGGAATGGGAGGCCAACTGAAAATACTTTATCTAAATCCTCTGAAAAGAGATTACACCAGAATTACTCATCTAAAACAAAAACCTATCAATCTGTCTGTGTAGAAGCAGTAAACTTAGCCAGGCTTGGTGGCTCACACCTGTGATCCCAGCACTTTGGGAGGCTGAGGCGGGTGGATCACCTGAGGTCAGGAGTCCCAGACCAGCCTGGCCAATATGGTGAAACCCCGTCTCTACTAAACAAAATATCAAAAATTAGCCGGGCCTGGTGGCACACACCTGTAATCCCAGCTACTTGAGAGGTGGAGGTGGGAGAACCGTTTCAACCCAGGAAGTGGAGGTTGCAGTGAGCCAAGATCGTGCCACTGCACTCCAGCCTGAGCAACAGAGCAAGACTGTCTCAAAAAAATAAGTAAATAAATAAAAGAAATAGTAAACTTAACAGAATCAGTAGCACAAGGATGAAGAGATCATGTTGTAACTTGGTAAGAATCCAAGAAGTAAATAAACAGGGATGTCACTACCATTAGGGCTGAGAATAGGTAACTGAAATAAATCTAATGAGAGCCATGCAAGAAAACCAACCCATGCACAACCCTAACATTGTGAATAAAAGAGTTCAGAACTACTGCATATGATCATACAAAATCTAAATATCCCATAAAGAAAAATAGGCAAGAAAGAAACAACTGCTACTTATTAATATTTTTTAACAAGTAAAAATTTGCCTATTGCTTCCTTCAGGTATTTAAATGCTAAAATCTCAATGTGATGCTTAAAATTAAAAACACATTACAATACCAGAGAATCAAAATTTGAGCATTTTCCAACAATACAACATTATAATTTAAAACTTGGCAATATCTGCCTAATTTAAATCAGTCTCTCAATGGAAGGTACTGCAACTGCAGAAGTGAAATCCAGCAAGCTACTGTTGTATAACCAAAAGATCTTCCAACACAGTGCTATGTTTTTGCTAACATTAACAGCTGCTGAAACACATTCTTTTAAAAATCATTTTCTTCCAGGGGTGGAGTTTCCAAAAGAATTCCAGGCTAAAATCTAAATAGACACTGTTCCAAAACTGAATGATACCACAAAATGCAGACTTCCTTTAAAACAACTTTTACACTCTACTTGGAAGAGAGGGCAGAGGACAAAGCTCTCATCATTTACTCTGTTTATACCACAATGGCTTCAAGACAGCAAACTGTGGGGATCATCACTGACCAACTGGTTGAAGTGCATTACTGCTCATAGAGAAAGCTTCTGTTAAGCACAGACACTTAAAAGAAGCCCACTGGAAGTTAAGAGGGCTGTGGCATACTAAGTTATCCTGAGCATCAGAGAAGGAAACCAGCAAACAAGTGCTCGGAAGCCATCAAAATCGCACAAAGGACAACTGCTTTCAGATCCAGGGAGATGACTGTTGCTTACATAAACCTTTGTAGTGTCATGATTTGAAAGCCAGACTTTTTTTTTTTTTTTGAAAGTTATTGTAAGTTGAAGGATGAGAGAATGTTAGTGGAATAATCAGAGACTTTAGCACAGAATTCCTTAAATTTTACAATGTAGCATTGTTAAGTTACCGGAAGTTGCCATAGGATGGCGAGGCAACAGACAGAAGAGGAGGGACATCAGATACGATGTAGCAGGGGACAGATATACTATGTTAAAAACCATTTTTAAAAATCTAGGAGGAAGCCTGTAATCCCAGCACTTTGGGAGGCCGAGACGGGCAGATCATGAGGTCAGGAGATCGAGACCATCCTGGCTAACACAGTGAAACCCCATCTCTACTAAAAAAAAAAAAATACAAAAAACTAGCCAGGCGAGGTGGCGGGCGCCTGTAGTCCCAGCTACTCGGGAGGCTGAGGCAGGAGAATGGCATGAACCCGGGAGGCGGAGTTTGCAGTGAGCTGAGATCCGGCCACTGCACTCCAGCCTGGGCGACAGAGCGAGACTCCGTCTCAAAAAAAAAAAAAAAAAATCTAGGAGGGACCGGGTACAGTGGCCCATGCCTGTAATCCCAGCATTTTGTGAGGCTGAGATGGGCAGGTCACTTGAGGCCAGGAGTTCGAAAACAGCCTGGTCAACATGATGAAATCCCTTGTCTACTAAAAATACAAAAAAAAAAAAAAAAAGAAAAAATTAGCTGGGTGTGGTGGTGCACGCCTGTCATCCCAGTTACTCGGGAGGCTGAGGCAGGAGAACTGCTTGAACCTGGGAGGTGGAGGTTGCAGTGAGCTGAGACTGTGCCACTACACACCAGCCTGGGTGACAGAACGAGACTGTCTCAAAAGAAAAGAAAAAGAAGAAAACACACAACAAAACAAAACCTAGGAGGGATTCTGAGATTCAGTTATCCCTTCATAATAACTACATGCAGCTTCTGATGACTTAACTTTCTTATCTTTCCATCAGAGGAGCAGAAGTCATTTCTTTTAAAAGTACGTTATCATTCTACTCTTTCTATATAGCAGCTCATTTTATATTATCCCTTCACTTAAGAATCAAGAGGAAAATTCATGCTTACATAGAGAAACATGCCTGGCATAAGAAAAACCTTCCTAAAAAAATCAGTGGAAACAGAAGTTAACCAGAATAGGGCAGTTACTCCTTCAAGAGGCGCTTCGCTTTCTTTCATCTTATAATAAAATGAACACAGCTAATAAATACTTCCAGTTTAGAAGACATTAAGTCTAACACACACCATACACAGGTATTTAAGAGTTTCTGGCTGCCATCATCTCCAGCCAGTCCCTTATTAATCACTGGCATTGGGTCCCCCTACCCCTTCTCAATGGTGTGCTCTGTGTTCTATGAGAAGCTATTATTAGCCGATGTTAGTAATGGCCACTTCTGGATGGTAAAATGATAGATGGTTTTCATTTTTGTCTTTATGTTTATCTGCATTTTCTACTTGTTTTACTAGTATGTATTATTTTTGTAACAGTTATTTTTAATATTTGTTGAGAATAGCGTATTAAATGAGATTTTCCTTGATGCTTTGAACAAATACAACTGAATGTTATTCCAAGTGATCGTCACAATACTACTAAAGGATCAAATTACAGTAACAATGAATGCTGGATCTTGGCCTAAATCTTTATGATCAACAGACTCTATACACATGCAGAACAGACGAATGCACATTGGCTTCTCCATCTTTAAATTGAGACCACTGCACAGTTATACAATGAGGATACCATCAAATTTAGGGAAGGAGCCAAATATTCAGATAGAAATAGTGACAGATGGTCTCTCTGCACACACTGTTTAGAAAAGCTTTCCATTTTACAAAGGGGACACCTAACTCCATAGGCCAGACTAATTTTATTCAATTGGTTTGAGAAGGAAATTTTTTTAAAAAATGAGGGTGGGAAGCTTTCATCAGGGATTACCATTCATTCACAAAATTGGGAAAGCATCTGTTACTAGATAGAATAAGATATAATCATGCATAAAACTCCTTTAGATATTTTCCTACCCATTAAGAACTCTAGAAGTCTTGATTGAGGTCTTACAGCACTGCACCCACAAACAAAAGATATTTGCTGCCATGATACCAGAGTTAATCTAGAAGTCATAAAGTATTGTTAAATTCCCACTAAGGTCAACCTTTCATGTCCCTCCATTTACATATCGGCTAATGACCCAATTATTTATACAAATGCAAACCAAGGGTAATGAGGTTGGGTGATTTGTTTTTGGTACTAAGGCATGATCTCTTGGCTTGCAACCAAAAGAGATTAAGTGAAAGGTTAACTGGGTACTAATCAAGTTCTGGGACAAACAGGATCACAGTTCTTAGTGAACTAGTACTCTTTTCTTATTTTTATTTTTGTAGAGATGGGGTCTCACTATATTGCCCAGGCTGGTCTCAAACTCCTGGCCTCCAAGCAATCCTCCCACCTTGGCCTCTCAAAGTACTGGGATTACAGGCATAAGTCACAGCACTCAGCCAAACTGGCACTCTTTGTAAATACAGCCTAAATCCCTAACATGAAGGTTTTTGTAATTTATATTAGGGAAAAGATATTCACCTACCCACCTAATGAGGAATTTTATCAAGGGTACTGACTGATGAAATATTTTACCAGTCAGTTTTTTAGAAACGCACTCTAAAGTCTTTCAATTTAACTCAGCATACGTTCTAACAATTTTATAATTTGAATATGTGATTTTTGACAACTCCAAAATGAAAGCGGCAAGGTCTGACAAACAGCAATGCCCTATACTAACAAAGACAACCTGAATCACAAGTATGTGCACATACAACCACAGACACAAAATGGCAGTTATGCCTTCACAACACAAAATTACACAGTGAGCTGTGGCTTTCTTCTACTTACTGCCAAAGACGCATTCCTCTGAGATGCCTGCTCACATATATTCCAACATGAAAATAAGGGTTTATTCACATATTAAAAAGCCAACTCACTTTACAAGTTGAAAATCTGGCCCTTTTTTGCTGCTGAATGAATACATTTGCTTGTCCTTTTTCTCTTTAGAGCAGACACAGTGCTGGGAGAGAAGTGCTGGTAAAGATTCCTAATAAACTATCAGAAAAAAATGAAAAAGGGTAGTTTATCTAGGAAAAGTCTGCATTTTACGTCTATTCCTAAGTGACTTATAAATGCCTGCAACTTTAGAATATAATTATTTTAAAGTTTTGTTATAAATAAACTGAGACAATGTAAGAAAACTTTTGATTTTTTAAAAATAAATTGAAACACTGTCAACTTACTACTTAGCAAACACACACAAAAAAATGACTTTCACCCACTTCATTGCCAGGTATCCTAACAGGTCTCAATAAGTCTACTGACCCAACATTTTGAGAAAGGGAAGAGAGGAATATCAAATTTCCATTCTAAATACTGAGATACTGCTTGTGAGACTAGTTAGGAGGAAGCAAAACAGATACAACATACATTTCCAGGATTTCCCCTGCCTCCACCGCCCTGCAGAGGTTAAGCAGAGGCTGCAGATGGCAAGACAGGTCTGAAAGGTCTGGGTGGAGAAATAAACCGGAGCTGGAAGACAGGCCACACTTCCTACCTTCTCACAAAGGAAAATAGTATGGGAAGCATGGAGGAGTCTTCTAAAACTGACCCATGAGATCTGAACTGCTTACAAATGTCAAATATTCCACTGCTTTTCATTCTATCCAGGGAAAACATTTACTTTCATGAATGTATATGTACCCTCTATAATACTTTTAAAGACCAAGTATCCTTTTCTAATTCTCTCAATCACAGAAGAGTAAAAAACGTTTAGTAGCATTCTGGATAATTTGTGCCAATTTAGATGATTCATGTAGTATTGCTTTTCCAGACTACATGGTCTATGGCCAGTGCTTTCAAGTCAACAAGGGTGCGGAGAGCAAGACCTAATTACAGATCTGAGTCAGTGTCTAGAAGCTCCCTCAGCCCAGGGGGCCATTCCCCACAAAGGCAGCATTTCATCTGGTGGTATAAAAACAAGCCAAGTTTTTGTACTGCTTTTCACATTTAAGCAAGTCCTTTTGTATGCCTTTAATATATATACAAGTCCTTTCATATATAAGAAAGAAGAAGGCTCCATTCCACAAGAAACAAACAAAAAAGAGTAATATCAGTTCACTGAATTGATTTTTCAAAGAAAATTTTCAATAGGCTTTTCCCCTTAAAACCCAACTATAGCACTCAGGTTTTTTTTAAAAAAGAAAATGCACACAAAACATTATACAACAAAAAATGCATTCACAAAGTATAAGATCTTCAAACAGTTTCAACAAAAGATGTTGTTTTCCTTCCTGTAACATGGATATAATATGTATAAAGGGGAAAAAATCTTTTGAGTTCACTTTTTTCCAACTGTTAAACATTTCAGTAAAAATGGCACACAGAAAAAATTTTTTATCATATTGTTGTAAATTTTTCTCTGATACTTTATCAGTAATTAGGTTCCCAAGTTGAAAGGATTAATGATTTTTGAATGGAACTGACTCAGTTTCATAGAGGCAACATTGTAAACAAGAGCAAAGGGTAATATGACTCCCCCAATAGTAAGGGAATTAGTTTTTTGAATGCAAAAGTTAAATGACTTAGGATTCATTTCAGGCCAGGCATGGTGGCTCATCTTTGTAATTCTAGCACTCTTGCAGGCTGAGGCGGACGAAAAATTACCCAAACTTGGTGGTTCATCACACCTGTATTCCCAGCTAACTGCGAGGCTGAGGTGGGAGGATCACTTGAGCCAGGGAGGTCGAGGCTGCAATGAACTGAGATTGCACCACTGTATTCCTGCCTGGGCAACAGAGTGAGACCCTGTCTCAACAAACAAAACAACTATAACAAAAGCAAAAGCAAACAAAAAAAAAGATACATTTCACACAAGAACAAGATACAAAATGATCCCTAAGACCCAAAATTGGGTCACAAAGGACATAAGGGCACAACAAAGATTTCCAAGGAGGCTCCCAGATGACTGAGGTACAGTACTATTTCAGGGTGGAACCTGACAGCCAGTTCTTAGGAGTAGATCCCTCTTCCATACTACCGCTGCCAGTACAAAGTACACAGTGACAAACTGACAAATTTAGAAAAAAAAAAAGAAAAGGAAAAAAAAAAGAAGAAGTAAATTTTGTAGGCATAATGGAGAATTCTCACAATGCAGAAAAATGATGCCAGAAGCAGCATTTGGACTACAGAATGAATAGAGCTATTTAAATGAAACAGCAACCAACACACTCTGAAAAGCTCAGTTGATCTGTAAGTATCCTGCACATTCCACACCTGCACAGGAGTGTAGAAGTAGCTACAGAGAGTGAACTCAATGGCAGGCCAATTACCAGAGAAAAGTGCTTTGTATTAGTAGATAAGACAGAAAGCTATCAGCATGTTGGTTCAAACTCACTGACCATTCAAAATCTAAAACATTCTATCACAGATCACTAGGATATCTAATAATAGATCTTTTCACAAGTGCCTAAGAACAGATTTATAGCCTCTTTCAGTGATTCTCAATTTATTCTAAACTCCCTTATGATTTTGAGTAATAAATGCACATGGCATCTACATTTACAAAGTTACTACATTACAAAGTAATGTAGTTTGTAATGCAATGTAGTTTGTAATGTAGTTACAAAAGTAACTACATTACAAAGTTAAAGAGCATCCAAAAACCATATAGTACATATGTGGGAAGAGCACAAACAAATGCATGGGAATAATAAAGACCAAAACCAGGATACGGGTTTCTTGGGGATAGAGAAAGGGAAGTGCTGTTAGGGAGAAATATCCTGGGTTTTTAAATGTTCAATGGAATTGGTAAACATTCAATTTCTCTATAGAGGTGTTAAGGAGAGGTAACATGGATTTTGTTTTTCTGCTAATCAAAAAGGGAGTAAGGATATTTGTGTTATGCCTTATATGCTTTTCATATTTGAAATATTCCTACTAATTTTTCAAGAACGAAAACAAATAAGGAATTAGAAGGGTATAGGACTGTCCTAAGAAAACACAAAGAACAAGTCTGCACTGCCAAATATGCACCTACCTATACAAATGGATGATTTTGCCGGTATCCAAGACCCTTTTTAGCCTTCACAGCCCAAGGTGGTTGATTAGGAGGCAAAACCTTCTGGGGGAGTGGGGGGTGGGGAAGAATCTGAAAGTGATATATTTTATTCTCATGTCTTTGAATACTAAATCACTACCTGCTAACTGTTAAGAGTGAAGAGTATGCCAGTCAACACCAACACACTCTGCCAGTTTAATTTAATGGTATTATTTTGCCTTGCTTTGCAATTACTCCCACATTTCCCTAGGGAGAAACTAATGGATTACTAAAAATAAAATGGAGATTAAGTGAATCACTTAGGCTGTTTTGGCTCCTAACTCAAACTGGCTTAAATAAAAAGGAAATGTATTGGCTCAAATGCTTGGACATCAGAGAAAGGGCAAGCTTCAGGGCTGGTTTCCTTGTGATTCTGGACTCTCCTCCACCCTGTGTGGCTTCTCACTCAGTCCGGAAGCCAGAATGCTGCAGCTACACAGACCTCACACCAGCATACAACAACATCCAGAAGAAAGAGGCAGCTCTGTCCTAACCATGAGAAGCCTTCTGCCAGAAGCTCCAGGCAAACCCACATTGGAGCCACGCTGGGTAGAACAGGATTACAGGACCATCTCTGAAACTATCCCCCTGGCCAGGTGACACTCAGCACTCACTGAGGTAGCCAGAGTTCATGAGTCAATCATGGACAAGGCAGAAATGAGACTGCTCCTAATCAGGGCGAGCTGCAGTCAGTTCTTCAACCCCGTAACATGAGGAATAGATGGGATGCATAATATGGATCCAACCCTAATGTTCACTAAGTACTATTTACAGGGAATGGCCTGAGCAATACTGTATCAGAATACGAAATAAATCACTATTACACTGTATTTGTATATAAAGGTATAGATTCAAAAAGCAGATAACAAATGAATTCATCTCTTTAAGAAAAGCAGATTTTTAAAAATTTTGTTTCTATATTTTGATTTCTCTAATTAGAAATTTGAACACAGAAAATCAACACTTTGTAAAGCAGGTAGGTCATAGGAAGTACAGCGTAGTACTTACTATATTCTTGTGCCATGGCTACTGAAATTTAGACAACAGCATCCACACCAATAAGGTATAATCTGAAATAAAATTAGAAAAAAAAAAACTGTTTAAGTGCACAACAAATTTCACTAAAATAACAATAGCTGCATAACTTTCACAAGTCTTTGTTCTAGAAGAGGCAAAACAGCCTTTCTAAGGTAAACAGTTGCTTTTAAGTTAGACATTGGAGAAAAATGTCTGTAGTATTATAATATTTCTAAATATTTTTAAGGTCACACGCATCTTTGTAGAGCTGACCATAACCAACCAAAACAAACAAAATACCTTTTTATCAAGTACTATTGACCTAGACTGCTATTTATAAAGCTGAAACAAAAAGGGGGAAAAATAGAATTGTTATTTTTCTTTTTTTGAGATGGAGTATCGTTCTGTCACCCAGGCTAGAGTGCAGTGGCATAATCTTGGCTCACTACAACCTCTGCCTCCCAGGTTCAAGCAATTCTCCTGCTCAGCCTCTCGAGTAGCTGGAACTAGAGGTGCGTACCATCACACCCAGCTAATTTTTGTATTTTTAGTAGAGACAGGGTTTCACCATATTGCCCAGGCAGGTCTCCAACCCCTGACCTCAGGTAATCCACCTGCCTCGGCCTCCCAAAGTGCTGGGATTAAAGACATGAGACACTGTGCCCGGCTGAAAAACAGAGTTATTAAACAGACCTCAAAAATCACGTAGTCTACTCACTACAAGACACAACTAACCCGTTCAATCCAATGCAATTTAAAGCTAGATAAATCAGCTTCGATTTCTAAATTCCTTAACTTGAAGATCTGAGGAGACAGTTCTCAGGATAAAAAATTGCAAAAATATGATTCCAATATTTGACACTGCATCATCTTACTTAGTAAAAATCTATGAATATTCAGCACACCATGGAGTGCTGAACAAACACACCCACATAACCTGAGATTCTTAAGACCCTGAAATTGCTTTTAATATTCAAAAGGGAAAGAAAATAGCCAGTACAATGGCTAACGCCTGTAATCCCAGCTACTCTGGGGGCTCAGGCATGAAAATCGCTTGAACCTGGGAGGCAGAGGCTGCAGTGAGCTTGTGCAACCCAGAGGTTGCACTGAGATTGTGCTGCTGCACTCCTCCAGCCTGGGTGATAGTGTGAGGCTCAGTCTCAAAAAAAAGGGAAAGATAAGAACTCTGTCCTTATCCAAACCTCAGGCCACATAACTATATAACAAACCACACCTTCAATTAAGAGGGACTGAAAAACATAAAAGTCTAACTAAGCTTTAAGACAATGAGGCTTCCAGGTAGTATTATGACAAGGCTGAGGATCACTGTCCATGTATCCAACAAATAGAGTGCCTAACATCACTTGCCTTAGTGTGTGTGAGATTCAGCCATGTTGCTGTATTCACTATAGTTAATAAGCTTTTCAAAAAATTTTTTTAAAGCATTAAAAGAAGAAAAGTGGAAGCCTCAAAACAGAAGGAAATATTTGCAATACATATATCTACCAAAGGACTCCTTACAAATTAATATAAAGAACTCCTTACAAATTAATAACAGGGCTGTGCACAGAAGCTCGTATCTGTAATCCCAGCACTTTGGGAGGCTGAGGCAGGAGGATCGCTCGAGCCCAGGAGTTTCAGAACAGCCTGGGCAACATAGCAAGACTCTGTCACTAAAAAAAAAATTAAAAAATAAAAAAAAATCCAACATCTTCCTCAGTTTAAAAAATAAAAATAAATAAAAAATAAAAAATTAGCGGGCACGGTGGCGCGCACCTATAGTCCCAGCTATTTGGGAGGCTTAGGCAGGTGGATCACTTGACCCCAGGAGTCCGAGGGTGCAGTGAGCTCTAATTGCATCACCACATCCCAGCCAGAGCAAGACTCTGTCTCTAGGGGGAGAAAACAAAGAAGAAAAAGACAAGCCACCCAAACAGAATATAAAAATGGCTAATAAGCATATAAAAAGGTGTTCAACTTCATGCATCACCATGGAAATACAAATTAAAACTACAATGAAATAAAATTACATAATGATGAAAATGGTTGAAATGTTAAAATCTGACAACACCAAGCCTTAGGATGTGCAGCAATTCAACTCTCACACAATGCTGATGGGAATATAAACTGTAAAGCTGTTTGGCAGTATCCAATAAAGCAGAATATAAATATACCCTGCAACCCAGCAATTCCACGCCTAGGTAAATGCCTCCTGGGAATGTCCACACATAGATCCCACACAATAATTTTCCCTTAACTGTTAGTTGTAATAGCCGAAACCTAGTAACAAATTGTGGAATATTCATACACTGGAATACTATAGCGCAGGAATGAGGACTTTTTTTTTTTTTTTTTTTTTTTTTTTACCTGTAAAGGGCCAAATAGTAAATATTTCAGGCTTTGCAGGCCATAAAGTCTCTGTCCCTATCACATCTGCTCAAACCTGCCTTTGGAGTACAAAAGCAGCCATAGACAATATGGGCTTGGCTGTGTTCCAATAAAACTTTATTTACAAAAACAGCCAGTCCACCAGCCTTAGTTTTGCCTGCTACACAGCAATGAATATAAATGAACCATAACTAATACTAGAACACTAATAAATCTCACAAACATAATGTTGAGACGAAGCCAGACACATGAAAGAATATACTATATGATTCTGTTTTATAAAGTTCAGTAATAGGTAAGACTATGTAAGTCAGAATAATAGTTTCCACTGAGTGTAGGATGTCGGGGAAAATAGAGACTGGGAGAAGGAAAAGGGGGGAAATTTGGTGGGCTAATAATATTAGATTCCCTGATTTGAGTGGTAGTTTCACAACTATGTTCAATTTGGAAAAATTCATTAAGGTATGAATTTATAATGTACTTGTCTTCAATCTGAATTAAAAAAGTAAAATATTTCAGTAATTATTATAAATAAAGAATACGGGACACATTATTAAGTGGATGTTTTCTCATAGCGTGCTATACCCGGATTCAAACACTGACGCAATGCAAGCCTTGTGCCCTCACAAAGCAAGTTCCTGAAGCTCTCCCTTCACATCTAGTGTGATGTCTGCATTGCAACTAAACTCCTCTTCCAAGTTTCATGCAGGACTTGAGAACAAGCTATGATTAGATAGCATACACAGGAGTGGCAGGAGGTAAACGCAATACAGAGGGAGGAAGGAAAGTAACAGATGGGTGAAGAGACTGGTAGAAATAAGGCCCTACATTTTAACACAATCTGCTAAGTAAGCAATACAGAATTTTAAAAGTAACAAACAGCTTAGAAACACAATTTGGAAGGTCACTGAACTTGCCTTTTGGACATTAAAAATAATGACAATTTAAAAGCTTACTAAAGCTCTTAAAAAAGGGATTTATTTCTGGTACAACAATTTCTTCCAAACTAACAGATTAAATAGGCAGGAAGTTTCAACTTTTCAAGTGAAGTAGCAAATGTGCCAATGATACAGTCTTGACTTTCTAAAGCCTACATGTTTTCACATTATAAGGATTTACGTTCTATTGTATGGGCTTATGTCATTAGTGAAATGAAGAGAGAAGAAATAAAGAAAAGAAGGTGAAAATAATTGAAATCTAGTCACTATAGGCCGGGCGCAGTGGCTCATGCCTGTAATCCCAGCACTTTGGCAGACCGAGGCAGGCAAATCATGAGGTCAGGAGATCGAGACCATACTGGCTGACACGGTGAAACCCCGTCTCTACTAAAAATACAAAAAAATTAGCTGGGCGTGGTGGCGGGCACCTGTAGTCCCAGCTACTCAAGAGGCTGAAGCAGGAGAATGGCGTGAACCCAGGAGGTAGCGCTTGCAGTGAGCCAAGATCGCACCACTGCACTCCAGCCTGGGTGACGGAGTGAGACTCCATATCAAAAAAAAAAAAAAAAAAAAAAAGTCAGCTGGGCTACATGGCGAAACCCCATCTCTAGAAAAAATACAAAAATTAGCCAGGAGTGGTGATGTGAGCCTGTAGTCCCAGCTACTCAGGAGGCTGAGAGAGGATCACTTGAGCCCGGGAGGTTGAGCTGCAGTGAGCCATGATCATGCCACTTCACTCCAGACTGGGTGACAGAGCAAGATTATTAAATGTAGGGAGAGTAAAAGGCAAGTGAAAAGAAAATAAGGAAAGGAAGCCTTCCCATAGAAGTAAGAATGGAAATAAGTTTTGAATGATTACAGATAGGTGAGGTTAGGAGAAGAGAAGTATCATTCCAGGCAGAGAAAGAGAATGCATGCATGGAGACATGAATGAGTCAGTCATATCTGAGGTATAATGAGAAATCTGAGACAACCAGAATGTGATGTACAAGGATAAGCTAAAACTGAGATGTGGCCAGGTGTGGTTGAACATGCTTATAATCCCAGCACTTTGGGAGGCCAAGGCAGGAGGATACTTGAGCCTAGGAGTTTGAGACCAGCCTCGGCAACATAGTGAGACCTCATCTCTATTTAAAAATAAACAAATAAATAAAACTGAGATGATGAAGGGACTTGTCAACCACAATGAAGTTTGAATTTTATCTTATAAGCATTATGGAACCGTTAGAGTGGGAATTGGGGAATGAGAATGGAATACAAGGCATAGAGGGGGAAGTGGCATGTCTCAAAATATATCTTTTTACATAGTTTTGACATTTAGAATCATGGTAATGTTTGACAAAATTTAAAAAGCAAACACTTAACATTAACCAGTATATAAGGGTTAATGAAAGTGAAACATCAACAGTAACAACTAAACTGCATTAGGAATACATAACATAACCACATGACTACCCTGAAGGAAATGCAGAAGAACTAACCACTGTGGAAACCAGTATCTTGACTATAATAGACACTGAAGCTAGAGACAAAACAAATACAGAAAGGAGAAAGGCTAGAATGAATTCCACGGTATTAGATTTGAATCAGCAGTATCACTATAAAATCATGGTTTTTAACATGTGTTTCAATAGACAGACAAGAACAGATAAATGTAGATATGTGTATGCATACATATATTCATTTCCTAGCTCTGTTCTCTTAGAGAGCCTAAGGATAATTACATCTTAATAGCACAATTAGCACCCAGACGGTGGTTTCTAAACACCATCCTTCAATAGAAAGAACCAGGACTACTTGGAGAGATGTCTGGCTGCAAAACTGGGACAGGGAAAATACTAGGTGAGCCTGAAATATCCTCTGGTGCCAAAATGTAAGGAAGTGCTCAAAAAAGCTGGAGACTTCTTAAAAGGAAAGTGGAACCAAACTGAAGAGGCCACATCTGGAACAATTTAAAGGATTATAACCCATAGGATAAAACAAACATCCACAAGTCCATAGTGATAAAAAATAAATAACTGGATGTGTAAGTACATGGAAGAGAAGGCCAAACTCTTTCTTATAGGACAATTTTAATGAATACATGCAAAGAGGATAATGGAAGCAGAAAAATCACCATTTGACAAACACCACAGATAAAAGGAAATAAGGAAACATAATTAAATGCAATGTTTGATCCTGGATTGGACCACAGTCCAAACAAAATACATTATTGGAACAGCTGACAGAAAACAAATACAGTGTAGAGATTAGTTAATAGTATTCTATCAAGGTTAATTACCTGATTTAGATAATTTTACTATAGTTTTATAAGATAGTAAGATTTGGGAAACGTGGGCGAAGGGTAGATGGAAGCTGTTTGACATATCTAACTTTTTAAAAAAATTCCGAGATTATGTCAAAATAAAAAGTGAAAAAAAGAAAAATATGGATAGACAAGAGATTCTGAGTCATAACCTTCATCTAAAATCTAGTTTCAGGCCTTTTTCTCTCTATGCCAAATATTAAAGCTGACCAAGTGTGATATCTAAAAAAAACCCATATGTGCATATATGTATAAATGAGAAGTTTGAAAATATGAGCAAATAAGGGACTGTAAATAACCAAACAGAATGGAAAGAGAACCAAACCGCAGAGAAATTTAAAATGTGATAACTAAACTTTAAAAAAATTCATTAGGTGGATAAGGACACAGATGAACAGTGAATCAGTGAACTGAAAGACTGACCTTGAAAAATTACCCAGAATGTTTCACAAATAAAAAAAATGCAAACCTTAAAAGAGAGATTAAGGCCTGGTGCAATGGCTCACACCTGTAATTGCAGCACTTTGGGAGGCCAAGGCAAGTGGATCACCTAGCCTGGCCAATGTGGTGAAATCTCGTCCCAACTAAAAATACAAAAATTAGCTGGGCATGGTGGCAGAGCCTGTAATCCCAACTACTCGGGAGGCTGAGGCAGGAGAATCGCTTGAACCTGAGAGGCAGAGGTTGCAGTGAGCTGAGATTGTGTCACTGCACTCCAGCCTGGGCAACAAAGGGAGACTCCATCTCAAAAAAAAAAGAAAGAAAGAAAAGAGAGAGAGATTAAAAAGCTTAGATGATAGAGTGAATAGACCTAAAATCTGCCTAAAAGGAGTGCAACTTGAGCATTCCAAATTGGAAAATCTGAAATCCGAAACGGTTCAAAACTTGAAACTTTCTGAGTGCTGACATGATGCTCAAAGGAAATGCTCACTGGAGCTCAGGTTTTCACATTTTCAGATATGGATGCCCAACTAGAAAGTATACTACAAATATTCCAAAATCTGAAAAAACCTAAAATCCAAAACACTTCCGGTTCCAAGCATTTCAGATCAGGGATACTCATACTGTACTAGAAGAAGATAATGGAGAGAGTCTCTGGTATAAATGACACCAATCCTTGAATCCAGAAAGGCCAGCAAATAAGAAGCAAGTGAAAAATCAATACCAAGAGACATAAAAGTAAAACTACCGACCACTAAAAAAAAAAGCAGTCTTAGAAGCAGCAGAGAAAAGAAAATCACCTACAAATGTACACCAATTAAGATGATGGCTTATTTCTCAAAAGCAACAATGGAAGCCACAAGAGAGAGAACTATTATTTTCAATAAACTAAGAGAGAGAACTATCAACCCAGAATTATATAGCTAGAGATAATTTCTTCTAGAACAATAAACATTTTCAGGCAAACAAAACCAAGATTTTACCATCAATAAACACACACTAAATTATATGACTTTTGCACAGCAGGAAAATGATCCCAGATGACAGACTTAAAAAGGTGAATCGTGATACCACACAAAAGATGACAACCAAATAAAGGGTTAACAGTCAGATGAAAGATGACTGACCCCATTCATCATGATAAATAAACCACAATGTGGTACCACTACATACCCATTGGAATGGCTGAAATTAAAACCATGTCACTAAGAATGCAGAGTAAATGGGACTCTCTTACACCTTGGGTAGCAGTGTTAACTGATACGGCTCCTTTGGAAAACTGGCGCATCTATTGAAGTTGGACACAGGAATATGCTGTAATTTACCAATTTCACACCTAGGTAGACAGCCAGCATAAATGAACACGTATTTGTAGCAAAAGACACTAACAGGGTTCAGCACATGCTACTTCAAAATACGGCATCTTAGCATTTGAGAAAACCACAGAAGCAAC